>NC_060213.1:54949166-55270000 GCF_021130785.1 Homalodisca vitripennis | reverse complement strand
AAATTGACTCACGGTTCCTAGCATACACTGATTCTGTAGATCAGTTTTAATTATTAGTGTTGCGTATAGTTTTTTTATTAGGTGAATGTTTTTTGAGTTAGTGAATTTGACAGCAACATGGTGGTTGTGATTCCTGACTTAGGCGTGCCACAACGCTTTGGTATGATTTGTTTATTTTAACCTAGTTAGTAATTATGTACCAGGTTAGTTATTACCTGAAGAAGAGAACAGATTGCAGATCTCGAAACGTGGTGTTACTTATTTATTGTTTCACTGAACGATGGCAAATGTCCGGAAAAATCCTGTTTCCTTCACAATGCTTACATCGTCAAAAATAAACTTCAAACAAAGAATACACTGATAGTTAATTGATAAAGCTTGAGAAAATCATGAACCAGCTCAACCACCTCTACTGACTGTTTTAAATGTAATTTTGTCACTGACTATGCCAGTGCCAGTTTAATCACTAAAGATGTTAACCAGCACTACCAACCCAAAAAACACAACATATATGTAGCCGTTCGCTGTGTGCTTTACAGCGAGGTAAAATATCTTAATAGTTCAACTATTTTACAAACATTTTAGGGCAATGTAAAATGGAAAGGTTACGGAAGAGTAATTATATCACGTGACATGAGAATGAAGGTTTGTTACAATTGGGTAGGATCGGAGGCATCATTAGATCGCAACTCTTTTCATTGTTGAGATGTCGGTCGACTTCGTTTTACCCCTCTTTGTCACTGACGATTTAAAATCCCTTTAGGCGAACATCACTCCAAAGTCAAAAGCATGCGGTAAAATTAGATTTCAGACTCTGGACTATATAGATAGTTGATCTGGAACTTTACGTGACATTTAAATGAACCAACCAATTAAAAAATAGCTGCTTTATGTGTATAAGAATCGATTCCTCAGTGGTGCTTTGGGATCGTGTTTTAAACATAGAGGTGTACTCTATTTTGCACCTGATAAACGATGAGAATACCACTTCTCTTTGATTACATGTATGTTTTATTTTAGGTATGCTGAAACGATGAAAAGCTTTCGTTTTGAATTTCTGTGTCACCAAACTTTTTGGATCCCTTCAGACGAACATGACCCCAAATATTCCAGGAACTAAGCGACAGCTTCCACTATAACTAAATAATGAGTATTTAACTAATTTGGTTAATTATTTGCACATTTTATTTATATTCCAGTAGTTGTGTCCACACGGTGTGAGATGTTCAATTTGATTGCCGTGAAGCAGTTTCATTTATAAATCGTTGCTTCATGCTTCACGGATCTTTGCTGGTTTACCTGATTGTCTTAGTTAGGACTTTGAACAATCCGCACACTGTATAACAACCATCAAACACAGCTGCCGTAATAATTATTCTCTTCCTTTTTTACGGAAATTTATTAAGTCTCTATTTTATTTGTCATAAGCCACATTTTATCCAGGTATTGATTATATGATGTTAAATAAATGTATGGTTCAACGTTATTTGTATACGTCACCGTTAAATGTAGTTAATTGTAAGGTTGTAGTGGTGGCATTTGTTTTACTTATTATTTTAATTACTTTATCAATTATTTCGTTGTTGCATCCATTACCATAAGCGTAAAATAATTATTTGTTGTATTATTAATATTAGTTTATTTTAAATATGTAAGCGTATTCATATAACGTGGCCATTTTATGGAACAAGCAGTGGTGAAAAATGTCGTATACTGTTTAGTGAAATTAACATTTAGCGGAGTTACATAAAACCTTATGCTCATCTTTATTATTATACATAGTAAGATCAAAGTAAAAAATCTTTTGGCCTTGCTTGAATTCATTTTAGAATTTGTTTGTAAGTTGTATTTTGATGTTAGGGAAACAGTTTGCTCTGCCCATTGTCCCCCTTTAAACAAACATCATCGTCCACCAATCTGAAGTAGTAATCTATTTTATCTCTCAATTGGTTACTATTATTCATTATGAAAATATGAAAAGTCGTTTATATATATTTCATGTAATATGCTTGATAACGGTAAAATACTTAAAAGTGTAAATTGTATTTTCTTCACACACCGAGGGGTGGAAAAGTTGAAGATATAGTTTTGAAACTTCAGTAAAGCTTTTGCACGACATGCCTAAATTTCCAATAAAAACTACAATAAACAAACTTTTATTGGTTGTCAGAATATTTTCAACGAGAAAAATAGTCTAAACAACCCGTATTACTTCTGAGAAGGTCATATACGATCCACATAATTATATAAAGACCAATGTGATGAATCTGTGGTCTGATACAATGACAAGCACAAGTACTCGATGTAAAGAGAAGATTGGTTTTAGCATGAATTTATTAGCCACTTTAAATAGCTAATATGTCACAAAGTTACACACAGAGATTCCTGTCACACTTTCATCGGCCAATTCTGATTAACAGAAACCCTGATATATGCAACTTCAAAGGCTGCACTGCCATATCCACTTCTCATGTGTAACTAATAGAATCAAATGCATAACTCTTCATCC
This sequence comes from Homalodisca vitripennis, assembly GCF_021130785.1. Lineage (NCBI taxonomy): Eukaryota > Metazoa > Arthropoda > Insecta > Hemiptera > Cicadellidae > Homalodisca > Homalodisca vitripennis. Next base: position 55,267,491 of record NC_060213.1, on the reverse strand, counting down.
TAGTTTCAATAGTCAAAGTTAATCTACGAACAGTAAAGTTTGGAATTCAACCACAATTACATGACTAGGTAAAGGCCGTTCAATGCAAGGAGGTCATCTTCACATATTTTTGTAAGTAAACATCCGACAGGAACCTTGAACAGAAAAACTTGCTCTTTTTATAAATATATTTAAAAAATGATCGATAAAGTATGTCGGAAAAAGTTTTAACTGCATATTGAAAATTGTTGGAAATAAAACAGTCAACAGCTACATAAAAAAACTATAGGTGTTATAATTGGCCTTACTACAAAACAAGAAAATGCCTCATGTCAAGTTTGTTTTTCATGTTCAATGGAAAACCTTATTGTTCGGGTAGCCTGGCAGATTTTTTTCTCGTATCTGTCTGGTTTCACAATATCTCGATAGAAGCCTATAGATTTGAAATTAGGACTGCAGCTTCTTTATATGTAGGTAAAATAGAGGTACATGACAGTGGATGCCACTCAATCTGACTTTTCTCAGCTTAACCAAATTTCATACATTTAGTTTACTGACTGCAACGAGAAAGTCGCAGAACATTTGTAAAAATATTTAAGTTTATTATGTGACGTATAACCACTTTTAACTTATCTATCAACCAGATATGTCGATATATATTTCAAAATAGACTACATTTATACGAAACTTCATATCCACATAGACAAGAGTATTTTGGATAATATTGAATGTCAATCTAGGGTATGTGACTGAACTCTGTCGATTTGTGACTGCTCAGCTTATATTTACCTGACGGATGTATGTAAAGATGTATTTCCTGTATGATTGTTTGTCTGTTTATGTATCCGCAGGTTGAGTTTTGCATTCGAATTCAGAGAAGCCTGTCACTCGACTACTGGTCTGACTAGTACTCCTACCTTGAAGTTCAGCACCATGTACAGTATATTTTTATGGCATTATGGGATTATCTAGTCATACTAAGTATCCGACTAAATATGTAAGGATCTATTTTACAAAATACAATAAATGTAAGGATACAACTTCTTATGTTCTTTACAACATAAGTAGCAGCTGAGTAAGTCAGACTGTAACTACAGGATTATTCTTGTCTGAACTGTATCTAACTAACTTAGTGCTTACCTATAGATAATGTTCTAAGTGCCCAATTACTTGCTAATGGTGTGTCAAAGCTTACTTTGTCATCTGATAGTGCTATGTGAAGCAACCTTATATTCTTGCTCTGTCTCCTAAAGGGTATTTTATTTGTAATAGATATCTACAAAAATAATGAATGAAAGGGAAATATTTGAAACTAAATTAAATAAGTAAAAAAAATAAATATACAGTACTGAGTCCTTCCTCAGTAGAAAATTGTTAGCAGGAATCGTAATTGACTTCGGTATCCGTCTGTTCGTACAATATTTATCAACTAATTGAAGTATATATTGAGATTATGCATTGCGCGTCATTTATATCTAAACTGCATGGAATTAAATAATGATGCATGTTACTCTAAGGGATTTTGATGAGCCCTAGCAAAAGTTTAGACAGGAATATGATAAAATACCTGAATAAACAAATTTAAAAGTAAACTGGGTACCAGTACATCTCTACATAAAATATAGTATTACATGTATCTATAGAAATATTTCATCCAAAATCAGTGATCCTGTCATGCAAAATGTGCCGTCTCGTACTCTTATTTTGTATTCCTAATTTTCCCTCGTTTGGTGAAATAAAATCGTTCTTTCTAAGTTTCGAGATCTGCAATCCCTTCCTTTCGTGCATAAATATTCTAACACATAAGGTGTTTCCTTGCCCATTACTAGCTTTTTCAGGTATTATTTCTAGGCGAAATATATTATCAGAGTTCAAGACTGTAATATTTTAATACGCAGCAAAAATATGAACAGTGATTGTGTCCCTCACTAACTGTTTTGTTACATAATTACAGTTTATACTGTTACTAATGGTAGTTAGTTCTAAAAATAAATACTCTCTTTAACAGATGTGAGCCGAGAGCCCATTTGCACGATATAAGCACACAATCCGGTTGTAATATAACCGATAGTTACAATTATTAAATTATAAATATATTGGGGTATATTGTTTATCTTGACACACCTAAACACAACCTTCAGAACGGGAAATAACTGTTAACCCTCCAACTGTTGTTCATCAAAATTTTGATGAACACAACCCAATTATGATTGTTGTTCATCAAAATTTTGATGAACAAACATTCCCTTGCATAATCACTCATTACAGTATATTCCGGCAACATATCGATTCGATTCATGCACCATTGGATTCGGGAAAAAAAAAGCCTAAGGAATGCTATATTTTTATTCCTCTTTGTATTGTAGTTGCAATGTACCAAGTTCGTAGTTTGGAACGTAAAAGATGTGACCGCCATGTTGTCGATGCCGTCTGAGTTGTTGATGTGACGAGTCGTGTTTATTAGTCAGTTTTAGTAGGTTTATTTGTGTTTTTGTGTTGTGTTTAGTGTGTGGTGAATTGTTAAATATTGCAGTAGTGCAAATAAATATATTTTAGAATAAATACATTTTTCGAAAATTTTTCGCAAAAGTTTTGAGTAATGACAAAATGAAACTTTTTTCGACTCTTCAAAAAAAAAGTTATGGAATTTATTTTACTACTGCTGTATAGTTTACTTCATTCTGAGTAATAAAATATGCAATATAACATGTATTGAAGTAAAACTGTATTAGTAAAACTTTTATTAGCAAACTCTTACATATACACCCTATTTTCACAATTTATGCGCATCGCTGCTTTTTGTTATATAGTGTTATTATAGTTTCATAAATTTGTAAAATGCTTATGTGTTTCTGAAACTAGAATAAATTTGACATAAAATGGATATCTCACTTTTATAGTTTTCTTACTATAACTTGGTTTGCTAGGTATGATCCCCCCCAAATTAAAAAAAAAAAAAAATGTAAATTTTGAATTTCATGGAAAAAACTTTTTAGTCAACATTTTTTTTAAGGCCAAATTTAAATACTAATATTATTATATGTTTAATTCTGAACACAAAAATATATACTTTTATATATATTACTTTTAATTTATATTTTTAATAAAATTTTTAAAAAACCCTTGCACGAGGCTCGAAAACATGCTGCCACTACAGGAAAAAATGACTGCCAGTTGGAGGGTTAAACTAACGACCTCTGACTGTCTTACATTGGCGACGTACAATCTCTTTATCTATTTCCCGAAGGTGATATAATTATTATTCCTGCGTTTTACGGTTGGTTTAAGTGTATCTATCTCAAAAAATTCTAATATAATAAAAAAAATATAGTTTCATATATTTAACGCTTTTGATACTCTTCCATTTCCATGTCTTCCAAAATGATGCTGTACCGGTTTGAGCCATTGGCATGCTTTAGGCAGACTTTGAAGTAAACAATCTAGTTTCTACCACACTAGCACAACATCATATGCGGCTCACGATGTGCAAAGGACGAGTTCAAAGGAATGTGTCCTCATGTTGAAATTAAACGGGCCTCGTTTTGAAAGAGCAAGTGAAGTAAATAGCACGAAAACACAGTATCATGACTAGAAATACATATGAATACGTTTTAAGCGACGATTGTTTAAATTATATTGTTCCTAGTCGTATTTTTTCAGATGTAAGAATATCTTATAGCCTTTTAAAACTGTAAGATAATGACAGCCTATACATATGAAATAATATTTCTAATAGTCCTAAAGCACCTTAGGAGGGAGCAATTCGTATAACATATTTTTCAAGAACTATTCTCGGCAATTAATTGTAATTTAAAAAGAACATAATTTTCTTACTATCTAAAAATTGTAGCATCATGTGACATTTTGAACTAAAGTTGCTTCAATACCATCACATCACATCCACAACATAAAATTTTGATAAATGGAATAGGTATTCTCCTACTTCGTAAATTGCGGATACTGAGACTTTGGGGATAACCTGAGACTAGTCCGATTTAGAGGTTTATTTTTACGATGGTTTGATAAGCGATTGACTCACACCGCAATACTTCAACGGTTGATTCAAAATTTAAATCAGATTTGGATGCAAAAGCATAAATGTCAGTCTCTCATTACATTACTCTGAATCATTCCAGATGTTTAAGGTATTTCTAATGTAATATAGGCTTGGTTAGTTTGTGAAAAGTTTTGATGCACAGTGTAACAATTATAAATGAAAGATCTAGTTTAAAGTTTTTATGGTCTCTTCCTGAGATTGAAAATCTACAATATAAAGTAGAACGTATATGTACCCAGACTACCCACATTTTAGAATAAAAATCTTACACATCTAAAAAGATATGTCTTTAATGTTAAGAAAGTTTAAAAAACCAAAAGCAACCGAAATTATTTCTAGACAACACGCGAAATGGATATGCAATGTTTTCCTATACATTTAGGGTGCCACGCTCTTAGGCAAATAATGTGATTTAGTAGACTTTTCTGTAAAAACTTACAATTTAGATTACGTCACCAGGATATGTTATCAGCATTCTTTGAAATATTTATTGACTTAATTGATTAATAACGTTGTAATAGTTCTGTAGAATAAAATACGTTGTTATATCAAGATGCATCTATACTAAATATTTTTACGATTTAATTTCAACAAGTTATTCAGTGAGAATTTCCCAAAAATTAGGATGGAAATAATTATTATTTCTCAAAAAATACCCAATTATATAACAGCGACTACATAAATTCAGCAGTTTAGCCGATGTGTTTACCGCCGACAATCATCGGTATTTGCCAAACCAGATCAAAGCCGGTTACTACTCAAACAATTACATCTGTTCAAACCCTATATCGGATCTGATAATAAGTTTACCTACCCTATTTACATTGCTCTTTTTAATCTATCAATATAACTATGTCTCACTTCAAAACGAATTAAAATGTTCACGTGCCAATTATAACTAGTTTGATTTAGAAAATCTGTATTAACGATCTCATGTTTCATTTGTACATATATGACTATTTTATTGTTGATTTTCTTGTAGCAAATTGTAGATATATGACGAAATCATAAAGAAAAAAAAAATCTTAATCACACGTGCTATTATATGTAGAGAGTAACAATTAATTTAAATGGTTACTAAAGCAGTTGAGATAAGTTACTGTCAAATTTTTAGATACTTTCATTTGACACTTTCAAGAAGCTCTTGAGGAATCTATATCAAGACTGTGACAGAATGGGTTTAAGTCTCACCATTCTGTGTTGTATGTAATATGGGTTCTTTATCCTTAATTTTGTAACTGTGCTGATCTTTGTATCAAAGATATCCTGTTAAATTATTATTATTATACGTAGCTGGTATAGATTTAGTGTGACTACCGGTTCAAATATAGTGGAAAATCAAATATTGGTTTGAGACCGTTTGGTATTGTATTATAATACTATTTATAAAAAATATACTTGTGTTTTCAGGATATCTGATATAAGGGTCCTAAACAAATTAGGAATCTAAACCATATGTGAATGATGACCTGGAGTATGGTTTGCATACACTAAAGGGTAATATCTGGTCGATTAAATTCCAACCAAATCACGTATTGGTAATAAGGTTTCGTAGTAATAAACATGCTAAAAGGGTAAACCGGTTGTTTTATAAGCCCTGTTTAAAATAAAGTTTTCCACAGCTCGATGGCGGTATTAAATTTGTATATATTTTTGCAATGCTTTTTGATTGATTTATTGATTGATTAATTTTCTAAACAAGAATAATGAATATATCAGTATGTGCAGTGAGTTATATTTAATTTCTTTATTCATTTCATATGATACAAACAATGAAAAATCAATTGCTAATTATTGCTGAGTATAAATACTCACTTTTACACGATAAGTAACTTTCACATCCTCATGTCTCACAAATAAAACCAAAATCTATCTTATACATATTTATGTGTGACAGGAGGACCTAAAAATTTAATTCTGTGAAAAAAGACTTCCTGGAATGCCCAAGGGTTATTGCCAAGAAATGTTGCATATTCATGAATCAATTCAGGTAACAAGTTTTCCAATCACAAACTTGAAGCGGAATACTTGTGCACAACAAATATATTATATTTTGGAGTTATATATGAGTGTTTGCTGTGAATAATATTAGAATTTCGCAAACAACACATTAATATTCTCTATGTAATACAACGTTTCTTTGAAGTTTGCAATGGCTATTATAAGTGTTTGTAAAAATACGTATGATAGACTTTAAACTTGGTATTTACACTGGCAGCATATGACTTATTGACTGATTAGGTTTAGATGTTTCTCAGACATCTCGCGACTTATTATATAATCTAGAACAAAATGTACTTCTAGATAATGTGTAAATTCCTGCCACTGTATATACTATAAGATATTAAATTGCGGGCATACCAAATCTGGCAATCTGGCAACCTACGATCATGAAAACACAAAATTATACAAGACATCTTTTTAAGTTTATTTAAGTGTTTTTACTAAATAAAAATTTGGGGTAAACCAAATATTATAAGAAACTCAGCATTTAGGAGATACTCAAGTACCCGAGAGGTATCATTTGTTTAACGTTATAGTATCAGTTTCTGAATATTTCAGTACTGATTTGTTATTATAAAGAAAACTTCATGCCCTTGCAAATTATGGTACGGGGATAAAGTACAGATAAAGATCCATTTATTATAAGTTCAACACTGCCCGCTACCTTGTCAAAATCTTTCATGGTTTTTCGCACCATGCTATATGATACGTGAGAGGAACCAAAATTACGACGTTCTGGAAGTACAGTTCGTGGTATCTACAGTACATCTCATGATTACTCTCACAACCTTCACAGGGAGCAATGTTACTGATGGAGGTAATCAATCACTCGAGAGTGTGACATGAAACACCTATTGATATATTTCAGCTTTGAAATTTTTTAACTTTCATTTAATTTAACTAACTGCGATAGTTTATCTTCCTATATTTATGTTACACAGTACATGAACAATATTTTTTTATATGATTCCAAATGCTCAAACTTTGAAAGTACTATAGACCCCATAATATCGTATTGTACTTTAAATGTATTCATATTATTAACCAAGTAAAATATCTAATCTATTATGAGAGCTGACGACTTAACTATTGATATATTATAAAACAATATGTGGTTAAGCTCCTATATTTATACTATCGAGTACATGAAATATATAAATAAGCGCGAAAATAAAAGTACTTTAATAATAAACTACATTGCACTATAGCAATAACATTACAATTCCATGCGCTTGGATGGGATTTCCCTTACAGATGCAGAAATATCTAGCAAAATACGATAGTATTTTATTTCTGTCATAGGTTCAGTTACGTATGACTCGAGAAAATGATGTCACGAGGAAATACGATGTAATATTAAACCATCAAGATAAATTATCTCTACATATCGTAATAGCCGATTGACTGTTTGTACTACTTATATTAAAAAAAGGAAATTATGTTAGAGATGTAGCCTCGAAAAGTGTTTTATAAATATGTATAACACAATATGATAATTAACTTAACCTTATTTTGTACCTGAAGATGAAATCACAGATTTCGAAATGTACATCGTAAGAAAAACAAAAGTTTAAAAAGTGTTAAAGGTTTATTCATATTGTGTTATACAAAAGGAAATTGTTTGTATTTGTACATATAATTAATATTACTAATTGTTAAACTGTATCTTTGCTATAACTAGTTAAAATGTCGTAAATTGATATAGAAAAAGTCGTTTTTCTCATATAATGAGATAAAAAAGTCAACGTTTTGCAGAACTCAAGACTATGAAGATGTTCCGTCAGGAGTAAGTGAGTTTATCTAGAATTTAATTATGTATATAATAAAGGTTACTCTTTTATGAATCATCAGTTTGTACCGAATGACGATAACACATGGGGTGATGACTTCTGAGGTCGTAGTAATAAATACTCGAATTGCAAAGTTTACTTATAAGTTCAATTTAATTAATGAAACTTACAAGCACCACTTTTAGTTGGTAAATTAAATGTATGCCTTGCCCCGTTGCTGTATATTAGAGTACAAGAACTAAAAATGTATATCTGATAGGTGGGCCTAAAATATCTAATGTTCTATGGAATTATGCCTACGATATTTTACTTTATAAAACTTTTAGATTTTACTTCCCTTCGCAATATGTAGACTCACAGCCCGGGCGTCGGCGTCTTGGCACGAGACATTGAAGCTGTAGTCTAAGAAGGGTTATTTCTAGTCGGTAATTACTAGAAGAGGAGTAGAAGTTATGAAAGTGGTAGCCATCTACTCAAAAACGACAAAAAACCTATCACGACAACGTGCTCGTCAGAAGGACGACGCCACAACTTGTATCAAGCAAATAAAAGATCTTCAAGGGTAAGTTACTTTACTATTTACAACTTTACTTTACGTTACATTCATTTTTGTATGTTTGGAATCAAAGGGCTAATTTAATAATACGAAAATATAAATTTTAATTACGGACATAGCGCGCGAGGTGAAATCGGTCACGTAGTTGGGCTGCTACGAAGGGTTTCAATAAAATATTCATACGCGTGCCAATTAGGTAGTTAGTCCGTCGATAATTTAGTTCCGGAACATTGGATAAAAATAATATTAAGTTGTATTGGCTAACTAGGTTGTGAAATGTTGCATTATATAAAATGGAACTAACTAGTGGTACAAGTTAAAAAAGGAATTATACATTAGTAGTATCTAGAGAGAATGTCATGGTTAAAATGTACATTGTTATGAGATTTCAAAAGAAATTTTTAAATGTTAAAGAAATCTCTGTTATTATATGTAATTAAATGGAACGCTACGTTTTAAAAATTAAAACTTTTCTTCTTATTCAGTTGTAATATACCCTTAAGACATAAGTTTATGTATTGAAATATACTCAAATCTTTAACACTAAAACTGTACATATGAACTAATTACTGCCTTCGCTAATTGTGGACCAATGACAATGAATTTGAAAGATGACTATGCAAAGAACACCATAACACATATGTCATACGCACCAGGGATGGTGGAAGACTGGGAATAAAACCTATTCTAGTACTTCCTGTGGTAATCTGAAACAAAGAGAACTGGAAGGTAATGGTCCTTAGAGTGAGGGGCTAAGTAAATTTCACATTTAGCATTAATTTCTTTTTTAAATCTAAAATTATTGGTGTATTAACTTTAGTGAGAATTTTATTATTTTGTGCTACAGATTTTAAACAATTGAAGGTTATAATAATTCTGCATAAAGGATAATAATCGTAGTATCATTACAGAACTACGACACAATGAAAATACCTTGTAATAAAACGAGTTTTCGAATGCCTTGCTCTAATTGTTTTTCAAAGACGATTTGTCCGATGGAAGCAGATATTGTTTTGATTCAGCTGTTTGGAAATCTGCTTGTTTTTTTATTTAGGTAATTTCAATCAAAATTAAGCTCTATGTAAATTTTATTTATAAAAATTGTTCAAATACTTTTTTATGATACAATTTGAAATCATTATAAACAAAATACGTTAGTAAATAGAATATTATTCAACAGTTTCAAGATGTTGTCTATATTAATTTATTCCATACCAAACAAGTAAAATGTCGTTGAGAAATAAGCACTTTTCACTATGAGAAGCGTTTTAAGAGTAAAATTACCTTTAGAGAAAGGTTTGTTCAACTGTACTTATAAAGGGTATTTTATATTCACATATATAGTTAACGGGGACTAAGGAATTTTCCATTGTCACATACTACAAAGAAGTTAAAATAAGACCTGTAGAAAAATAGTGTTCGCTGCAAAATCAAATTAAGCGTGTAATATTGTTTATTAGGGACCAAAATTCTAATGAAAATCTCCATTTCATGTAAAGTTTACTTTGATCGCTTCCCTCAATGTTTTGTTTTTAACTTGAATGCCAAGGAAACCAACATATTTCATTCTCCAAATGTTATGATTAAGTCTTTGTAAAATATAACGTAGGAAAATAAAGGTATACCTGTTAAATATACCATTCATTGAACGTCATTAAAGATAATCAAATAGAATAGAGGAAAAGTGTTTTAGAAAATATCTATATCATATTTCAACTGTCCTAGATTTTATTTTAAATAGTGCAACCATTTTTGGGTTTGAAAACATATGTTACTTACAATTTATAGATCAGAGTATTTAGTATATATTTTATGTATACAGAGGAAGATCCCTCCATGTGATATTACAGGTATACAGAGCCAGTAGGTTAATAATATATTGTAATGAGACCCAAATTAAAACGGCTGTAGATAGCATGTTTTAAACTAATTTAATATCTTTTCCTGTCTAGTTGAGGTGACTAAGAGGTGTAACTCGGACTGATGTAAAGAGTTCTGTATTAGCTAATAACTCGCTGACTTTTTTGAATTTCTTCAGATAAACATCACTTCAGATCCCAGGAGTCAAGTTTTTGACAAAGAGAGATTCCCGAAACTGCACTAATACGAAGGTGAACTTGTGCTATTATACTCAAAATTAAATCTTTTTAAACGTGTACCTTGTTTTTCCACTTTACTAAACAAAGTTACGACATATTTAAAACATAAAATGAAAGTTTAAATGTGATTATAATAATATAATTTAACAAAGAAAAATTGAATTTTTATCGTTAACAATATTAATACATATAAACCATTATTAAAACCGCCTATAAAATAGTTATATGTTTTTTAATGTCTAAGAAAAACAGTTCAAAATTTACTTGAATTCCTTGAAGCAAAAACTTGGAATAATTGTTTAGACTAAAAATTATGTGTAAGCTAAATTCATATTTTTCAGCCAAATTGAAACTCATGCAAAAGGAACTATTGATTACTTTCCAAGAATTTGAACGCGAATGGAGATAATGTGTTTGCTGTTCTAAACAATAAACAAAATCTTCAAGATTTTATTAATCCTCGAACTAACTTTGTTCTTCTATAGAATTACCTTGTGACATAAAACACAACAATCATGTCTTATTTCTAGATTTATTAATGATTAAATATCCAAATGGCCATTTTTGATCAAACACACACACACATACACACACACACACACACACACACACACACACACACACATACAATATATAATAGGGTAACAGAACCCCCGTACACACACATACTCACGAGAGTATAAAATAACACCATGTAAACATGTAATATAAGGAAGCCCAGGTTTTACAAACTACTTAATTACTGTATATGCGTATCATTATTTTAATGTAGTAAGGTTTAAGTTGTATTGAATGTGCATGACCAGTTAATAATCAAATATAACTTTATAATTGAGTGTTATGTTCAATAATTTATTTAATCGTACCCCATATGCAGCATAAAGCAATCAAATGCCGGAAAAGGTTTTATTTATACCGACATAAACTCAGGAAACATTCATTTTATTGATGCCACCTCAAGTCTAATAACTTGAAACAAAGATACTTAGCTCGATAGCAGCCCGGCTTGCCATAGAAAGCACCCAAATACGTGCAAATGTTTAATATATTACCGTCTTCTGCGCTGAAAATATCAATATTATTGAAGTCACGTCAAGTCCAATAACTGAAAACAAAGATACATCTCCGTTTAAAACTTTGTTGATCAATAGCTGATCAGCATGTTGTAGAAAGCATCCAAAGACGTTCAAAAGTTTGATTTATTGAACTCTTATGTTCAGTAAATATCCATGTTATTTAAATAACGTGAGGTATAATAAAAGAAATACCAAGAGCGTTCTGTGTTAAAACTTTATTCTCAAACCCGCCTACTATAAAATAATCCAAATACCAAAAATGTTAATTTATACAGTAATTATATTTTGTAGCTTTGTATTTCATAAATAACTGCTCAAATACCATTTCCCTTATTCGTTTGAAAAATGTTGTAGATTCAATTATTATTGAAATATAAAATTGGTATTATTAGTATGAAAGACTAAAACAAATAAATTTTACTGGTAGTCCCTTGAATTTTACACAAATTTGAAAATGTATAGCCTGCTAGGAATTTAAAGATCTTTTATATATTACATACCCACTAATACCTTTTCAATACAAGGTAACAATAAATATGGATAAACGTTTCAATAAAACTTCCCAGTTCCTACGTATACTATTCTATTGAGAAATGTTTAAAAACTATTTTTCATTTGATGCATCTCTTAATGCAGTTTCAAATTGACTTGAAGTCAGATATTAAGACTTCTTTCAATACAAGGTAAGAATAAATATGGATAAACGTTTCAATAAAACTTCCCAGTTCCTACGTATACTATTCTATTGAGAAATGTTTAAAAACTATTTTTCATTTGATGCATCTCTTAATGCAGTTTCAAATTGACTTGAAGTCAGATATTAAGACTTCTTTCAATACAAGGTAAGAATAAATATGGATAAACGTTTCAATAAAACTTCCCAGTTCCTACGTATACTATTCTATTGAGAAATGTTTAAAAAACTATTTTTCATTTGATGCATCTCTTAATGCAGTTTCAAATTGACTTGAAGTCAGATATTAAGACTTCTTTCAATACAAGGTAAGAATAAATATGGATAAACGTTTCAATAAAACTTCCCAGTTCCTACGTATACTATTCTATTGAGAAATGTTTAAAAACTATTTTTCATTTGATGCATCTCTTAATGCAGTTTCAAATTGACTTGAAGTCAGATATTAAGACTTCTTTCAATACAAGGTAAGAATAAATATGGATAAACGTTTCAATAAAACTTCCCAGTTCCTACGTATACTATTCTATTGAGAAATGTTTAAAAACTATTTTTCATTTGATGCATCTCTTAATGCAGTTTCAAATTGACTTGAAGTCAGATATTAAGACTTCTTTCAATACAAGGTAAGAATAAATATGGATAAACGTTTCAATAAAACTTCCCAGTTCCTACGTATACTATTCTATTGAGAAATGTTTAAAAACTATTTTTCATTTGATGCATCTCTTAATGCAGTTTCAAATTGACTTGAAGTCAGATATTAAGACTTCTTTCAATACAAGGTAAGAATAAATATGGATAAACGTTTCAATAAAACTTCCCAGTTCCTACGTATACTATTCTATTGAGAAATGTTTAAAAACTATTTTTCATTTGATGCATCTCTTAATGCAGTTTCAAATTGACTTGAAGTCAGATATTAAGACTTCTTTCAATACAAGGTAACAATAAATATGGATAAACGTTTCAATAAAACTTCCCAGTTCCTACGTATACTATTCTATTGAGAAATGTTTAAAAACTATTTTTCATTTGATGCATCTCTTAATGCAGTTTCAAATTGACTTGAAGTCAGATATTAAGACTTCTTTCAATACAAGGTAAGAATAAATATGGATAAACGTTTCAATAAAACTTCCTAGTTCCTACGTATACTATTCTATTGAGAAATGTTTAAAAACTATTTTTCATTTGATGCATCTCTTAATGCAGTTTCATATTGACTTGAAGTCAGATATTAAGACTTCTTTCAATACAAGGTAAGAATATATATGGATAAACGTTTCAATAAAACTTCCTAGTTCCTACGTATACTATTCTATTGAGAAATGTTTAAAAACTATTTTTCATTTGATGCATCTCTTAATGCAGTTTCATATTGACTTGAAGTCAGATATTAAGACTTCTTTCAATACAAGGTAACAATAAATATGGATAAACGTTTCAATAAAACTTCCCAGTTCCTACGTATACTATTCTATTGAGAAATGTTTAAAAACTATTTTTCATTTGATGCATCTCTTAATGCAGTTTCAAATTGACTTGAAGTCAGATATTAAGACCTCTTAAATAATAATGTTCTCGATTTTTTGGACTGAATTTATCTACGCCCCAACTAAACACTAATGTCATTAAATAATTGATATATATTATAAATGAATATTGCACTAAAATTAACTAAATAAAATATCTTTGTTAATATTTACACTTGTTATCAATAATCAAATCTAAAATAATTTAAAATTCATATCACACGGTTAGAGCAATTAAACGCTGACGTTCGGCCGACGATAGGCCAGTAAACTTGTAATTTATTGCTGCGTCAATGTAAATAATATACTTTTTGTAATAATTGCTTTTATTTATTAATAGCACAGTAACGAAATCTATCGAAAGTTATTAAATATGCAATGTAGATGAACCTAATTTCATTAGAATTAAACACGCGTTAATTAACTTTTATGTAAAGTGTTGTGTGTGATGACATTAATGTAATATAATGAAGTGCATAGATTACATGTTTCTTTAGAATCGTTTAATAAAGACCAAGATTCTTATAACAAATTCAAATAAGATGCAATTCTTACAATGGAGAAATGTCACATTGCCCATGGAAAAAATCAATTCCAAACTTTGAGAATTAAGGGTTAAAAATATTTGCAGCACACTTAGACTTTATAAATTACATAAATTTATTGAAAAATTCTTAATATAAAACAGGCTACCCTTAAAAATAATCAAGAAGGCAAAACCGGCTGCCAAAAATTCTAGTTACTAAATGTACTGGTAACAAAAGTTCTTGTTAGAACACATTCCTGGCCTACATAAGTAAAATAAGCGACATTATAAAGGAATAGCGTTTGAAATTTTAGATTGCTCACTCCCTCAAGATTAATTCTCAAGACCTCCACAAAGGGTAGTATTCAAACATTTAGCAAAATACAAAACAATACATTACTACGGCCCCTAACCTAAAGAGTGATTCTCTCTATTTAAATATAAATTTGCACAGTATTAAACCCAGCAACAAATATCATTGTGGTGTTTACACAATTATTAAACCATAGAGTTCATTCAGAAAAAATTGTAATATTTAATTTTCCCTATAATTGACAAGATGGAGTACACTATAAAATTTAACTACTTATCTACTATCATGTGAAATTTTTCCAAAATAAAACTTCAATATACTGAGTGTAGCAAAGAAAAGAAATTGTTTTAACATGAAACATAACGATTGCAAGAAAAGCAATGGTTAAGCACCTTTGGGAACAAAATAAAAATGTTTAAATTTGTATATATTATATTAATTATATATATACAATTTAATTTTGTATATATTATGTATATATAAATATATGCAGTAAATCAAATGTTGAATCAATTCATTGTTAACGTTGCGTAACACTCGAAAAAACCCATAAATAGTGTTTGTGGATAATCGATAAACTTTATTCATTATTAGGCAAATACATGTAAATAATCATCTTTAATTTTTGACGAAAAATATGTTACTATTATTAATTCATAACATTACTTATTGCAAAATGTTATATCATTATAAGGACATAGTATAAGTCTCAATTAAATAAATATTTCAATTTTTAACAATGCATCAAACTCGCAGCAATATAAAAATTATTAGGTTTCATATTTTGCTTTTAGTAAGAAAAATATCAAAATAAATTATTCAAATAGTAGCTTTCCTGTTACTGTTTTGAACCTCATGGTTAGCAGCATAAGTAAGGTTTGATACCGATAAAAACTATTTATATTTAGTCACACATTAGTTTTCAAATGAATGAGTTATTATGTAAACAAAATGGATATTTAACTCAATATGATTAAAATTCATATATTAGATAGTAAATTATGTACATACCATAGACAGTAAAGTTTAACAACTGTAGGTTTTAGCAGAAAACGAATGTGTTTACAGTTAAATCTCACAGCTTCATTTGTCACAAAAAATTACTCGATACTTCCTATAATGTGGATTTCATGTTTTGACTGGGACCAGATTTAATAGCTAAGAGGTTGAACGGAAGTTTTCGATTTTATCTATTTCTATACTTTTATAATGTACCGCACAAATTAAATAGAAGTAATATAAAGTAACCCTTCTATGTAGTGTACGACATTTGTATAATAACTATGGCATTAAATGTTTTATATTTTATGAGATCCTAGAAACCATCTAAATCGTTTTCATGTTTCACCAGTGAATGCTATACCACAGATTTACTGTTTCATTTATTAAAAAAGTATGGCAACTTTATAGGTTAACTCGTGCGAAACGACAAACACGGTAAGCTCAAACATAGTTTAAAATTCAGAGATAAAATTCATTAAAGTATTAAGTAATCTGGATAAATTTTCTTTTTTTAAGCATATTTTACATTATATAAATCTGATGCTTGTTACATCTTAAATGTCCAAATGACTTTATGGCCCATCCAATTTAGTTGTGAACTGAACGGTTTTTGAAGTAAATATCAGATATAGACGTTTCTACAATAGTACAATTTGCAGGTTTGGTCTTGACGACTTCTGCAAGAGCAATAAATCTCAACCAATATGCTCAATAAAGCTCTTTATGATGATTAAAAAATAAGTTTTATTTAAACACAACGATTTATCTTAAAGACATGGTAATTTATTTGTGGTATTGCACAGTTCAATGTAAAATTTAATTATATATGCATATCGTGTGATGGAATAATAATAAAAATTTCCACACTTGAGCTGTATTTTGTTGTGTTTTTCCCAAATTATTTCTGTGAGTGGGATTATTTGTACGTATTTAGCATTTTAATAAGTTTTTAACAATAAATGTCACAAACAAATTTATATTTTTATATTCTCTTTAGAATTGAATCCATGAACTCACAGTACTATGCTGAGGTAAGGTTTTAAAATGTAGAAGTAATAGAAGTAACATGCGATTATATTTCATACTAAGCATAGTTATGAGCAGAATGGTCCCAGGGTCTATGCAACAACACCAAAGAGTATTATTTGAATTTTATATACTTTTATTTAGTTGCTACGGTTAGACACAGACATTACCTCTTAAATAATATATTTATGCTACATGTTACCTAACGTAAAGTTAGTTTTAATTTAATTGCATAATTTATAGTTTTATTTTATTTAATCTTAGTCTTTAATTCACACACTTCCTTCATTTACAAGATTTTTATTCATATGCTCATTTCATGCCAAATTAACGATAACGACATATAAACGAAATTTCATCATTATCATTACACTGTAAGTATTTTTAAAGTTCTGTATTGATTACAGATAAGTATGTACAGATAACGTTTTGTGGATGCGATTTAATATCTTATACAGGGTGTCAATGAAGTCTGGAGCCTCTTTTTAAATTTTTGAACCATAATAGAAAGAAATACCAAGGTTCACACGTGCTTACTGGTGATAGTAACGCACACGTCTGCCCAATTACCGACCGGAAAATCCCTTTGGGGGACGGTCCACAAGGAGTCAGACAAAATTCTTAAATAGCAGCATAGGTCAAGTTTGGTATCAAATTAAAGGTCTTACTTAGCAGAGTACAATGCCGCAAACCGGACTTCATTCAGTATTTATAGCTATTTGAATTTTAAAACAATTGAACAATGTACAGTACTAAGTATTACAAGTAAACACCAATTTTTAAGTACCTGTGATCAAAGTAAGTGTTCAAATTGTTCCGCTCCCATCATCTGACAATGTAGTAATCGAAGCCAGGAATCAATAATTATTACCAATAACACAACTACTGTTAGAATGTGAAAGTGGCAGATTGAGTCATACACAGCATCCACAGAAACTTAACGTTTGGGCAGGTATTGTAGGAAATCAAATTATGGGCCCATTATTTATCAATGGTAATTTAAATGGTGACTCGCATCTCGCAATGCTCCAAATTGAGATAATTCCTGCACTACAAGCTGCTCTTGGTCGACAATTTCAAAGAATTTGTTTCCAACAAGATGGCGCGCCACCACACTTTGCTCTCCTTGTTAGAGAATACTTGGATACGATATTCCTTCACAGATGAATTGGAAGACGTAGTGCAGGAGAGTGGCTTGCTCGTTCCCCTGATTTATCTCCGCTGGATTTCTTTCTTTGGGGATACCTCCAAGATAAAGTTTATCGTACTAAGCCTCGAGATTTGGCGCAACTAAGAAATCTCATAGTCCAAGAAGCTCAAGATATTCCTCGTGAATACCTTCAAAATGCAGTGGATGGCTTTTACAACCGCCTAGGACATTGCCAGACGATGGTAGGGGAACATTTTGAACACCTACTTTGATCACAGGTACTTAAAAATTGGTGTTAACTTGTAATACTTAATAATTTACATTGTTAAATTGTTATAAAATTCAAATAGCTATAACTACTGAATGAATCCACCTTTTGAAGTCCGGTTTGCGGCATTGTACTCTGCTAAGTGAGACCTTTAATTTGATACCAAACGTGACCTATGCTGCTATTTAAGAATTTTGTCTGACTCCTTGTGGACCGTCCCCCAAAGGGATTATCTGGATTAATTGGGCAGATATGTGCGTTACTATCACCAGTAAGCACGTGTGAACCTTGGTATTTTTTATATTGTAGTTTAAAAATAAAAAAAGGGGTTCCAGACTTAATTGACACCCTGTATATAACTATCTCGTAGCTATTGCTATTAAAATTCTACGATATTGGAGAAACAATTAACTGAGTATCATCTGTTGTGTTGTATTTTCAGTTATGACAGCATTTTAAGGGTAAGAATGAATTATTTGGTACTTACTACACTTTTGATTGTTAAGAATTACTTCATCCTTAAGTAATTCATCATTTCATCAATGCAATAACGGGTAAAAGTTGAATGTAATAAATGTTCGTAAAACTCCTCATCGTTACAGAAACATCTCAGAAAGTGTTCGAGCACACTCCATCACTGCATAATAAATCTCGTATCAATTTTCTACCATCTTGTTCAAGCTTCATCTTCTGTTTGAAAGTTATTCTATATTAGACAGTATCGTGTAATCTATTTTTCTTTCAGTGCTCCGAGAAAGTTTATAAGCTCTGCTACAAGGATCGTTCAATATTAGACAATTACGTTTAGATTTATACATTGTCTTTCAGGAATATTTTGGAGGAAATTTACGCTAAATTTAGTGTCGTCAATCATCCGTATATAGTTTAATATCACGTAACCATCATCTATAAGTGTTATACTGAAGAGGCATTATTGCTTCGAATACTAATTATTTTTTTGCATATTCAAAGGGACAATGAGTTTCAATTTTAGCATATTAATACCATCGTAACATTTGAAATAGTTCAAGAACTCTTATTCTCTTAAATTCTTACAAAGCAAATATTTTTTATAAGTTTGACAATTTTGCTGTAAAATTGCTGATTCATTTAGTGGCAATTAATAAGAAAATATATTAGTAAGCATATTTAATTGAAAAAAGATCAACTGTAAGCTGCTATAACTTAAAACTCCCACAATATTCAAACCTTAAGAGTTATATAAACAACAGGAATACAGGTCTGTTGTATGCAATAATCAATGCATGGAAAACATAAATATTGCTTGAAATGGGTTGGCAATTGTAAGAGGAGTGTCAATTTTGATTACATTATAAAATACCCGAAAGAAATAATAGGCTCAAATGCGAATTACCACCATTTTGAAAAATGTTATTAGAAAATACTGCCTAACAAACGTAACTAAACTAAGTGTAAATACTCCCATTGTATCACGTTTAGCATAAATATATTAAGAACTGAGGTAGTTATCGTGTTTAGAGTTACTCCCACAAGATTGTATACTACTTAAAACTATAAATCTTTCGATGAATCAAAAAGTCTTAACCTCAATCGTTTAAGCAGTGAGGAGTTCTGAAAAATTTGTTTTCATACACTGTAATGCTTAATAAGTAATATATAACCATGCCATTTAGAAACTTTGAATAATCGCAATTTTGAAACCTTAAGATATGGTATATTGGAAAAAATTAAAAGTTGTTTAGAAATACCTAGTGTATAACATATAACCTCCTGGGTCTTTATTGAGAATTTGTTGAATATCAACTCATCTAAAGTAAGTGAAATTACTTGCCTTTGTAACCAGAAATACCAAAAAGCACAAATGAAATTTTTCTCCAAGGTATTGCACTTGGTTATAATTGACGTGTTGAAGTCACAATCGATAACATAGGTGACGTTGGTCCGTCCAGACCATTTCGGTTAACTAAATCAACTAAATAAACCTCAAACCCAATTATCAGAGTCCAGCCAGAGTAAATTTGCCCTGATTACTGGTATATTTGAGTTATTGACCATATGATCTAAATGCAATATAAATAATATATTCCTACTGCTGAAACCACACTTCCTATAAACCTACTGTATATTAATTTCTAACCTGTACTATATTATTATACGTGATAGTCCAGTGATTTTACCTTTATTGAAGTATCAAATTATTTTGCCTACGTGTAAATTAATTGAAATATTACAATAGATGTTCCAAAAAATGTAAAGTTGAGAAAACGTTTATAAGTAAGATCTATAAAATATTATTCTATAAAAATCCTTCTAAAGAAAAATAAAATGAGCGTAATCGAACAGTGTTATTTTACAAGAGCTTCAAATAATACGCGCTATGTTTTAAAGGGTTGTTATGTATGTTATGTGAATGTAAGATAATTATAAATTATTAAAAATTATAACGTAATAAATCAAAATGATATGTAATGTAAAATATACATTTTTGTTTTAAAACAAGTGTTACCGAAAGTAATTAAATGTTATCTCGTATTAACAGAAAGTGGATCCAATTAAATTTGGAGGAAGGATTCGCCTCCAGCTGTTGCCTCTTCCGCACTGAACTGACTAAATGCATGAGTGACCAATAAAATCGCGAAAGAAATTTGTGTACATTTCTACATTTCATTACTGTATTTCCTTTTTTCGAGGTATATTACTAACTTTTTGCCATCACGCATCCGTATTGACAGTTTACTTGTGTTAGAGTTTGTACACATAATAATCAAAATGAATTATATATACAAATATTTTTATTAGTAAAATGTACTTATATTAATTATTGAGCATACACTTAGCTATAAAGATAGCAAACTTTTATACACAATTTTATACGTTCTCTTTCCAAACGTGAAAAACCTAGGACATACTATTAAGTAAGCACATGAACATTATTAAGTCCCTTAAAGGTACTTTAATACCTCGATCTCCAAATAAGTTCTCATTGTTAAAGAGTTGTATTCCTAATTTTAAGTGCCAAATTTTTGTATATTGTTTTGTATAAAGTTTAATATGAACTAATAGAAGCTGGACACTATCATACTGGCGAGGTTTCAAATTACGACGTTGACTGCTACACAATTTACACATATACTTGTACCATCAGATGCACTATTTTCTGTTTCAATATCATGCTTTATTAAATTTGGACAGAGAGTGATCGTGTGATAAGCTACCTTCGGTCATCAGTCGAAAGGCATTCACAGATAATATCCACTTAGACATCCTGAACATCTGCTATTGTGTCCTCTGCTCAGCAGATAAGATATCTTTTAACGGTAGAATTATTTGATTTCTGTACTGCTAATGTAGAAGTATGTTTAAGTTTAAAAATGGCAGCACTATCAGCTTTTATTGTACTTACTGGAAGAGTTTTCTAGAAGTATACGGCGTTAATACTCCATCCTTACTCAGGAGGACTACACTCTTCCTCCAGGAACCTCGTAAGGATTTAATGAAACGTATTATAGTTTAAGTGCAATATCAGTTCCACTGTATTCATGTCATATAGATTAATTTTAAAGTTTAACATATTGATTTGTAACACGTAATGCCAATTTAAAACATAACTAGGTCTAATAATAAAGTGGGAGTACCCTACACCTTGTGTCACACTACAGGTTTCGGTGAGGTTGCTAGTGACATTTAAAATCCATAAATCAATTTATTCTCGTGATTTCCTGCGGGTATATATATACATACTAACCATCATACAGGAAAGACATTTTCATAGTCCTTAGACAGATAAATGGGAATTGTTGCAGCCTAATGAGTAATAGGCCTTAATAACGTGCAGGAAAATTCTATGGTTGGACGTGCACTATTATATAACTAATTATATCTACGTAGAAATAAGGTTATAAGGCATGTAGAGTCTCTGAGATACGATGAGTAGTAAATCTTCAAAAAATAGGGCGTTGAAATAAATATTGTCCCTGACTTGTAACATTGACTTTACATACATTTTACCAGCTTCTTCTTATTGGAAACTAAATGCTTAATATATAATCAAACACTCCAATAAATGAAAGATTTTTATTTTGTGAGGCCTTTCGTGCTCAAAGAACACATCGTCAGACCCACATAACTGAAATAAAAGTAAATTAATAATAAAAACAATTTAGATTTAAATAAAAACATATGTGTTGAAAAATACAAAGAGATAAGATTTTAAAGGCCAGGAAGCATGTCTACTGTATATATAAAAATTAATATTTAATTAGATTAAAGGCAGTAACGGTGAATTTTGTAGAGGTCCAGGCTCAGTATTTACTAAATAATTTTGGTTCTTCTGCATAAAAATAGTTTCGTAAGCATCGAGGAATTTTTTGTCATTGATTTCTTTTAATAATTTGACTTGTGAAAAGCAGTGTCCAGTATGGAGTGCATGTTTCGCCATGGCCGATCTTTCCTCTTGCTGATACTTCAGACATGCTTTATGTTCCTTTACTCTCTTTTTTATTTTCCTTTTTGTTTGGCCAATATATTTTAAATCACAGTTGTCACAATTAATTTGATAGATTCCAGATTTTTCTTCATCGTCTATTTTATTCTTTGGATTTCCTAATATGTTTTTTAGTTTTATTTTGGAATTTGAGGATACATTAATACTGGCATGTGTTTTAAAACTTTTAGCAATTTCTGTAGTTAAATTGTTGTAAGACACAGATATCCATTTTTCAGGTTCTTTGCATTTAGTTTGATAGAGAGTTGTTCTAGAATTTCTTTCAATAATTTTCTTTTTCTTTTTTATCATGTTGTCAATCATTTCAATTTTGTAACCATTAAATAATGCAATTTCTTTAATTTTCTTTACTTCCTTTTTATAATTTTCAATGTTCTTTTTAATGTTCAATAATTTTTAATGTTCTTTTATAATTTTTATAATTTATAATGTTCAATCTCTTTATCCTAATGTACCTATTAAAGATAGCATACAAATCATCGAGGACTGGCTGATTTCCATAAATTTAGAAAAAACTATTGTTAAAGAGTACATTAATTTAGTCAATCTTAGCATGTCACAAAATGTGTTTCAATTTCGAGACAAATATTACACACAGTGTTATGGTACTGCCATGGGAAATCCCCTTTCATGTTTTATCGCCAACATATTTCTCAGTAAATTTGAAACTCATGCAAAAGAAACAATGGATTATTTTCCAAGAATCTGGAAGAGATATGTAGATGATATATTTGCTGTTTTTGACAAGAAACAAAATCTTCAAGATTTTATTATTTCGCTTAACTCATTTTACCCCTCGATAAAATTTACTTGTGAAATAGAACATAACAATCAACTCCCATTTCTAGATTTATTAATTACAAAAAATACAACTGGCCATTTTGAATTTGATATATATAGAAAATCAACACAAAATGACAGATTTATCCCATTTGATTCATTTCATCCCCCTTCACAAAAAAGAGCAGCTTTTCACAGTTTAATCCACAGGCTCTTACATACCCCTCTATCAATTGAAAATTATAAAAAGGAAGTAAAGAAAATTAAAGAAATTGCATTATTTAATGGTTACAAAATTGAAATGATTGACAACATGATAAAAAAGAAAAAGAAAATTATTGAAAGAAATTCTAGAACAACTCTCTATCAAACTAAATGCAAAGAACCTGAAAAATGGATATCTGTGTCTTACAACAATTTAACTACAGAAATTGCTAAAAGTTTTAAAACACATGCCAGTATTAATGTATCCTCAAATTCCAAAATAAAACTAAAAAACATATTAGGAAATCCAAAGAATAAAATAGACGATGAAGAAAAATCTGGAATCTATCAAATTAATTGTGACAACTGTGATTTAAAATATATTGGCCAAACAAAAAGGAAAATAAAAAAGAGAGTAAAGGAACATAAAGCATGTCTGAAGTATCAGCAAGAGGAAAGATCGGCCATGGCGAAACATGCACTCCATACTGGACACTGCTTTTCACAAGTCAAATTATTAAAAGAAATCAATGACAAAAAATTCCTCGATGCTTACGAAACTATTTTTATGCAGAAGAACCAAAATTATTTAGTAAATACTGAGCCTGGACCTCTACAAAATTCACCGTTACTGCCTTTAATCTAATTAAATATTAATTTTTATATATACAGTAGACATGCTTCCTGGCCTTTAAAATCTTATCTCTTTGTATTTTTCAACACATATGTTTTTATTTAAATCTAAATTGTTTTTATTATTAATTTACTTTTATTTCAGTTATGTGGGTCTGACGATGTGTTCTTTGAGCACGAAAGGCCTCACAAAATAAAAATCTTTCATTTATTGGAGTGTTTGATTATATATTAAGCATTGACTTTACATATTGTATTAATTTTTTTATCTATTAATATTTGATCCACTGGTTACAATCTCACATGATTGTATTCGGTTAATTTATCCAATGGTTTCGCGTTTCTGTCATGATGTACCTTAAAACTAATGTTAAAATATTCCCTAACAGTATATATTAATTTAATTTATAGAAGATTTAGTTATTCGATTAAAATGCCAACCAAACGTTAACCGGTATTACCAAAACTAATTCATAATTGATATTCAAACATTAAAACAAAGAGCAGAGCACATTAGTTGGAACTAGATACATGTTACCTCATTAACAAAGTTAAGTCAAAAACTAATTGTTTTAATTTCTGACACTTCTCTCAACATACTACTCGAGTTGTTCTCGTCCTCATTGTTTAGTTACTATATATAGTGACAATAATATATATTTCTCATAAATTTTTATTAATATCAGTAGAAAAGTAAAAGTTGATGTGTATTTAATTATTGCCTTTCGTTCATATTTTTAAAATCCTCTGCCACATTTACATTTTATATATTCAACTAATATTTTACATAATATTAAATACTTATAGAATAATAAAACTCTTATATTAAAAAAATATTTTGATACCTAAGATGGATGTTGTACTCTAAAACAAGGTAACACATATTTGGCCGTATAAGTTAGTTTGGTTATTTAAACGCATATGAGACAAATACGGCAAATACAAATTAATTGAATCATAAATAGTAAGGGCTCTGTATATATACAGGGTGACAATTAAGTCTGGAACCCCCTTTTTAATTTTTGAACCACAATAGAAAGAAATACCAAAGTTCAAACGTGCTTACTGGTGATAGTAACGCACACATCTGCCCAATTACCGACCAGATATTCCCTTTGGGGGACGGTCCACAAGGAGTCAGACAAAATTCTTAAATAGCAGCATAGGTCAAGTTTGGTATCAAATTAAAGGTCTTACTTAGCAGAGTACAATGCCGCAAACCGGACTTCATTCAGTATTTATAGCTATTTGAATTTTAAAACAATTGAACAATGTACAGTACTAAGTATTACAAGTAAACACCAATTTTTAAGTACCTGTGATCAAAGTAAGTGTTCAAATTGTTCCGCTCCCATCATCTGACAATGTAGTAATCGAAGCCAGGAATCAATAATTATTACCAATAACACAACTACTGTTAGAATGTGAAAGTGGCAGATTGAGTCATACACAGCATCCACAGAAACTTAACGTTTGGGCAGGTATTGTAGGAAATCAAATTATGGGCCCATTATTTATCAATGGTAATTTAAATGGTGACTCGCATCTCGCAATGCTCCAAATTGAGATAATTCCTGCACTACAAGCTGCTCTTGGTCGACAATTTCAAAGAATTTGTTTCCAACAAGATGGCGCGCCACCACACTTTGCTCTCCTTGTTAGAGAATACTTGGATACGATATTCCTTCACAGATGAATTGGAAGACGTAGTGCAGGAGAGTGGCTTGCTCGTTCCCCTGATTTATCTCCGCTGGATTTCTTTCTTTGGGGATACCTCCAAGATAAAGTTTATCGTACTAAGCCTCGAGATTTGGCGCAACTAAGAAATCTCATAGTCCAAGAAGCTCAAGATATTCCTCGTGAATACCTTCAAAATGCAGTGGATGGCTTTTACAACCGCCTAGGACATTGCCAGACGATGGTAGGGGAACATTTTGAACACCTACTTTGATCACAGGTACTTACAAATTGGTGTTTACTTGTAATACTTAATAATTTACATTGTTAAATAGTTATAAAATTCAAATAGCTATAACTACTGAATGAATCCACCTTTTGAAGTCCGGTTTGCGGCATTGTACTCTGCTAAGTGAGACCTTTAATTTGATACCAAACGTGACCTATGCTGCTATTTAAGAATTTTGTCTGACTCCTTGTGGACCGTCCCCCAAAGGGATTATCTGGATTAATTGGGCAGATATGTGCGTTACTATCACCAGTAAGCTCGTGTGAACCTTGGTATTTTTTATATTGTAGTTTAAAAATAAAAAAAGGGGTTCCAGACTTAATTGACACCCTGTATATAACTATCTCGTAGCTATTGCTATTAAAATTCTACGATATTGGAGAAACAATTAACTGAGTATCATCTGTTGTGTTGTATTTTCAGTTATGACAGCATTTTAAGGGTAAGAATGAATTATTTGGTACTTACTACACTTTTGATTGTTAAGAATTACTTCATCCTTAAGTAATTCATCATTTCATCAATGCAATAACGGGTAAAAGTTGAATGTAATAAATGTTCGTAAAACTCCTCATCGTTACAGAAACATCTCAGAAAGTGTTCGAGCACACTCCATCACTGCATAATAAATCTCGTATCAATTTTCTACCATCTTGTTCAAGCTTCATCTTCTGTTTGAAAGTTATTCTATATTAGACAGTATCGTGTAATCTATTTTTCTTTCAGTGCTCCGAGAAAGTTTATAAGCTCTGCTACAAGGATCGTTCAATATTAGACAATTACGTTTAGATTTATACATTGTCTTTCAGGAATATTTTGGAGGAAATTTACGCTAAATTTAGTGTCGTCAATCATCCGTATATAGTTTAATATCACGTAACCATCATCTATAAGTGTTATACTGAAGAGGCATTATTGCTTCGAATACTAATTATTTTTTTGCATATTCAAAGGGACAATGAGTTTCAATTTTAGCATATTAATACTATCGTAACATTTGAAATAGTTCAAGAACTCTTATTCTCTTGAATTCTTACAAAGCAAATATTTTTTATAAGTTTGACAATTTTGCTGTAAAATTGCTGATTCATTTAGTGGCAATTAATAAGAAAATATATTAGTAAGCATATTTAATTGAAAAAAGATCAACTGTAAGCTGCTATAACTTAAAACTCCCACAATATTCAAACCTTAAGAGTTATATAAACAACAGGAATACAGGTCTGTTGTATGCAATAATCAATGCATGGAAAACATAAATATTGCTTGAAATGGGTTGGCAATTGTAAGAGGAGTGTCAATTTTGATTACATTATAAAATACCCGAAAGAAATAATAGGCTCAAATGCGAATTACCACCATTTTGAAAAATGTTATTAGAAAATACTGCCTAACAAACGTAACTAAACTAAGTGTAAATACTCCCATTGTATCACGTTTAGCATAAATATATTAAGAACTGAGGTAGTTATCGTGTTTAGAGTTACTCCCACAAGATTGTATACTACTTAAAACTATAAATCTTTCGATGAATCAAAAAGTCTTAACCTCAATCGTTTAAGCAGTGAGGAGTTCTGAAAATTTTGTTTTCATACACTGTAATGCTTAATAAGTAATATATAACCATGCCATTTAGAAACTTTGAATAATCGCAATTTTGAAACCTTAAGATATGGTATATTGGAAAAAATTAAAAGTTGTTTAGAAATACCTAGTGTATAACATATAACCTCCTGGGTCTTTATTGAGAATTTGTTGAATATCAACTCATCTAAAGTAAGTGAAATTACTTGCCTTTGTAACCAGAAATACCAAAAAGCACAAATGAAATTTTTCTCCAAGGTATTGCACTTGGTTATAATTGACGTGTTGAAGTCACAATCGATAACATAGGTGACGTTGGTCCGTCCGTCCAGACCATTTCGGTTAACTAAATCAACTAAATAAACCTCAAACCCAATTATCAGAGTCCAGCCAGAGTAAATTTGCCCTGATTACTGGTATATTTGAGTTATTGACCATATGATCTAAATGCAATATAAATAATATATTCCTACTGCTGAAACCACACTTCCTATAAACCTACTGTATATTAATTTCTAACCTGTACTATATTATTATACGTGATAGTCCAGTGATTTTACCTTTATTGAAGTATCAAATTATTTTGCCTACGTGTAAATTAATTGAAATATTACAATAGATGTTCCAAAAAATGTAAAGTTGAGAAAACGTTTATAAGTAAGATCTATAAAATATTATTCTATAAAAATCCTTCTAAAGAAAAATAAAATGAGCGTAATCGAACAGTGTTATTTTACAAGAGCTTCAAATAATACGCGCTATGTTTTAAAGGGTTGTTATGTATGTTATGTGAATGTAAGATAATTATAAATTATTAAAAATTATAACGTAATAAATCAAAATGATATGTAATGTAAAATATACATTTTTGTTTTAAAACAAGTGTTACCGAAAGTAATTAAATGTTATCTCGTATTAACAGAAAGTGGATCCAATTAAATTTGGAGGAAGGATTCGCCTCCAGCTGTTGCCTCTTCCGCACTGAACTGACTAAATGCATGAGTGACCAATAAAATCGCGAAAGAAATTTGTGTACATTTCTACATTTCATTACTGTATTTCCTTTTTTCGAGGTATATTACTAACTTTTTGCCATCACGCATCCGTATTGACAGTTTACTTGTGTTAGAGTTTGTACACATAATAATCAAAATGAATTATATATACAAATATTTTTATTAGTAAAATGTACTTATATTAATTATTGAGCATACACTTAGCTATAAAGATAGCAAACTTTTATACACAATTTTATACGTTCTCTTTCCAAACGTGAAAAACCTAGGACATACTATTAAGTAAGCACATGAACATTATTAAGTCCCTTAAAGGTACTTTAATACCTCGATCTCCAAATAAGTTCTCATTGTTAAAGAGTTGTATTCCTAATTTTAAGTGCCAAATTTTTGTATATTGTTTTGTATAAAGTTTAATATGAACTAATAGAAGCTGGACACTATCATACTGGCGAGGTTTCAAATTACGACGTTGACTGCTACACAATTTACACATATACTTGTACCATCAGATGCACTATTTTCTGTTTCAATATCATGCTTTATTAAATTTGGACAGAGAGTGATCGTGTGATAAGCTACCTTCGGTCATCAGTCGAAAGGCATTCACAGATAATATCCACTTAGACATCCTGAACATCTGCTATTGTGTCCTCTGCTCAGCAGATAAGATATCTTTTAACGGTAGAATTATTTGATTTCTGTACTGCTAATGTAGAAGTATGTTTAAGTTTAAAAATGGCAGCACTATCAGCTTTTATTGTACTTACTGGAAGAGTTTTCTAGAAGTATACGGCGTTAATACTCCATCCTTACTCAGGAGGACTACACTCTTCCTCCAGGAACCTCGTAAGGATTTAATGAAACGTATTATAGTTTAAGTGCAATATCAGTTCCACTGTATTCATGTCATATAGATTAATTTTAAAGTTTAACATATTGATTTGTAACACGTAATGCCAATTTAAAACATAACTAGGTCTAATAACAAAGTGGGAGTACCCTACACCTTGTGTCACACTACAGGTTTCGGTGAGGTTGCTAGTGACATTTAAAATCCATAAATCAATTTATTCTCGTGATTTCCTGCGGGTATATATATACATACTAACCATCATACAGGAAAGACATTTTCATAGTCCTTAGACAGATAAATGGGAATTGTTGCAGCCTAATGAGTAATAGGCCTTAATAACGTGCAGGAAAATTCTATGGTTGGACGTGCACTATTATATAACTAATTATATCTACGTAGAAATAAGGTTATAAGGCATGTAGAGTCTCTGAGATACGAGGAGTAGTAAATCTTCAAAAAATAGGGCGTTGAAATAAATATTGTCCCTGACTTGTAACATTGACTTTACATATTGTATTAATTTTTTTATCTATTAATATTTGATCCACTGGTTACAATCTCACATGATTGTATTCGGTTAATTTATCCAATGGTTTCGCGTTTCTGTCATGATGTACCTTAAAACTAATGTTAAAATATTCCCTAACAGTATATATTAATTTAATTTATAGAAGATTTAGTTATTCGATTAAAATGCCAACCAAACGTTAACCGGTATTACCAAAACTAATTCATAATTGATATTCAAACATTAAAACAAAGAGCAGAGCACATTAGTTGGAACTAGATACATGTTACCTCATTAACAAAGTTAAGTCAAAAACTAATTGTTTTAATTTCTGACACTTCTCTCAACATACTACTCGAGTTGTTCTCGTCCTCATTGTTTAGTTACTATATATAGTGACAATAATATATATTTCTCATAAATTTTTATTAATATCAGTAGAAAAGTAAAATTTGATGTGTATTTAATTATTGCCTTTCGTTCATATTTTTAAAATCCTCTGCCACATTTACATTTTATATATTCAACTAATATTTTACATAATATTAAATACTTATAGAATAATAAAACTCTTATATTAAAAAAATATTTTGATACCTAAGATGGATGTTGTACTCTAAAACAAGGTAACACATATTTGGCCGTATAAGTTAGTTTGGTTATTTAAACGCATATGAGACAAATACGGCAAATACAAATTAATTGAATCATAAATAGTAAGGGCTCTGTATATATACAGGGTGACAATTAAGTCTGGAACCCCCTTTTTAATTTTTGAACCACAATAGAAAGAAATACCAAAGTTCAAACGTGCTTACTGGTGATAGTAACGCACACATCTGCCCAATTACCGACCAGATATTCCCTTTGGGGGACGGTCCACAAGGAGTCAGACAAAATTCTTAAATAGCAGCATAGGTCAAGTTTGGTATCAAATTAAAGGTCTTACTTAGCAGAGTACAATGCCGCAAACCGGACTTCAAAAGGTGGATTCATTCAGTAGTTATAGCTATTTGAATTTTATAACAATTTAACAATGTAAATTATTAAGTATTACAAGTAAACACCAATTTTTAAGTACCTGTGATCAAAGTAAGTGTTCAAAATGTTCCCCTCCCATCATCTAACAATGTAGTAATCAAAGCCAGGAATCAATAATTATTACCAATAACACAATTACAGTTAGAATGTGAAAGTGGCAGATTGAGTCATACACAGCATCCACAGAAACTTAACGTTTGGGCAGGTATTATAGGAAATCAAATTATGGGCCCATTATTTATCAATGGTAATTTAAATGGTGACTCGTATCTAGCAATGCTCCAAAATGAGATAATTCCTGCACTACAAGCTGCTCTTGGTCGACAATTTCAAAGAATTTATTTCCAACAAGATGGCGTGCCACCACACTTTGCTCTCCTTGTTAGAGAATACTTGGATACAATATTCCATCATAGATGGATTAGAAGACGTGGTGCAGTAGAATGGCCTGCTCGTTCCCCTGCTTTATCTCCGCTGGATTTTTTTCTTTGGGGATACCTCAAAGATAAAGTTTATCGTACTAAGCCTCGAGATTTGGCGCACCTAAGAAATCTCATAGTCCAAGAAGCTAAAGATATTCCTCGTGACTACCTTCAAAATGCAGTGGATGGTTTTAAAACCGCCTAGGACATTTCCCTATGCTGCTATTTAAGAATTTTGTCTGACTCCTTGTGGACCGTCCCCCAAAGGGAATATCTGATCGGTAATTGGGCAGATGTGTGCGTTACTATCAGCAGTAAGCACGTTTGAACTTTGGTATTTCTTTCTATTGTGGTTCAAAAATTAAAAAGGGGGTTCCAGACTTAATTGTCACCCTGTATATATATATATATATATATATATATATATATATATATATATATATATATATGTATATATATATATATATGTATATATATATATATATATACATATATATATACAAACACACATATATATATATATATACACATAAATATTGAATCATAAAAAGTAAATGCTTCCACAGGATTCGACCCAGATCTCCCATTTAACGCTTGAGCGTGCTACCACTACACCACAGATTTTACAGTTTTAAAAATTTTACTATTTAAGGCTCGTATTGATAAAAACCAAAAGCTATGACCTCCCACCAAAATACCACGGTTGTCGATCGATTTCTTTTTTTGGGAAAACCAGCTTATAGATTTAGTTCGTGAGCTTATACAGATGAAATTTGCTCTCGACTCCATTATAAAATATCATTTTACTGTTCTGTCAAACTTTTATTCTATAAGAAAAATGAGACTAGCAACCCTCTCTCAGACATAAACAACCTCTATTCCACAATGAGTCTTTCATCTAAAGTCTTTGTACTGAGTAAAAAACAAATTGAAAATTCTCTATTCCAGTTAAACGTTAATTTAATTAAATGCTTTTATAAAACTTTCTCACGTTTGAGCACAGCTTACTCGTCACTCTCGTTCTATGACGTCATACACATAATTTTATGACGTCAAACTTGTCCATCAACTTTCATCAAAGGCCCTTTATTGAGTAAGTGTGATAGTAAGTCAATTTCCTGTAACACGTTATGGAATATATTACCAGAAAAGTGTTAGATGGTATTACATGTTTTTGTCTGAGAAATTGAATTTGGTACAGATTAATTTGAACATTAAATAATATAAAGCAAAATGACCACACATAAATAATATAAATCGGTACCGATAAGTTTATGACTGATGGTATTAAGTCAGTGTATCACCGTAATTAAACAATTGCATCCCAGATGAATTAAAATGCAAACGGTCATTCTGGGTATGCAATGGTCCAGTTATAAAGACACTAGCCAGTTCCGATTGCTCAACAAATTTTTTCCAATTACGAACGGTGAGCTTTGAAAGATAATTCCATATAGTTGTTTGTTCATTGTTAAGCTAACGGAATGCCTATTGAGGTCATCATTAATATAGCAATAGCTGCATTTACTTACAGTGTTCAGTATTTAGGCGAATCACCTCAACAGTGTCAGGAGGAATGAGTAGGCGTGTAATACAAATGAGGCAAGGCGATGGTCCGCAGGGGAATCAGCTGTAAACACATTCGTTCTCGTCTGTAACTTGATCATTGCACTCTGTTTTGTAAACACCACTTCCGGTAATCAGTGGTAGACCAGCTTTAGCCGATTGTTGCATTAATACTGAAGTTGGACTTACCGTTCAAAGGAGGTGGACTAAACTAGTTATTCATACCAACTCTAGATAAACTACGAAAACTGTAAAGAATATGCTAGTAAGAAAATAACTGCTAAGCTCACCCTTACGTCAACACCCAAGCTCAGTACCTGAACTAACGCCTCTTGAACACATTCTTAGGTTCCCTAGTGAAAATAAGCAACTTAAGCCTATTCTATAAACAGCATTGTCCAGGATTATTCCGTAATGCATAAAATTACTAGGATTTCACTGAAATAAAGCAGACGAATTAACTAAGCTAGGTAACTTTAACTAGATTTAATCTGTTTTTTATTGTATTATGAATTATTTATAATCGCATTATTAGGAACTTAAGCCTGCACTTAAGCATATTTAATAGATAGTTTTATTGCACACAAACCGCTGAATAGGATTTTAAGAAAAATACATACTCATGGATGAGTGTACTATTCGGGATTAGAGGAAAGCGTTATATTAAAATTTGGGTTATGGATGAAACTATCTGGATGAAGAAAATAGGAAATAGAACATTTAAAACATTTTGGAACGGAATAGAACAATTTGAGAAAGTTCGATAAAGGACGTGTCGGAAGAAGTGCTAAGAATTGAGAAGTTTAGCTAAAGTGTTATGAAAAGGAAGATATAAGTAAAAACTTCCAGACCTAAAATATTTAACGTTAAAAAACTGCAAATATAATGATTATGACCGCGAATATGTAACTTTTAATACTATTCTATATTAATACTATTTAATTTTATTCTATTGTTCATGAGGTAACTGAAAAACCTTACATTTTATTTTACAACATAATTTATATGTAATATTTTACTACAATTTTGTTAATTTTAAAGATATAAGTAGGAAATTTAATAGCTTTAACAATGAGACTAACTATTACTAGTTATAGGGCTGGTCAGTATAGTATTATTGTATATAAATTGTATTGGTTTCAAACATATCCTTTATTGAAAGTGACACGCACCACAATATACCCACATATATATTTTACCTAATAATATTTATCTTGGGTAAATGTACATTACGGTTATGTCATATGGCTATGACCCCAGCACTGCTGTTATAAAACGAGCTTTAGAACAGATTGTTCTACTGAGAATCTATGATATCTTTTTATAAGAAGGACTGTGCCCTAGGAAAGGTGAGGATTTTTACGAACTAAATTGCAACCTATAATATGTTAATTAAAGCAATTGTACAGAGACACAACTGAATTGTTAAGAAACTACTATTTTTATCATAAATATAATACAATAATAAATAAATATAAATACAATACAAGACTACGTTGATTATTTAGATTATCCAAGTAGTTTTGATAAAAAGTTTACAAAGTTGGAATGGGCAAAGTCCATGGAAACATTTACATATATTTTTGAATTACAAATTATTGTTTCAATTATTGAAATTGAAACTAATTCAAGTTAAGCTTTTTGATCAATAACTATTAATTTATTAAGTAATTGGAAATATCTCAATGAAGGAAAGGATACACTTTTCCTATCTGATCAATGATTTGATATAAAGAAATATATGTCGGTATGATGATATAAAGTTTGAATCGCTCTAAAGTTAGTCTAGAAACGAAGTTTTATATTTAGAATACATTTCACGGACAATTCTGACATTTTATAAGTGAATTTAATACTAGATTGACATGAATTCAGTACTGAAGTTAATGTCTTAATTACAAGGTATTGTGATATGCCCAAGCCATGTATTGAGATGAAATAATATCCTATACTTATTTAAACAGTTTTAGTGGGGGGACCTTTGGTATTCAGAGTTTTCAGTGCAAGAATTTGTAAAATATGTTGGCAATCAATCTGAATGTAACTGGTTTCCCGAAATAATAATTTTTTTTAAATTTCAATTATTACCATTAACTTTATAATAAAGGAATAGGATCATTCCAAGAATTTATCAGAGTACCACCATCACAGGGCCTCACATACCATGTTTCCACATTAGCAGAAACTACTCGTAGTAAACACACTTAGGGAAGTGATTGGTGGAGTTTGTACAGATTTTGAAGTGGGAAATATTGTCCTTGAAGTAAAATGGAAGGTCTTTCACAAAAAATTGGAGAAGACCATCCCAGAAGGCGGAATCCTTTTAATTGGACAACCATATCTTGGAACTAATGCTATGCAATACGGTGGTGATTAAATCGGTTTAGCATTTTAAGCAAAGTGTAGAAGAGTAGTGGTCTGGAATGCTTAGGTATTATTAAACCAAAGAATTTATCCAGCTCGTGTTTGGTTCATGAGTTAAAAGATAATTTTTAATTTTGCTTTGTTTTGTTTTGACCTCGGTTGAGTAAAAAATATAATTGTCTCGCTGCTTCACTGGTGTTTATATACATGGAATATAGTGAATTCAAATTAAAATAAGTATATGAATAGATTTTATGAAAAGGCCGTATATACTCGCTTTGATACCTGATTTTTCTAAATATAAAGTTTAAATTTACAGTTTTAATGTAAACATAACTTTATAAAGGTATTTAACCTGACTAAGGTACACGATTCTTATAGTTATAATCATCTCATTAAAAAATGAAATGCAGTGATATAAAGGCACCTTATAAAAGATGATAGCTATAAATTTAAATATTTAAGAAGTATACAAATATCTGTTTAAATTAAAATTTATCTTTTAAAAGTGAAACCTTGTAAAATTGAGAATTTTAACTAGATCATAAAATAGAAATACAATTACTTATTCAAACATTGTATCCTACAGTTGTAAATACACATCTATATTGGCACTGTTACATTTTGGAACAAACTACGCCTTGTTGGTACATTATATAACAGAGTTGTAGATAGACATCCAACCAGGCCCCTTTATCTTATGGCATAAACTAAACACTTTTCGTAAAATCTATGAAAGTTTTTATGATAGAAACTTAAATTCTGCCTATTATTTAAGACGTGCTATAAACATGTCGCACATGTGTAGCATCTAGAGTAATATTTGCTTCTTCTACAACACGATTATTTTCATTATAGTCATCAGTCACAGCGCTTACTCTCCCTTTAATTAATCGTATTAGTTCTTATGACTTTCTTTATGAAATAACTGCATTTAACTTTTATTTAGTAAGCCATAGGTTGAGGCAATTAAGTTTATTGGGTTATTTATCAAGTCGTTAGTAGTATTATTCGTTATGGCTTATAAATACTGAAGCGTACATACAATCTTAACACGACCACACACATATATATATATATATATTATATATATATATATATATATATATATATCCACTTAATTAAATTTGCGATGTTATAATGTGTGCAAAGCATGCAATCAGTCCTGCTAACGCGAGAAGCAAAACCTAACGGAATAGAATGATCGATATCGCCGCATATAAACTCATTGAAATATGTTTAAGAAATATATTGTAACCACTATTCAACATCATAATACTCAATACGTGTTTGCTGGAGTTGGTTATAGCATTCATTGAGCAATACATTCATATCCAGTCAATTTTTACTTGTTGAAAAATATATGATTCTTAAATTTTGTCAACATATACCACATTGTACTTAGTTAACGTATTTTTACTAATACTTGTACTATATTATTGTATTCTGAAACCTTACATCGCCGCTCGCACACCCACAGCAAACCAACAGGGAAACGCGCGCCCATGGTGGCGAACGGGATGCCGGATCAAAATTAAACTAGGTAAAAAAAAAAACACACCGTGGTCAGTATACTCAGGTTCATTTACTACGAAAACACAGGCCTATCCAGTCAATATAATTAAGTATATAAATATATTATAAATAAAAAAATAAAAAGTGCCTGCAGTAGTATATACCTCGAACAATTCTTGTCAGGTGCACCTGTATACAAAAAATTAGACACGCCATAATTTGAAACAAGAAATGCCAATTCCACCCGGTATCCTTCGGCTAAGGGCGGGCTCCTAATGAAATCCAAGAAATAACTAAATAATATCTAAAACTAACTTAAAATTAAATAACAAAATATAAACTATATAAATGGCAACAATAACAATAACAAATAAATAAAGAATGCAGGGTATCACAGATTTTGACTAGCAGTTGTGTCCATCATGGTGGCCGTCCCTCAGCAGAGCGCAAAGTGAAGGTTCTCTGCGACCACGCATGATGGAGAGATGACAGGAGATAAACAGCTCATCCCTTGGACCCTGAAACCAGGTTTCAGCCTAGTACCCTTTTAAAGTTAATAATTATTAATAAATAGTTGCCAAACAATATAGATTTTAATAAAAGTAAAGTTGCCAAAAATTATCTATCAAGAATTTTAAGTTAAGTAAATTACCAAAATTTCAAAATATCACAGACCAATCAATTACTGATAAAAATTAAAATAAACCTAAATATAGAAGCTGGTAACATTAGAAAACAATAAATAAACAAGATATTCCATTTAAAAGACTAAAACAATAAGTTATAAAGAAATTTATTCGAGGTATACGCAGTAGCCTACCATACGTAACAATTTGGTTAAAACATTTTTAAAACAGGCATTTATTGACAGAATAGGCTCAAAATTGGTGAAAAGCAGGGGAAGGGCATCCTGCACTTAAAATAAAATTCCCAACTCAAAACAACAACCCCAAAGAAAGTTAGTATGAAAATCCCCTCTGTCACAGAACAAAAATTAAGCGTTTTACTCTTGGTGAAAAAAAAAAATTTTTAATGATTAGGAAAAAAAACTGATGGCCAAAAGTAGCAGCCTAATAACAGGAATCTAAATTTAAAATTTGATGGCAGAAGGCCTTAAATTAACCAAGTAGGCTATAAGGGGGAGTAATGGGCTAAAAGACCCGAAGAACGTTACATCTCTCAGAAAGGCTTAAATTTAGAAAAATGAACCTTCAGCAGTCTCTCTGGGTTTGTTTACAAAAACTACATAACAAGTGACACATTACAAACAATATTGGCTGCAGAATAATAAAGAACTGTAACATAAGCCTAGGACTGGTCCTCACTGAGAGACAGAAAATTAATTTAAGCTGAAAGAAAGGGTGAAAACTAATAAAAGTGTAAGAGAAATAATTTGAAAGCCAATTTAAAATTTAGTAAACAGCCAGAAGTACTAAAATTTAATAAAAGGCAAAGCTACAATTTGGAAAACCATGTGCTCTTAACCTTCACAGTTTGAAAAATAAAAATAATCACTAAATATTAAAAGAAAGCAAAACTTACTCATCAGTGAGGGGCCGTAAACCTAGCCGCACATGTTAGAAGGAAACAGCTCAGCAAATCTAACAAAAACACTTATTTAAACAAAATTTTTAACTGGAGCTACTCCTAACTTGTACACCACGGCTCGGAGTCTTTGCCACTCTACCGGAAAGGCCAAACGCCTTCAAATGGTCAGTGGCCTCTGCAGCCAATAAACCACACACATACACTATATAAAACACACATGAGCCGGGGAGATATAGGTATTGAACCGGCTCAATTCTTTCTTAATGCATTAATGGACACCTTGTAGATCTACGATTTACGTGTAGACATACTTGTAGGGTATGGCAATCTATTACCATTTCTCATTTAATATTTGTGTATTTGTTAAGTGGTAAACATTAAACTATAAGAGGATTGGCACAGTGGATTTTCCTACTTCTAAGGCTTACTGAAATATATCTTGAGTGAAGGTAGTTTAGATGTCTGTATGAGTGTTTGTGATAGCAAGTAATACCGTGACGGGTTTAAAAGCAACTAAAACGAATAAGAACACAAACATAGGAATATATAAAATTAAAATAACATCGCAATGTAGAGAATTGGCAAAAATTATTTATTTTTTAGATTTGTTTGCATCCTAAAACGAAAAGGTTTCATGATGTTTTTAATATTTAAGTTTTTTTTTTATTAAAACATCTTTTTGTCTAGAAAACATCAATTTACAGTACATAATAATATATCAAGCAAGACAACCTACTTCAGTGAAAGTATAGTTCCTGTAACATTTTAAAATAAAGAATAAATAGGACATTTTACGACTAAAGAATTAGTTATGATCCCTTAAAAAATAAGCAACCATTGATTAAGGTAACAGGTTCGTATAAAATACCAAAATATAATGAATAAAACATAAAATCTTCGAATTAAAAATAAATTTATTAACCATAGAGGGAGTATAATATATTTTATAGTAATATTTTTAGACACACCGTTAATATTAAAGTGTATGTCCCTTTACGTGTAACACATCAAAGGAAGGTTTAGTTAGCTCTTACAAAGGGTCGGTTGGATTTGACAGGCTTAATTAGTCGTTAGACGTGGTCAAGTATTCTAACGTATAATTAATTATTTATTTTTTTTTTATTGTATAATTAAAGTTCAGATCATTCTTACAAGTTATACTTATATTTTTTTCATTTAAAAGAAGATAGGCAAACTTATATTATAAAAAGGTAACAATATAGTTTACATTGATGTGCAATGTGATAGTCCAATTAAATTTATTTTCTCGTGAAGCCAATAAAGGTGTTCATTCTCTAGAATCAAGACTTACAGAGAAATACCAGGAATCATTGACGTACAATTACAAGTGTATTGCAACTCTTTTTTAAGTTTTCATTAATTCTCATCTCAACCTAATTAAACCTATTGTCATAAGATATTTGAGCAGATTTCAGATTAAAATATTAATATCCTTGAGTTATTTATATATCTCTACGGTAAATATCCACAGTTATGTTATCCTTCCAAGTTTCCTATATTCATTTATAAATGATTCGCAAACTATAAATAATGACAAACATGTGTTGATTATGTTATTTATACAAAATAAATTTTGTATTGTACATTATTTACTAAAAGTAACTAAATTTAAAATATTAAATTTAATTTTGAGTGAGTTAAATTTTCTTTCATTACAGCAATTTTACATATAAAAACTAGCATTTTCGGTCTGATAATTTAAACAGTATTTTAATTAATAAATTTATAAATGTAATGAAAATATTCTTTTAGCGATGAACCAAGAAAGTTAAGACACAATAAATTCCAATAGATCGCGTGAACAGAGATATAAATCACACTTTATTGATGTCCAATAATAACTTTTCGGTTCAGTTAACCTTACACGAAACAATATATACATCTAGTTTTGGTAGCACATATTCAATAGTTTATAATTAATAAAAAAAGCCTTAAAAACCGCTTTGTTCAGCAAAGGAAATTTAAATTCTTCTTAGATGATATTATTTTGCACTAAAGTGTGCAATAATAAATATGTCTTAGTTTTTCACACTTGATGATGATTGCTTATTATTACTGATATATTATAATGAAATTCTGCTAGGAGTATAATGAAGCAGCAATGTATAAACTGACATTGCTTTATTTAGAAACCATGGTTCTCATAATAAATTCTAATCTAAACGCAAACTTTATAACATCGCAAAATTGTATTATATAACAATGAAATTGAAACTGGACCATTAATTTCTGATCCATGGTTTCTGTTAACCAAGTACTGATAAAGACCACATATATATGACTACCATGAAATTATGACACGAAAGCGCCTAAAAGAGTCCTAAGCTAGTTAGTTTTAAGCTATGAAATTAGTTGAAAAAATATATACTGCTTCACCAGAAGGGTTAAGCGAATATACAAACAACTACCAGCTTTAAATATTAAAATAAAATTGTAATAACTAGAGTAATTAATGAGTGATTACATGAAACATTAAATTTAGTATTTAATATAAACTCTCAGCTTAATAAGTATTATACGACGCCAAATTAATAAATTATCATTAGCGCTAACAGGATTTGGACCTCGTGACTGACAGACCAAATATTTAAAAACATTCTCCACATTCAGGCCGAAAATGGCTGTTTAACACATTACCTTATAAAAACCGTATGATAGTTGTATTGTTTAATTGTAATACTATAATACCATATGATGGGTATAATGTTAAAGCAAATAAAGAATAACTTAAACTTATTCATTGATTTATGTATTTAATTTAATGTACACCTGCAATGCTCTACCGATTTTACTTGTGCCAAGTGAAATTAAAAATCAATAGTAGAAATTTTTATGACTTCAGTAACATATATATGTTAATTAGAAACAATAAAAATGACTGTAATATTTGATATCGTACAAATATTTATGTATATTTGTATAAATAAAATATATATATATATATATATATATATATATATATATATATATATATATAATATCACCTTTGATTTGCTGTATTAGTAAAAGACATTGTTAATATTTTAATTTATAATTGTGTACCCTAGTAGGACTGTCTTCATTCAAATAAATTTTCTTTTTACACTTTCAGATTTGGAGCTCCATTGGGATTGCATTTTAGTTCGTCAAGATTATTTATTAAGATAAAGTGTTGAATCTATTGAAATAAAGTATTGCTTTTGATGTCTGTTTGATATTTTTCTGGAGAATAAAGTACTAGTTGCGGAAATATCAGATTATAGGATGAAGACCTCCTTGTATGTTATTATATTTTATAATTGTTCTCAATAATTAATAAATTACCTGAAGGCGTATTTTCATATTTACATAATATTTCTTATATCACACTCAATTTAAGAAAACTGCGCTAGATAAAACCTAGATTTGTTATTTATTTTATGAAACAGAAGAGATAATACGCTTAATATGAATTTGTTATAAAATATAACTCCTTTACAACTGGGAGAATATCTGAGAGAAAATCTATTTCTCACTTCATTAATAAGTCCATTTATTCTCAAAAGCAAAGCGTTTTACATCTGATATGGCTAGTGCTTAAATTAACTACTGTAATACCGTATTTATACAGTGAATTAAAACAAGTTCTGTTCGGTAAGGAAGTAAAATATTTTATTTTAAAGTAATCTTTTACGAATATGTATTTCTGTAGTAACGTATATCAAGAAATATTTGTGTGGAATGTGAATGGGTTACTGGTGATTATTATAAATTTGAACTTCACGACCTATCATAATGGAAGGAACTGTGGACAAGGGACCACGGTTGTCATACACCTTTTCAACTTGTGTTTGTTTCTTTCTTTTGTAAGAACATAAAAACTTGCAAGGGCATTGTGTCTATTGAAAAATATGACCAATAGTATTCTACAAGGGGTTTCTAAATATTTCCCATTGTTATGTTGCAAAAATAGTCAATGTAAAAGTAAGCTACACCACGTGTAACGTTTCACCTTTTGCTGAGGTTTTATAAATAATTTCAAGTAAAGTTCATCTAATTCGGCAATACTTCCTACTATATTTCATGTTTAAAATCCAAATCATTAATATCACTCTGTTTACTTATTTCCTGCGATTTACTTTGTTATCATCATGGTTACCAATATGACCGATCTAAACA
The DNA here is from genome assembly GCF_021130785.1 of Homalodisca vitripennis. Classification (NCBI taxonomy): domain Eukaryota; kingdom Metazoa; phylum Arthropoda; class Insecta; order Hemiptera; family Cicadellidae; genus Homalodisca; species Homalodisca vitripennis. The sequence continues at coordinate 55,224,769 of NC_060213.1, read as the reverse complement.
TGTTCAATAATGAGTAAAATCCTACCGATTAACATACATCTTCATCTAACTAGTTGTTAAGTGTCACACAATAGTTTATAGATCGGTTTGTGTTAGATATATAGTGTAGCAAGACAGAAGTAAATAAATAAATTGTTTACCCCTTCGAGTGAAAGGTTTCACTGATGCTTAGGAATGAAATACGTTTTCTGCGAGTAGGAATTTATGATCTTCTTCGTGTGTTAAAATTATCTTAAGACATAAAATTAAACATGCACAAAAATCAAAGCCAATAGATCTTTGGTAATGGATTTCCTAAATTAAAATTAGTTAATTCAGTGGTTGGTTGTAATCATTAAGCAAACAGGGTGAGTCATCTAAGGTGTCCTAAATGTATAATAGGAGAATAGATATATCTATAACATTAAAAATTTCAAACCTTATAAATTTCTTATAGGAAATCCGTTTAAGATATTTTATTTATAACATTTCAGGAACAGGGTGTAACTACCCAGGAAGACCTGGGTTTTAATCTAAACATTTAAAAAATCAAACATGTAGTGCGTGGTATGTTTGTTCAAAAGTTGTATAAAAATACCAATGAAGTTTGTTTTCAAAACATTTTACCACTTTCAGATAATGAATCTTATAAAGAATTAGGGTTTTATATGAATCTAGATAGTTTCTTAACTTTTAAAAGCACAATTTCTAAATCAGGTAATTCCTATTTGGCTGTAACGTATCAAAAAAATTTTATTTTTATGTCACATGAAGCAATTTATAAAAGTACAATCACCCATCAATATAAATAACTAAATAGTAAACAAGCAGAAAAAATTAAAATAAATGCAGTTCAAAAAATTTTAATGCAGGGTTCATCATGTGTCATATATATTTTAATAGTAAGCGTCTTTTAAAATTATATGTTTTCCTAAATTTCAGTTACAGTTTTCGAATGCTAAAAATTGGCATGTATTTATTAATATTTCTATAGTGTTTGGTTACTACAATTAATTTTCCAACGTAACTCTGAGCCAAATGGTAAGAGGACTTAACACTAATTAATTGAAATTATTTGATTGAAATATGAATGTCGATAACATATAACGCACAGAATAGACCGAAACTATGGGTTTACACGTAACATACGCACAATAAGTGGCAGGGTACTAACGATCAGGAGATCCTGCGTCATAATGACGGCTTGGGCCTAATGCTGAGCAATAGGGTTAGCAGATAAAGGGCAGAAGATGTAGGCGAAGAGAATGACAATTGCCTACAACCTGCTCTTCATTCATCTCTCTTTTTCATAGTCGTGAATCAAATTGTTTTAGATATGTACAGGTAATAGGTATAATTTAAATTTTAGTATTAATTTTGAAATATAATATAATTATTATTAGGACAGAGTTCGTAATTTCCAATATTCACTTTATTTTAACTAAATACTCTATTTATTATTAAGAAATAAAAACATAATTATGAAAGAATAAAAAATCAGTTACCTACAAAAAATTTTATAATTTACGTAAAATGGACTTAATAAAATTTTTCAAAACAATTTAATTGAAGGATTTGTAATGAAAATAGAATCAGATAGAGGTTTCATAACTTATTTACATACAATTTTCTTAGATAGTATAAAGGTAAATATTTAACTATTAATAAAGAAGTTAAAAGTTTTATTTTATAATGCTGATATTGAAACATTAAAAAAAACTTTAATGTTTATAAGTTCAATATTTTGCCAGAATAATTTCACCTTTACACTTTTGTAATGTCTGAAGCGAAGAAGGTAACGAAACAAAAGTAAAATAATAAGTAAAATGACAAATTATATCATGAAACCCTCAATATTGGCTTGAACCGAAGTATCAGTGATGTTGCCAATATTTCGTCACACTTTAAGAATATTTTCTTTAATCTCTTCCCACATGTGTTTTTAATATTTTCAACAATATTGTTATCATCAAATTTTTTTAATTTTTAAATTCAAGTACTAGTGACTGGCTGTGAAGAACATTCCGAAACCATTTTTCTTTTTCATAGGCATTGTAATATTGGTACACTTCTTACATAATTTTGTCACTACAATTAAATTGTGAAATGAACTTACATATAATACAAATAATGAATTTATACTTAAATATCTATTCAGGAGAAATAATAAAATAGTATACTTCCCAGCTTACTTAATAAAATGCAAGAGTATTACACACCACGTGTCACGTAACAGGCTTCACTGAAGTTGCATGGTAAATTTAAAGCCTATAACTAGTTTCATTGTTGAGACTTCCTGAGCACAGGCAGCCGGTGAACAGTCATACAGGAAAGTAGTGTTTACGTCCCCCGGAAGACAAAAGGGACATTTTTATATTGAGGCAATGACGTTAAGTAAAATTAAATAGATGGTCATGTAAAATGAAAGAACCTTTGAATATTTCAGATACATAAGTACAACTAATACAATGAAAATACAGCTCATTACTATTTATGTAAAAATGAGGTTAAATATAGAAAATTTAGTCTCTGAAGAAAATTATTTCTTGAGATGATACATAATTTTATCGATTTGGGTTATTAAGTTAGGTTTCAAAACAGTTATAAAATAACACGTGGCTCATTTCTTTTCAGCATATCGTGCTAACAAATCAGTCAAACAACTATACAAAGAAAAGGATTTTAACCCCCGGCAGACTGTACGTTACTGCTTTTTCGTCTCTGTTAAAGTAGGTACAAGACTAGCGATGACGCGAAAGTATCAGCAAAGTATTCTGTATCTAGAGACGATCAAGTTTAACATATTGACTGAGGTAGATGCAATTTTCTACTATTCTGGCTCTGTAAAATTCGATACAAGACTAGCGATACCGTGAATGTATCAGCAACGTATTCTGTACCTAGAGAAGATCCAGTTTAACACATTGACTGAGGTGGATGCAATTTTCTACTATTCCGGCTCTGTAAAAGTCAATACAAGACTAGCGATACCGTGAATGTGTCAGCAATGTATTCTGTATCTAGAGACGATCCATTTTAACACATTGACTGAGGTGGATGCAATTTTCTACTATTCCGGCTCTGTAAAAGTCAATACAAGACTAGCGATACCGTGAATGTGTCAGCAACGTATTCTGTACCTAGAGAAGATCCAGTTTAACACATTGACTGAGGTAGATGCAATTTTCTACTATTCCGGCTCTGTAAAAGCCGATACAAGACTAGCGATACCGTGAATGTGTCAGCAATGTATTCTGTATTTAGAGACAATCAAATTTAACACATTGACTGAGGTAGATGCAATTTTCTACTATTCCGGCACTGTAAAAGTCGATACAAGTCTAGCGATACCGTGAATGTGTCAGCAACGTATTCTTTACCAATAGAAGATCCAGTTTAACACATTGACTGAGGTAGATGCAATTTTCTACTATTCCGGCTCTGTAAAAGTCGATACATGACTAGTATTGCAGTGAACGTGGTGAGTTAGTTTTCATAGCAGGGTTTAAATCATTGAAATTCCTGTCTATAGAAAGGTAATACATCACATGTGCGTGGTGAAACCAAGTATTTTCATCAAATTGTAACACTGCTTGTAGGTAAATAATTCGCTAACGCTGTGAGGATGTTATAAATGTTGGGATATTAAGACTACATGAGCCACTACGTTACATATTAAATGTTCCATGATTGCGCTTAATTTACATTGATCTGTTCTGAGTTTTCTTGTTTCCATTATTGTTACCCATGAGACCAATGTAAAAGTGTTTAGCTAAATCCTCTATCCACTCAGTGTGGTAAATATAAAAATGCAAAATTACAAATCCTTAGGTCGGTTTTTTCTAGAGATATCGTTCGAATATACAGACAGACAGATCTGTTACCTCTACATATTGTTACTGTTTAAAAAAAAAGAAATACAAAAAAACTGGGATATGCATTGACGATATGCGCCTCCTACACAATAGTATAATTAATTGCAGATTTTAATTTTACTTGTCTTATGTCGTTGCTAAATTGCTTTTAAATTAATTGTATAACTAAGAAGCTACGTAAAATTAATACTTAAATGTTTATAATTTATTCTATTATGTTATGACGAGTTACTTGTTTACTGTACACTTATTTGACATATGAATAATTACAATATAAAAAAATGTACAGTTTTTGTATAATATATCTAATAATGAGATTTGAAGTATATATCTCTACAATGAAAGGCTTATCTTGTTTATTGTGACTAAAACACACACAAAAATAAAATTGAAGTTACCACTAAAAAATAAATTTTTTTATATCACAAAATTGTAATTCCAAATAGATACATTTCATATTGTTTAGTTTGATTTGAAAAAATTAAACTACCTCTACAAAATCGGCTTATTTGTTCGGAATAGTTTTATTCTTTTCAATTCAAAGTTTTATGTTATAATTGACAGCGATATTTTTTGTTTTTACTGACAAGTTTTCCTGATTTCATTTACATTTGAACATAAACGGAACTGAATAATTTGTTGCGTGATTGTAGACTGTTTAAACTATTTAGTAAGCAAAATACTGTGAGGGATTTTGCTTACTAAAAAAGCATTGGCATTTCCAGAGTGTCATGACAATCGCACCAAATATAAACAATGACAAAGTATAGAGGTATGAGGTGTGAGATAACAAGCACTTTCATACCGAATAGTAACTACTGGTTTATTCGCTTTTGTTCATTTGAACCATTTGAATGATTAGTGATGAACCAGCCAACAGTTTTTTAACAGTCTACAATCACACAACAAATTATTCAGTTCTGTTTATGTTGAAATTTACATAGTAGTAAAACGAAATCTGTAACGTAACCACATGCAATTAAATATTAATGAAAGTATACCTATAAAGTTTTATATTTGGTAATGAAACAAATTATATACAAAAACCCTGTTTTTACCTCTATATTCAATGCGGGGAGCTGCACATACCAGAGGAGTTGGGAGACTGGGATTAATACACAAGAACGTAAAATTAGTTGTGAGGGTAAAAGAGCAGACGCATTCAGCCTTATGCTTTTGTTTTTTTTATCTCAAATTAAGGTATATATTTATAAAGTAAGTAAATACAAAAAAAGAAATAATAGCTATCTACATGTTAGATTTTAGTAAAAATCCAATAAAAGTTTTTGGTGCCAGTCTTTTCTTTGTCAATAGGTAATTCCATCACTAAATTAGATCTGTTTCATATTCAAAATGCAATGCCTCAATAGAAATTATGCATCCCTGGGTTAAATGTTATCTTTATATTAAAATAGAAAGTTAATTCAAAAAGAAAAACGTCATACTCTTAACAGAATAGAATGACTTCAAGTCTCTCTTTTCAATTAGGCTTCAAGAAAGACCTTTTGTACTTACATTTCCCTACGCAAAAACCGCTCTGATCAACCAATGGAAGCCATCCATTATTACATGATTACACTTTTGTAGGGATTACTGATACGATGACGGTTCTTTAAGTGTGTACTAACAGTAATTAAAACTATGGGGCCTGTCCGCTTCAGTAAATTCTACTGAACTTAGTTTTACCGTTAATATTCAACCAAATACCATCATGATTAACAAAATATGTGTCTTTAGTGTAGCAACTATGTTACTAATGTTGATTAAATTAAAATTTAGCTATTGAAACGTTGCGTTTTAAGATGAATGTAACGATAGTAAATTGTATTATAAGAAGATGTTTAAAAACACGAGTTTTAATATATCTGCTTATTATTAAATTTTTTCTGAAGAACATTAAATACCCCCATCAGCGATATCTTAATACTTTATGTAATTAGGACTGATGATATTAATAAAGCAAAAACTGCATTTTAATTGTCACACTGTATTTTTGTTCCTCACTAAAATGATGTTCCTCTGAGCGCCATGTTTACGCTCTGCATATCATAAAGGTATGCATAGATTGTAACAGGCGTAGGACGATGAAACGAATGCCTCGGAATTGTTCTACACGTACAAAGAGATCATTTTCCAAATATGCGTACTTTTGGATTATTATGCAGTTACACAACAGTTATCTTTAGTAGTACTGTATCGTTTTGCGCTCCATTAGATATTCGTAATAGAATCCGAACCATAATAACAATCTATTTTTTCTAAATTGGGATTTAAACGACAATTTAAGTGACAAAGTTTGGCGAAAGAAAGAAACGCGAGAAGATTTCAATTTCCGATAATCACTCCAATACAAATGAATTAAATTGTAAAACGAATCTATTATTACACGTAGCATTTATAATTTAGTGTAAAATAACCTTCTGCTCGCAACATCCCCTATTGCAAATTTCGCTTTTTATTTTTTCGACTATTTATAAATCAAGCGATGCAGAAATATATAAATTTAGATTTTGTAATTTTTGTTTGAATTGTGTATGCGATAGTTAAATGGTTTCATTCCCCCTGATTTGGAGATTTTAAGATCCCAAATGTATTTATTGTATATTTAATGAAATTATATCTTCGACGGATTATGGTTGAGAGTCTCACATCAAAGAAAAACCCTGTCCTGTAGATTGAATTCACTGCTCAATTGGAATTTCCCGATTTATTTGACAGAATGGGCTTGTCTAGTCTACGTACACCTTTCGCCAAACACAAAGAAGCAAGTGTGGGATAAAGGATTGAGCTACTAAAATAAGTTAGGCAAGTGATGTTATCCCTAAGAAAGATGGAGAAGTATAATATACCATACGGTTCGGCTCTTAATTCGTGTCCGTTAAACAATTGTCAAATATTTATCCGTAATAATGAATTTGAAAAAGAAAAATGTTGAATTGAATTTGTTCAAGGAAAGAAGAATATACTGCATATAGTCGTTGAAATTTGAAACGAACACTACTCTCACTACTCTCATAGAAGAATAAGTTCACAGATAAAATAAACCTGGTCCGATGGGTTCACGGCTGTAGTATTAGTTTTCAGATAGGCTATTGAGGCTGAATAAACTAAATGTGCTTCTAGTTTTCGAATGGTGGAAAACCTACCACTGGAGCTGGGAATCTAGTAGTATCTTTCAAATTGGTTGCTGTACCTAAAGTAAAACAAAGTGATTCTCCTTTATAACTGATTTAAGAAGCTACCAAATGATCCGGAGCTCTGGTAGTGTCTTTCAGTCAGCATGCTGTGGCTAGAAAGAAGCAAAGTGCTTCTAGTTCCTGGCGGAGAAAAGTTGACACAAGTTCACTTATTGAACTTCGCAGGATTCAAAGGAGGCCTCTGTAGTCCAGTCTAATCGTACTTTAACTTGTCAGTTAGGCTATCAGAAATATGGAAGTGCCTACTCAAGTGAAGTAACAATGTGTTAATACCACTTAAACCATGTATTGACTGCATGGGCGAATTAATAAGTTTATTCAAGTGCCCAAGGGTTCAAATCAGGTTGAAGGCAATGAACCAATAGGAAAGGTAAAAATGTCTCCTGCCCAGCTGCACGAAATAATCTCGAGCTGTTGAAATTAATATAGCCTTAAAAATCTTAAAACTATAAGATAGTTGACAAATTCGATTAAGTATAAAGTATCAACCCAATCTAAAACAAGTAATTGTTGCTACATCAAATTCTCATGTTCCTGAAATAAATGCGATTTTATCCTTAGAGATAGAGCTTATACAAAGACAATGTATAGTTAAAGAACAATTACTTGCCTATCTTTCTAACAATCAAATATTGTGCAAGAGTCAGTATGGGTTCAGAGAGGACAGGAACATTTCGGATGCTCTTTTTGATGTCAGCAGACAAATAAGTGATGCTATATCTAACAACTTGCGCATTATTATAATCTTTCTTGATTTAAGTAAGGCCTTTCACAGCATTGATAGAAATAGGTTGCTCCTTAAGTTGGATGGCAGTGGAGTTCAGGGTAATGCGCTTTCATGGTTCTCAACCTACCTCACAAGTAAGCTGCAGACTGTATTTGTCTATGGAACCGAGAGCGACGCGCTTCCGGTGGACTACGGGGTGGTTTAGGGCAGTACCCTTGGCCTAATTATGTTTTTTATTTATATTAACAATATCTCTAAATTGAATTTAAATGGCAATCTTGGATTATTTGCCGATGATAGCTTAATTTTAATAAAATGTAGCGAAGGGGTGATACCCGTTCTAACGCTCTACATGACCTCATGGTCTTAAAAAATTGGTTACCAAAATATCTTTCTTTAAATACATCAATGACTCTCCGAGAGACCACAGACAATGCCCTCGGCGACCTCGTGGTTCATAATTGTGGCAGTTAAAACAATGAACTTTGATCGTGTGAAACTATTGAAAATGTATCGTCTTATACATATTTGGGTGTCTTCTTTGACAAGCGTTTAAAATGGTCTGCACATGTTGAATATGTAAAATAGAGAGGAAGGAAATATGTATTTGCGTTTAAACATTAAGTTAAATTTTAAATGAAAAAGAAACCAAACTAGCTTACTTTGCCTATGCCCAATCGTTGTTCTCGTTTGGAATAATAGCCAGGGGTGGAGCGTATAGAACTCTTTTACAGCCACTGCGGGTGGTTCAGACGACAATATTAAAAGCCAGTTTCAAAAAATCTAGGAGACATCCTACTGACACTTTATATAAAGAAAATGCCATTCTATCAATTCGAAAAATCTTCACTCCTTGTTCACATTTATAAACATGTTTTATACAATTTTCTCTACAACTTCACATTCTCATAACACAAGTTACTCACGGAATATTGGAGTCTTATCAATGCAAATCAGTAAATCCTTCTCATCTACAAATTCTCTTTATATATCCCATCTTGTGTATATAAATATCTGTAAATACTTTCCTGACAACTAACTATTCACCTCACTTTCAATATATACATGTAAGAAACGCTTGAATGAATGGCTGTATCTTACCAGTGCGGAGGAGGCCGAGGCAATTATCACGGCTGACTACAGAAGGACCTGACTTTTGACCTAGCCTCCTTCCTCTTATTTCCCCTTCAACAGTACTGTTGCCGCTAGATGGACTTTTCTTGTTTTATACAGTTATTTATTTTTATTTTATAACGTTTCGTCAAGAAATCTGCTAGTATGAGTTAGGTTGTTTTGCACGTTGAATTTTTTATCCTTAAAACACATCATTCCTTAATTTTTTTCTTATTTTTAAATCTATCCGTTAAGATATTTTTAGTATTTACGCTAATAAATTTCAATACCATATTATGTAAATACGGTTCTATGGCGCGCGCGCGTTTGTGTGTATGTGTGTATTGATGTTATATGATCATTAATCACCAGAAACAATTCGTCCAAAATCTCCAGGGAAGCAACTCGTGCCTACGCACAGGCTTTTCTGCCCATGTAGGCTCATTTTCTTGGCCAATTTAAATTGATGTGTATCATATTTATATGTATAATGTTGTTATGTAAACATATTATAACTAGTAAAGTAACAAAAAAATATAAATTTGATAATAAATTTTTACGCATGCAAATATTTTTTAAAAATAAATTATGATTCAATTCAATTCATAACTGTAGCGTATGATGGGGCATCGGTGGAAATACTTCCGTTAAAACGATAAGTATGCCCTAGCTACAGCAGTATCTGTAGACATAAATCCAACATAAGGGTCTTTGTTAAGTTGTCCCAATTGAGCCTGACTTTTTAATGTTGTACTATATGTGAAGAAGATGTTTAAGAACTTGAAAACAAATTAATGGAATATGGATATGCACCGATTCGAAAAATGACTAGGTACATTCTAGGATATGTTGCTAAGTTAAAAAACTGAGATTTAACATTGTTACAATGAAACAGGCTCTTAAGAGTGGACACAGTGCGGTACCTAATAATAAAAGAAATAAATATAAGCAGTATAATTTCTGTAAGAAAATCATATTATAAATATAACTTACCTAGTGTATGGGACGAATGTGGTCTAGCCCACCGAAATGGAAAGTGGATATCTGCTGGGTATGTCAATGTAAAGTTAAGAGAAGAAACTTAATTTACTAGTTTACATCAAAAATACGTATGCATAAGTCAAATTCAATCGAGGATAGACGAAACGAAGTAGTTCAAGTCAAAAGAGTGAAGCGAAGCAATGAATAATGAACATTTACTTATCCCATTTTCCGATTCTACCGGCTCAAGATGAAAATATAATGAAAACAGTGAACCCTAAGGGGCAGAAGCAAACCAAACTTCATAATCTAAAGATAAAGTAGAGAGTATAATATAATAAACCGACAGGTTTTGATATGTATCTCACGTATAAGCAGATATGATGCTCAAAACTAAGTAATTTTCAATGTAATAAAAAAAACCTTTGTTCTGTTTTATTTTTGTTCAGATGAAGGTATATAAAGCAATATGAACTTTTATATATAAACATTTACTGAAAAGCAATTAACTGCAAAGAGTTCAAAATGGGTTAAATCACGCCTAGCTCCTGTTGATGGAAATATGATTTAATAAAGTTTGCTATCAAAGTGCTTGCTCTTCTTTGCGCATATTGGTACTTAATCTGCTTAGTTCATATAACCCAGTGGCTTCTTCATGTAACTTTGTATTTTCTGTTGCACATAAACTCTAAACATAGTATGTGACAGTGTCAAATCAGGTTATAGCTCTGCGTTTGGTTAAATATGTGTTTAATGTAGTGAATGGGTTGTTTTAAAACAAAAATTTGCAGAGCGTTATCGAAGTCAACATTTGACGGGGCTAAAAAATGTTTAATTTCTGTCAGTCTGTACGTCTACATGATATATTGAGAGCAAAATGTGACATATATACTTGATATTTAGCATCTTCGTTTCTATATGGAAAACAAAGAGTTCCTTTGATAAAATGCCATGTCCTTTTATTGAACTTGGCATAACGTCATTACAGCCTTGGGACTTAATTACAAAATTTATCTTAAGCCTTTTAGCACTTAATGTTTTTCTTTATAATTGTCTGTCAGTCCGTATTTCCTCAGGACATATTAAGAATGAAGTGAGCTCTACACTTAACACAATATTGTACTTTACCTTTGTACATCTTAACTGGTTACGTCTCAAGTGGTGTAGAATGTTGGTACTTATTCAAAATAAACCAGGAATGCTGCTCCGTTGTAATATATTTTCTCATTGCCCGATAATTATGTGCAAATAGAGTATTAAACCGTCCATTACAGCGCATTAGTCTCAAAGTTCCATTAACGGTGTTCTATAATTAAACAAATAAAAAGTTAAAAAATTTGGGCATCATAACCTTTAGAAATGTTTTGAAAATCAGTCCTAGTTATGTCAGTGTTAGCCATTAATGATTGTAACTGCTAGATAAATACAAGTATTATATGCTAAAATAAAATCGGCCTGTAGTCGAGTGGTAGTTTTTTACATTGTATAAAAACTACTCTTTCCTGGAATCGATAGACAAATATCCCTCAGAGAGAAGACAATCATCAACCACGCATTCTTTTAAAGGCCAAGAAGGCTTTGGCTCTGCACACCTTAAACTGGCTATTAGACACGTAAATTAATATTAAATGAGCGTAAAATAGTCATATGTGGACACTGAAAATAGTAACTTTCAGTTTATACTTTTGGTCGGTATAGGGTGTTTTAAAACATAAAATAACATAACCAATGGAAAAGAAATCTTTTCATTATTTTAAACCACTTGATACCATTACATTTAGATCCCCACCAAAACTAGTGTAGCTGACCTGGGATTTATTCCGTAGAAGAAATTGCTCCTATATTTAAACAAAAACCAGGTTGCGTGCATATACAATGCAAATTGTCTCTTGGCTTATGGACTAAAATTGCAATATCCAGCACAAGTAATATATCAACAGAGTAAAGGTTACAAAGTTTTAAAATATCACCTGTTTTATTTATAATTATATAGGCTTTACTAGTTTGGTACAGCTCTTGCTCTTATAGTTAGCCTGATCCTTGGATTGAATTAATAAATCTTATACAGTGTAAATAATTGACTTTTCTGTAATTTTTGACAGCTGAATGACAGCCGAATGGCTTCATTGATGCATAATCGTAGACGTAATGTGACACATAGGTGGGTTTAGAATTAAAATTCTAAGCAATTAAATAAAAAAATCCAATATAGCACTAAAATCATGGATTTCTCCATCTTGTGCATTAACGCTCATTCATATTCAAATACAGGTAGACACTACGGTACCTTGCTTTGACGTCATACACGTAAACTGATGACATCACGGCACAATTCCTACATCCACTCTCATCAAAGGCTCATTACTGAGACAGAATGGCAGCTGACACTTTCTTGTCAACCGCTCCATTATCCATTAACATTAAAATGTCAGCTTATTAGGAGGAGGAAGTTGCTTTGTTAGGCAATTAATCTTTGTGTCGAAATGTGGATTACCTAAAGATGTTGAATTATAAATTACTTTTAATCATCCATATTTATTGAACATTTATCAAACTGCACAATAAATGGAGCAGTTGAAAATGTAATCATGGTTTGAAAACTTCATGAAACTGTTAAAATAATGTATGCCTTATACATGTAGATCGTACCATTAATAATGAATAATGTATGATAATAATTATATACCTTTATAGTACATTTTAAAAATAACCGATTTTGAGTACAAAAACCAAGAGTCTACTTACAATCTCAATAGTAGCTGCTCTTAGGCCACCACTACCTTTAATTGCACAAAAATAACTTATAAAACTTAGGGTTGGTCAAAATTAAAATTTAACCAACGATAAACAGTAAGTTGTTTAAACTATTAGTTCAGGTTAATGTTAAAGGCTTAAATATTGATTATAAATAAAATTATAAATGTACTGACTTTACATCTGTGATTCTCATCAAAATTGGAATATTAAGTATTAAGAATTAGTTTTCAAAGATTAATATAAACTGTATTTACTTGAAATATATTGACCTTGACCTGTACTATAGTCTGGAATAGGCTCACACTGTTGCTGACAAGGGTCTGCTTAGGTTTGCCGGTCAATGAGTTTATTTTTCGCTGCATAAAAAGTAAAATACTAAAATGCACTTACTGTTACGCAAATGGACTAATAGAAACTGATACTCTTTGCATTATAGTCCGTCTGAAGTAGCCTGGAGAAAGTTATATTAGATATTCGGCTAGCGCCTTAAAATATCAGTTTGAAAATAAAGAATTGACTTTTGTATCTGAAATTAAAGTAAAAGTAAAGTAAAGATGTCCTATTTTACAAGGCACAGTTAGGGCTAAGAAGCACTTAACACTTAACCTGGGGACCAACGGCTTAAAGGTCACTGTCGAACCACCACCAATGGCCGGGCAGGCGGGCTGCTTGCAAGGACAGGATCGCTCAGCGGTCACCCATCCAAGCAGCAGCCACGCTCAACGTTGCTTGATCCAGTTATCTTGCGATAACCGTTGTACCCGCTACACAGCGCTATTGGAAATAGTTATCTTTTAACAATTATACTATATCAAGATTAAGTTTTTTGAAATACATTAACTTTGTTCTATACAGTGTCGTCCGGGAGGGAAAAAATTAACAGGTAGTTGTAGACCTAGAGACGTGACCAAAACTTCATATAAAAATTCGTCTGGAAATGCTTAGGTATTGATATGAGGTTAGTGGAAGATAAAAAAGTAAACAAGGACGATATTTTAAATTGGAAATACCTTGGAAATAAGAGTTTATATAATTGTTGGTATTGCATTACGACGTAAACCATTAAATTACTGTACTATCTAATTCACAAATTTTTATAGTTGTATCATAATATTTGTTACGGTTTATAACATCTATTATAAAATTGCAATGTTTACATTACATAAAATATGTTTATTTACAGCTAGTAAAACCAATACTGCAACTTATTTAATTTTATACTTCTTAGGTTTTTTTCAATTCTGGTTCAAATCATTATATTTGATTTAAAAAGTCTAATTTGTTCTCATGCCTGCTCTTCAGCATAAAATGTATTGTTTAAACGACGGTGACCAGATACCTAAAAGGCTTTTATAGTTTTAGGGCACGGTTTTCATTTGAAATAAAGTTATTGTTGCATTAAACTTTGCTATATTCTATGCCATCCTGGGTACATGTTTATGGTATTATACTCTGTTCTATAATGCTCTATTATATTATAGGCTTAACTAAAACCATTTTTCTACTTTATTTACTAATTTAACCAATCCTTGTAATAAGCCAATATCACGTTGGTTTTGTAGATCCAACTTTTTCAGTACTAACTATTTAAATGTAACTTATAGTATTAGAAGTAAGGTCACTGAAGCTTGAAATAACCTTAAAAGTATCTCGTAAAAGTTAGCTCGGCGTAAGCTCGACTTGAGGCCTACCATGAGCTTAATAAACAAGGACAATATAATAAGCTAAATAACCCCCCCCACCACAACTTCAGTATCAAACCAAGTCTTAAACAAGTCAACAAACTTTGCTACTTCATCTCATTCAAAGTTTACTAGCTTAGGCAAGTCAAGTGGGTTAAAACAGTTTACAATAAGATTAATATGCATTGGCGAATACTTCAGACTAAATAACAAATAAATTATAAAACATTTCTTCAGCAATGACACAGTTATTATCAAGCCACAGCTCAATAATAAATAATATTACTAGCAATTTATAAGCAATCAATAAAATGTGTTGCAAAATACTGGATATAAGGAGAAATATGTATAAAAAGGTCCTATGACAAAATTTCCTATTAAGAAAGGTCCTACAATATTGGCATTTAAGTGGTCGAAAAACTAAAAAAAATATAATTTTGCTTTAATAATTCATATTCCCATCCTCCAAAATATTATAAAAAGCTAATTAAGTTATGAATGTTATTTTACCTCTTCTTAGTATCACATCACGTGTCGCTTGAGAGGCTTTATATGCAACATGTCTATAGCTAATTTCCTTCTTGATACTGTGAACGGTCTAATAATCAAACAGAAAATACATCTTAATATCCCCGGGCATGGAGAGCGAAATAATATCGACGCAATGAGTTATAGCTTTCAATGACGGTCAGCCACATGAGGCATACGCAATTATAGTACTTATTTTTATAAACAAATATTTCACGAGATATTTATGCCTATACAGTATATGATAAAATCTTATGTAAATGTACAAAGGTTGATAACACATTAATGTCTTCTGTGGATATCTCGTTATCATCATGGTTACATTAAAACTAATGTTTGTTTGCTAACACTGAAATAAATATCTTGGATTGGTATCATTAGTGATCATTTCATAGGAATGAACATTCGTGCAAAATTTTACTTTGTTCTCGACATACAATTATGACAGAGTGGTAGAAAGCCGACAGGAACGATATTCGCTAACGCTCAGCCATTTATTTCAACGCCTTTAGTTATTTTAATAATTTAAAATTATAATCTAACAGTTTTAGCAGTCATTCCTAACATAACCTAAGTAGATATTTTTTATATGAAAGCGGCTACGCAACAAAATTATTGGATTGACTGCTCACCCTGTACGAGAATAAAAAATAAAAAACATAATAAATGTGTTCAGGACTATAAGTAATTTTAGATATACTTCAAAAGTCTAGAATATGTATTAAACATCCGTAGAACATTTTTGTCATCGAGTTTCTTAGGGTCTCTTCAGACATACATGTCTCCGGATTCCAGGACTCAAGTTTGAGACAGCATCAGATAACAGACGCTGCAAGAAAAGGAAAGTGAACTGGAGCTTAACTGAAAATAATTAGAAATGTTTGGTAATAAATAATTTGATAATCAGGATTGGACACAGATACCTGCACTGCTATATACACTGATAATTAAACGTAAAACGTAGTTATAATATCTGCAATTATATTAAGCAGGAAATCCAACTCGAAATTATAGTAAGCACAGTTATAATACACACAATGTGGTTGGTACGATTACTTTACATACCATAATAGTAGCTAGATCATAGCTAAAAACTTTACATAATAAACGTTTTTAATTTCGATAACCTATGAAATTACTGTATTTTAAGTTATTTTACTATATCACATATGTTTCTAATTATATTAAAGTCTCATCACTTGTAATTCAGGAAAAATCTAAGTTATTTTATATTTTCTATATTTTTCTCGTTCACTCAAAAAAAAACTTAGCACTTGATATTTTGCAAAGCCTTATTTACATGTAAGGGAACATCAGTGTTCATTTAGGTCCATGTGTGTATGAGATTTTATGAGCATTTGAAACATCGGTATTATAGGTCGTAAATAAATCAAGGAAAAAATAGAACCACTATCACATTTCAATGTGACATAGTAACATGTGTAGCCCAACTGTCCGCATACATTATTTTGTCTGGATGATTAAAATATGCATAATACCATATTTAATGCCAATAGAGCAGTGTAGCGGGTACGGCCGTTATTTTTAAGTTAACAAGAACAAGTAACGTAGATACTGCTTGGTTTGGTGACCGCTGAGCGATTTTGTCTTTGCTAGCAGCCCGCCTGCACGGTGGTTTTTTTTTTTTTTTTTTTTTTTTTTTTTTTTTTTTTTTTTTTTTTTTTTTTCCTCTTAGGACAAGAAGCTTATAAATTGCACTTAGTCCTGTAAGGACCTTAGCGCTGCTTCCGGAGTGATAGGATATTCAGGATGGGTAAGGTTAGGGAGTAGGGGCCGCCTCCTATCGAGATCCATGAGGAAGAATTAGGCCACTACATCTCAAAGTCATCCCGGAAGAAGGGAGGCCAGCTGTGAACCAGCCTCTCCAGTAAAAGTATGCAGGCGGTGGCACACCCTTGTTGAGGTTAACAAGAGCCTCTGAGGTAAGGGAACAAACCCCACCAACTCCAACAGTCATCTCCCACAGTAGACTAGACCTATTGAATTGCCCATGAACCCCAGAATCTCAACATTTGCGGTTAGTGATGTGCCGCTACTGGAAATCCATAAGGTTGCCCAGATTGAAGTGGCACATCGGTTTTTGCTGTGCCCAGTGGTGGGTTCAACTGGTAGGTATAAACCAGCCAGAAGTAATCCCTGCTGGGGACTGCACGGCCGTTAGAAGTGGTTCTGAAATCAACTTTAAAACATTA
Organism: Homalodisca vitripennis; assembly: GCF_021130785.1. Taxonomy (NCBI): domain Eukaryota; kingdom Metazoa; phylum Arthropoda; class Insecta; order Hemiptera; family Cicadellidae; genus Homalodisca; species Homalodisca vitripennis. Next base: position 55,207,717 of record NC_060213.1, on the reverse strand, counting down.
ACCCCAAGGTTAATGTTTTTAGTAAAAGTTAATCGTTAAGCCCGTTAGAAAGGGCTTCTTAGCTTTAAATTTGCCTGGTAAAACCCATCTTCATTAAGTTCATTTAGGGTGCACCTTATCCACCATTGGGAATCGGCTAAAAGTCCTCAACCAATCATTAATGCCTGTCATTAATTAGGCAGACACAATTTCTCGTTTGGATGTAAACATTTCTATTTTACCATTATGTTTCTCCGCAGGAAATCTCGTGAATTATATGACATGTAGTCTTGAAATTATGCATGCAACCTTAGAGAATCATATAACACAACAGTAGGTGTAATGTACATCGACCTTGTTATAATTTTTATACCACTATAAGTTTAGAACAGCAATATGCCAGGTTGTTTACAAAAGAGAACCTCTGATGCGAAGTGAAAAATTTAACAATAAAAAAATATAATTAATATTAACAGAATAGATTAAAAAGGTTATCAATATTAAGAATTCAATCAGTTTGAGTTACTAAATATAGAATATACAGCTAGCCCAATAAAACAGTTAAAATTAATTTAAAAAGCATATTAAAATTTAATTATATTAAGCATTACTATCACCCAATTATTTATGTAATGTACCATGAATGCGACAGTCAATGAGAATGTATATAAGCTATTGCGTTGCAGTAAAGAAGGACTAAAGAAATGCAGGTTGGCTTAACTTGGGTCCAGTGAAGAATGCAATTACTGCGATCGCTCTCTCCAGAATACGGAGTAGAATTCTATCTGCAGGATTCCTGTATTTCTTGTCATTCCTGCGTCATTACTTTTAAATCCTACACAATAAATTGTTCATATAAAAATATAGGTAATACGCGTAAGAGCTCTAAATCCTACAATATTCCAGAGTTTTTATTAATCTAACAACAGTATATACATAGAAACATACTCATACATAAAGACATGTATCTACAAATTTCAAATAATAATGTAAAAAGGAGCTTTACAATGCTGTACTCGCCTTTTTGGGTTCTGTAATTATAAATAATTATATTGTTACCTAATATTTATAAATATGAAATTTATTTAATAGAAGACTTTAGTTTTTATAAATAATTTCAAATAGAACCTGTATTTATGTTAAAATGATTCGACCAATTTTCTGTATTTATAATTTAGAGTATTATAATAATCGGTTTTCTAACTGTGATAATTTCAGCTATCATTTTGAGTAGGTATGTGCATATGACTAGAAGTTCATTAATGTGCGTTCTTGCATAGTCAGCAATTAAAAGAATATAGCATTAAAATATTCCATGATTTCCAAACAATGTTTTGATGCTTTTAATTCCACTTGAATTGATACCAACTAAAATCACGATAATGTTGGTTTTCTCTTTACTATTATCGTCTATTTTTGGTAATCCCACTAATATTATAAATGTGAAAGTTTGATATTTGGATGTTTGGAGGTTTGTCCTCGAGTCACGCTGAAACTGCTATACGGATTGTGCTGAAATTTGGAACAGGTATAGCTTTTGGTCTCAATTAACATTTAGAGTGCTTTTTACCACCCATAACACATCATTTCACCAAATAAAGTCAAATGCAAATTGAAAATTAAGTTTGTTTACATTCGAATGTTATGATAAGAACGAAACGTAATAATGTTTCATAATTCAAATTAAACAGGCACTAAAAAGCTGTTGACAGCTATAATTCGACAAACGTTCTGAAACATCTGTTTATATTGCTAATGAAAATAAAAAGATAAGGGCGTGCGACTTATTATGCGACAACACCGGGGTGAATATAAACGACCAGAACAGACCCATATTGACCGCAGCAACTTTTTAGTTGTACGATACACTTTCGTCATTGGGATAAAAAGGCTAAATAAATCTTATTGTTATTGAAGCCATAGAAGAACTTCAATAAATTTTAATGGAATGTGGGAGGGAAATATTAATCTTAAAAAAACTGCTTCATTTTACGACTTCAAGATCCCCATCCTTTGTTCTTTAAACTTAAATCTAAATTGGATCAGGAGATTGGAACAGCTTTGAGTGATATCGATTATCTCTAAACTGTTTATTATGTTATAGAAACAGAATACATAGATATATTGTCCAGTCTTTCAACAGATAATTGCTTGCGAAGCCGCGTCTAACTGTTAGTTAATAATATTCATTGCTTCAGGATGTGACAATTTTTTTCCAAATTGAAAATAGTTTGCTCTCTTGAAATTAAATTGTAGCTGTATTTTGTATAATTGTAGTAGATACAGTTGAATCTATCATATATACTACGTAAATCTAGTTCTTTAGAAAATTATCCTGATACCTTGAAACTTTCAAGATGTTTATATGTATAACTGGGACCTATAATTACACATTGGGGAACTCCAAAATAAACTTCGGATGTTCTAATTAGATTAGAAAACTCGTTTTTTGGTTTGATATTATAAAATGTGTATGCAGATCACTTGCATTATTTTTATTTTACTATGATTAAGTGTTAAATTTAATGGTCCTACTCTTCAAATACCAACTATAACCCCTAAAAATTTGTAAAGCATTATATTTGTAATTAAATTAGAATAATGAAGCAGTATAAAAAGGCAGACATTACTGGGTAATGTTAAATGAGAAGGGTTCATTGGATGTTGTCAAATAACAAACGTTAGAAGTATAGCCTCAGAAAGTTTTTAAATATAAATAAGAATACTACACCTTAGAACACTTTTGTATTTTTCTATACAATGAATATTTTGGATTTTAGAATCCATCTTCAGGTAATTGTAGGTTAGGTTATATAAATGAAGTAAAGAAATAACTAAACCAAATGATAAATTTGTTATCTACTGTTGCAAAATTTGTTCTTTAATTTTTACACGTGATTACTGTATATCATTTGAATTTTTTTCTACTAATACCTTTTTCGTATAAAAATATGTGTCATGTAATTATATATCAGGAATAATTTGAAATTTTTCTACAGTTATAAATGGTCCAAGATGTATAATAGATAACTTTTTCTATGCGTTCAAAATGTCAAGATTGTTTCGATGTTTGGGTATATATTTTCGATGTTATTTAAATGGTAAGTAAATTTAGAATTTGTTGAAATTTGCAATGCTTTTGTATTTTAATGAAATATATTCCATTTTATATTCCAGTAATTTAAAAACTATTTATTTTTAATTATTTAATTATTTTTTTATAAAATTCAACGGTTATTAAATGTTTTAAAAGCTAAGTAATATCACATTTAATAAAATGATTTAGCAGTTTTTTTGTAATATTTATTAATATGGTCTGATCAAATTTATTTAATATCTCTTCCTTCTTTCTTTTTATTTTATTTTGTTTTGTGCTTCTACAATAATACATTAATCATGCTCCGCTTATTTCCATTTTTTGTACAATTTATTTTATATTACTTAACTCGTAATGAAAATCAGTGTTCATAGAATTGTTGTGCAACCAATTCATTATTAATTTGAATGCAGCCAATTGTTTATGGCGTTGATGATTTGTTAAGGAAGGGATAAATAAACCTTTGTAAGCTGGTTTTAATGTAAATGTTGAAATTGTGCTTTTGGTTCATATTGGTTATAGTTTTAAAGAGGTAGTTTACTGCTTAATTTTTTTTTAATTTTATTAGTAAAATTTAAATTACGGTGCATTTAATTTAAGCCTTCCTCAAACTGTTTGTCTTTCATTTCCTTTGAATAGACATATTATATCAACAAAATATCAGTACAATTATTTGTGTTAAATATTTCTTTAGATTACTTACTATGAATTTGCCTTCTATGTTATCAAGGAAAATATCTGACAATAATCCTGATAGCGGTGATCCCATTTGTAAAACTTCACGTTGCATGTAATATTTTGTGTTAAACGAAATTTTATTTTGTATTGGAGTTAATTTTCAATTAGAGTGAAGTATTTATTCTATTTGGTGTATATTTTGAATGTTTTATGCAGTTTTTTTATAATTTTAGTTTTATGCAATATACCGGTTTAAATGCCGAATATCAATATAAATTCGGTTTTGAAACGTATTAACTATTTTTTTCCTCTGCAGAGTCGTTAAAAGTGTTACATGAAATAAACACATGAAAAACCATAAAATACATGTCAATATTAAAAGAGTAAACTTCATTTAACTACGCCAACCATACACACCAATGTGCATTCCTTGAACTACTTAATGTTCATTATCATTTTAATCGTAATAGAGATTTATAATTTTATATTTCAAAGAATAAAAAAATATGTAAACACTAACAAAACTACAGTAGCCAAACATAGTATAATTATGCATTACACAAGGAGTTCTAGCTGTTTAGTTTGGGTAATATATTACAATATAATCCCATGGTTTGCACTAATGTGCACCTAAAGAGACAATGAAAATACCCCTCCACAAAGATTAAATTAGACTGCTGCTGGGTAACCAGTATGAGCTCGTATGTAGGCGAGTGATCTGTGATGTCGAAATATTCAAAGAGCTAGTTTTGATTGTATTAGTCGCCGACATTTTATGGATTCCTTCAGACCGATGCATACTCCAAATTCTAGTAGTTAATCTGTATTATTTTTAGATATAAGATGCAACGAAAGGTGAAATGGAATTAAACACGATATTCGCAATTTTGTTTTTAAAATTTTAGATTTTTAATTTCTAAATTACATATTTATATCATATATATAAATATATATGTATGTATACATCTATATATATATATACATGTTTATACTCATATATATAGTAATAAATATACGAAATATATTAAGTTGTGTAATTTTGCACAGGATACTTTGAAAACAAGAAAGTAAAAACTGGAGGGACGGCCTATCAAGACCTTATTGATGGCGCTTGAAGCCTCCGAGTTTGTTACTGAACTATCAAAACTGTCTAGAAGTTCTCTACTCAATCTTTGGTGCATAGTTTATTGATTGCCTAAATTGCTTCTCGTACATAACCATAATATTACATAATACAATTGAATAGTCGTGGATATTTATTAGTATAAAGTATTATGAATAAATATTGTATTTATAATAGAATATGCCAGTTCCTACACTTACAATATGTCGGATATTACAAAATTAAAGTTGTTTAATACACGAAAGACATTAAAATTAAATTAGTAAAGATATTGTTTATATTGCTACAAATCCCAGTTGCTGTTGTTTAAGACTTTTTATTACATAAGGATCACAATAATGATTGTATAGCTTTTTATAAATGCGTGTATAGTTTAAATGTAAAAATGACTTTATTACTCATTACATGACCATGTGTTGGGGAATAAAGTTTTATTTTTAGTGTAATCATATAGTATAATAACATCTAGATCACCTACAAGGAGATAGCTTACAAGGTTTTACATTTTTAAAGAGGATGTACTTGTAACTTGTAACTTTTGATGGAACTTTATCGAACGATCATGTTCATCCAACTTTGAAGGAGCAGATTTTATTATTTTTCTTTAAGAAATATTTAATTATACTAGCTTTTCCTTTTACGTTCCTTGCGAATTGGGAAGAAATTTTACATTTTTGCGCACTATAATATTTACTTGCTTCTTTCTTTAATCCAATTCACAGGTTTTACATTTTACAAAAAAATATAATTCCTGTTAAATAAACCATTAAGTATTTTGAGTATAAGGGAGTTCATACATACATGTTAGATGATTTCACTATACCTAATCAAACGGTGGAACCGAAAATATATGTATCGGACAACAATTAAATAACCTATTTAATATTGCTTATTAAATAAACCAAACGATTACCTAAATACGATTACTTTAATATAACCCTTAATAATATTTAAGTTTTAAAATAATTTTTCATTTATTCCTATCCCATTGTTTGTTTTATGCAGGTTTGTCCCAACGAATGCGTAACATCATCCATTTTCAGGTCGCCAGACCTGATAAATCTTACAAACAAAATTATTAGATCCCAGACTTGGGAATTTCATTAAGATACAATAATCTAGACTTTTACACATTGTGTGGTAGAAAATTCCAGATCACGAGCTATACAAAAGATTCCTAATCACATATTCTACAGCTACAGCGTGGAGGTTGCTAGGTACAGAGAAATCCACATGTCAGAAGTTTCTAGATTAGGCGATTTCAAGAGGTAATAACACAGGAGACTGTATGCCAGGAGCAGAAATATATTAACCTTGGTGGTCTTGAGAACAACTTATTAGTGGTATAGAGCAATTCAAAATTTCAAACGGTTTTTTTCATAATCTTATTTATCTTATGTTGTGTGACATTTGGTTTATTGTAACTATTCTATATTCTGTATAATTTTTATATAAACCGTTATCGATAAGACATTTTTAAGAACAATCTTGATATCTAGGTAGGTGTTAGATAATCTGGAAATGTTTGTTAAAAAGTCTTAGTCCTTAGTCCAACTTTGTCCTTAGTCGAAGAGCTAAGTTGTTTTCAAAGGAAGAAGTTTCTAAAGTTTTAGAAACAGGAAGTTTCAAGATACGAGAAGATCTCTAATAACAAGACTCCAGGAACTCTGGGAGATAAAATAGAAATCAGTCCAATATTCATGGCCAATTTTCCAATGGAAGATGTACAGATTATACCAGATTAATCAAAAAAATTCAAAATGTTTTGAATTTATAGTGTGAACTGTATTGAACACAACATTGTTTTTCAAAAATAACTGCAGTAATTATTTAAAATAATTATATATCCAAGCGGTATTAGATTACCAAAGAGTTGTTTCATAGTTAGCTACAAATACATAGGCTACATATTTAAAAATTTATAGTTTGCTTGAAAATTTCAGATATTTATTAAATTATTTACACGTTAATATCTTGTGTTATTATATTCAATGTTTTTAATATTTAAGGATAATAAAGTCCATACAAATTCCAGTTACTTACCTACTGTATACCATTGTCTATAAACTTATTGGTGGGTAAAAATGAAAAATTTGCTTGAACAATGCTTGTATTTTTCATATTAAACAAGCAATTATGTGCTGATATTGACACACTGGTTCGCATTTGTTTTAATAGCTTTGTATTTTTATATACGATTGAAAAATGAAAATAAAGATATTTTCTTGATAAAATTTCGTAATGACTTGGTAAAATATTAGGACTTTCGATATATGTATGTTTTTATCTGTTTTGGACTGAATCGATTTAAGCCCTAAAAATTAGGTTCATAAAACATCTAACATCATTGATATGCAATATGGGATAGATCTATTATAATACTAAGTTTTAATAATATTAACGAAGTGAACTATTTTGCATCGGTAACAAATATAAAATTCATATAGTTCTAATACAATGAAAACCCAACATGAGGATAATTATTGGGTAGTAAACTTTAACTGTATTTATGTATTGATGGGAGAATAACTAAATTATATGAAAGTTATTAAATACATAATGTACATAATCTTAGTAATAAAGAGAATTAAAGACTTTTTAACAAACATTTCTAGATTATCTAACACCTACAGGTACCTAGATATCAAGATTGTTCTTAAAAATGTCTTAATGAAAACGGTTTATATAAAAATTATACAGAATATAGAATAGTTACAATAAACCAAATGTCACACAACATAAGATAAATAAGATTATGAAAAAAGTTTGAAATTTTGAATTGCTCTATACCACTAATAAGTTATTCTCAAGACCACCAAGGGTAATATAAAACAATGTTGAAAGATAAAAAGAACACATTTCTGTGTCAAACCTAAAAATTATAATTTCAATTCAAGACACCAATCGGTCTCAATATTATATAAACTTTATTATTTTGTGTTCCTTAGTAGCTGATCAAACTTAAATTTACAATATCGTGAAATGATTAAGTTTTTATAATTGTAATGTTGGCATTTTCTACTTATTACTTGAAAAAGTTGTTAACTTCACTGAAAGGTAATTTCCAAAACAACGAAAAATACAAATGCATAATGAAAAGGATAAGACCTTATACTTTAACAGTTGAACAAGCGATACATACCAATTTGTCAGGGGATCTTTATGCTGACTATTCAGACGAAAGCGACTAGCCACAAAACAATGGTGGAAAGTTACGCCATTGTGCTTCCATTGGATGCACACAATGCCTCGGATCGTATTTTCTACTGGAATATTACATCTGGTATTTTAAATTACTAAGCTGGATGTTTCTTTGAGGCTTAAGAATATAAATTTTATTATTTTCTGTTCCATAGTAGCTGATCAAACTTAAATTTACAATATCGTGAAATGATTAAGTTTTTATAATTGTAATGTTGGCATTTTCTATTTATTACTTGAAAAAGTTGTTAACTTCACTGAAAGGTAATTTCCAAAACTACAACAACTACACATTCGTAATGAAAAGGATAAGAACTTATACTTTAACAATTGAACAAGCGATACATACCAATTTGTCAGGGGATCTTTATGCTGACTATTCAGACGAAAGCGACTAGCCGCAAAACAATGGTGGAAAGTTACGCCATTGTGCTTCCCTTGGATGCACACAATGCCTCGGATCGTATTTTCTACTGGAATATTACATCTGGTATTTTAAATTACTAAGCTGGATGTTTCTTTGAGGCTTAAGAATATAAATTTTATTATTTTCTGTTCCATAGTAGCTGATCAAACTTAAATTTACAATATCATGAAATGATTAAGTTTTTATCTAAACATCTTCTAAACCCCCCCGCGCCCCCCGCGTCCATCTTCTAAACATATTAACGCGTTTTGTTACTAAATTTAAAATTAAATAACACGCTCTCAGATTATTCGATGTTAGGATAGTTGGATATTCTGTAAAGGCATTAAAAAAACCATAATGCAAAAAGTAAATGACTTCAAATAGTAATAATAAGAAGGGAGACTAATGGTGGAAAATGCACGTGTGATGTTTCCGAGAGCACCAAAGTAGCCTAATATATTCATGGAATAATAACTTCCACGTCCATAATATTACTTACATGGTGATGAGGTTTTATAAGTACCTCTGTAATAATTAGAAAATGTAATGCAATTTTGGATTGTATTTCCTGTAGTGCCTGTATGATAACGTTAAATTTCCTAATGTAGGGTTTTTAAACTATTATTGGTGTTAAATATTTCAAACGAATTGTGAGAATTTTTGTACCGTTAAATTCAACAGGCTTTCAAACTTGTAAAATATTAATAATAATTTAGTATTAACAAAAGTTTTTTTGCTGGGTACATTGATAACACCTTAGTTCTGTGCCCTGGTAGTGCAGTACGCTGAGGTGCTAGTGTTTGATGGGAGCACTACCAAACTTGGTTCAAATCGGCCAGTGTGTACATCAAGACATTACTTATAAATTAAAAGGCTGAAATACGCCTACCTGCCAGGGATATGAAAATTAAATTCAAGCACATAGTCGTCCAGTAATAGCTCTCAAATCATAAAATGTATAAAAATCGTTAAGATATTAAACTTGAATTTTTTTCTAAAGACGGATTACAAATATACGAAGGTTGGATCTTCTGATCAATCTTCGTATTATCAATAGAGTCAATTCCAAGAAAAATCCATATGCGTCTGAAGATCCTTCTGATTTTGATATTAATAAAAAAATGGAAAGATAAAACAGAAAAATTATGAGATGGGGGAGATATTTTGAAAAAAACGAGGAGAGTTTGCCCTTAAATCATTCCGTTCATATTACAATTAACTAGTTAACGTAAACAGTTCAATGCTAAACCACCTATCTTCATTGTGATGAACGAAATATATTTCGTAATTCACTTTCGCAGTCCCTCTTTTCTTACGATTTACAAATGTAAAACATAAATAATAATGCACTCAAAACTAGAGATACCACTCGTTGCAATTTAACGAATACAAAAAAGTTATACATATATTATATCAATTTACAGTTTTCATATTTCGTAACTTTTCGTTTCTTGGTGCAGTTACCCAAAATACGAGTTACCCTCGTACTAATTGTCACGTATATTAAAATCGATGACGTAGGCCCCTTTACATGGGAAATTCGTACAATTACTCAATTTTAATTTTACATTAATTATTCGTATAACAAAAAATTACTATGTTTGTGCAAAAATTAATAAACATAAACACCTTAATAGGTAAATAAATGTAAATAAATACCTTAAATTTTCGACTAAATATTTTTTACTCAAAGTTAATTCATTACATCACGCATTCTAGAATTCATATAATTATTTATGAACTTATATCTAAGTTTAAATTATCAAACATACAGTTTGATAGAAATAAATAAATTTAATATTCTGTTCTTAGGGAGAAAAATAATTATATAAATAATTTTGTGATTCTTACTATTTTGAACCCTATCATTACACCAATACAAAAATTGTATACTAATAGAATACAATAATATAGAATTACATAATAATTAATCAAAATGGACATTAAAAAAACATATTTTTCCAAGGCACCTCATGGATACTAAATTGTGGACATAGCGTAGATAGTGAAGGTTAAATACTTTAGGATTTGTGCTTACAGTTAAACCCCACAGCCTCGTCTGTCTTAAAGATGTACTCGATACTTCCGTTAATGTGGATTTCATGTTATGATTAGGCCCAGTTTTAATAGCCCAGAGAAAGAAAGTAAACTTTATAATTTTAGCTTATTTTATAGTTTATCACACAAAATTAATCGCGATAAAGTCATTTAAACTTATCCTCCCAAGTAATTTACAAGATTGTAATAATAGCTATGGCATGAAATTTTGCAGCTCCTTTCTTTCTTATCAGATCCCAGACACCGTGAAACCATGTTCATGTTCCACTAGTAAATGGATTAATTCCATTATTAATCCGGTTTAATCTTTCATTTATTAAAAAATTATGATAACTTTGCAGGTTAACTCATACGATAAAACGAACCTAACTGCATTAAATGTAGCCAGGACATTCATTAAATTGTCAGGTAATCTGGATGAATTTTCTTTCTTTTTTAAATCGTACTTGAGATCAAATGAACGTTTTGCTTGTTACATGTTAAATGTGAAAATGATATCATGACCTATCAGTTACGACTTTAGAGGTAATATTGCACATGTTTAAAATATCATAATACTCACAATACTATTTTTCATTTTTACACCTCAGCTGTATTTTCTTACTCTTTACCTATACGTTAGTGTATTATATGGAATGGGATTATTCCTATTCCAGAATCATTCTAATAGTCGTAATAGACGTTTTTAACAGAACATATATCAAACCAATTTACAAATGCTTATTGTCCTCTGATGGAATTAAACCGGTGAACACTCACTTACAAAGCACTTTCACAGTTTTAATATCACATTGAAGCTGAAGGTACCTGTGCATTTTTTAATAATAGCAGAGAAATAGCATGTGATTCACAGTGACCCTTTATATGTCATACTAGGCATAAATTTGAGAGGAATAATCCCAGGATTTGAACAACAAGACCGAAAAATATTTTCGAATTTTCATTTTTAATTTGTTTTATTTACTGTGGTTAATATTAAGATATTCACTTTTCCTTCTTAAATTATATATTTATGGTACATGTTACCTAATGTACAGCTAATTTGAATGTAGTTGCGTAATTTATACTTAATTTCTAATCTTAAGATTGTTCACTATTTTACTTTTTATAAGTTTTATTCATATGCTCACAGCATGCCTCATTTGAGTGAAGTTTAGAGTATTTAAAATTTTTATTATAATGTAAAGATTTAATAAAGTTAATGCCACTATCTTTAAATAACTGAATTGAAAATGTATAGCTATAATTTTAATTCTCCTATTATCAAAATTCAATCACATTTGAAAAACATTGCAGAATATTATTTATACCTTTATTAATGACGGTTTGTACATGTTAAGTGTAAGAATGGGTAGTTTAGTCTTTACTACACATTTATAATATAAGAATTTCTTCATCATTTCATCAGTACAAGAACGGGTAAAAGTTGAATGTAATAAAATTGCCGTAACACTCCTCATTGTTCAAGAACATATCAGAAAGATCCGAGCACACTCTATTACTTCATAATAAATTTCGTATCAATTTTATACCGCCTTGTTCCTGTTTCATCTTCTGTTGGAAAGTTGTTATATATCAGGCATAATAATGTAATCTATTTTTCGCCAGACGCTTCTTTCAGCGCTTAGAGAAACGTTATAATTTCTACTACAATGATTTGTTTAATATTACACCAATTTTACTGCATTTTACACATTCTGTTTCAGGAGTAGGTTGGAAGAAATGTACGTGGAATTAATTGTCGCAATTCGTTTACGTAGTTAAATCGTCAGTTTAATTATGAAATAAAGTATCAATTTCGGATCCATCGGAAGAAAGGAAGATATCACATATGACTGTTTCCACCAAATATTATACTGAAGATGCATTACTGGTTTGCATTTTAAATGGAACTCAATTGTTAGCATGTATAACTGTAATATTTCCTATGATTTAGGACTCTATCATCTTGAATTCTTGCAAAACAAAAGCTGTTAAAAGTATACAAATTCCTTTGTATAAACTTGGATTCAGTTTAGTAAAAATTAATTTAAACTGTGTTTAAAAAAAAATTTTAATTACAACAGATAAGTATGCTGTTTTTAACTTTAAACAAACCATATTCAAACCTAAAGAGTTACTAAAAAGTGCAAAAATATATTTTGTTTGAATGGGTTCATGACAGGTTTAAATATTTTAAGAAACACCAGATATAAATACTTAGCTCAAATGGGAATGGCTGCAGTTCTAGACATTTTTATTAGTAAAGAGTACGTAAGAAACTCTAACAAGCTATTTGTAAATGTGCTTTTGTACCGTCTAGTCACAATCTTGTATTATACTTGAAACTTTGTACGTCTATATTTTAATCTTACTAAATATAAACATCTTAAGCACAATTACCGGGGAATTTTAAGAAACTTATTTGTTATACACTGCAATGCATATTAACTTATATACAAAAATTCCTTTTCATAACTTTGAATGGCTACCATATTGGAACCTCAAAATATAAAAAAAATGGAGTAACTTATAAGTACCAAGTGTATTTAAAACATAGGGAACTCAAAAACTCAGGTACAAAAACATTCTAATCTCATAACACTGTCCACTGTAAAAAACGCTGCAGGAGCCAACACTTTGACGAAATATATATGTATTGTAAATATATTTATAATGATATGTAAAACTACTCCCCCTTAACTAATTTCTTAAAAGTGTTAACATATGTTTCTATATTTTAAAATTTTATTAAATTGTTTCCTAACACATTTATATAAAATTTTACGTTTTATATATGTTTAGCTAAACTAAACTTTAATCGTAAGCCTAATATTATTCCTGTGTGGAAGCCAATAATTTTGTATAATAAACCTTAAGTAAAACGAGGGTTTATATCTGCTTAAAATTAAATAAGTATTTAAATATCCAAATATATATATTTCAAATTCGTCTGCATTATATACAATCTTTGCAGTAAGACAATAACCATCAAGATTTTCTCCAAGGTATTGCCTTGGATGTGATTAACTTGTTGAAGTGACAAATTTTATCAGAGGTGACGATGGTGCGGCCTCCCAAGTTTCGAGAGTGGACGTTCTCAACCATTTCGGTCAACTAAACCAATTAAATAAACCTCAAAACCAATTATCAGAGCCCGGTCTGTGTAACATGGCCCTGGTTACTTTTATTTTAGAGTTACTTCCCATGTGATCTAAGAGTAACTAAATAATTTACTCCTACTGCTGTAAACGTTATCACTATCAACCTACACCTTAACTATTTCGAACCTGTGCAAGCAAAACGGGTCGAAGATGTGAACTATATTTACTTTGAACAATGTTAACTTAATTTCAAAAGTATGTGACATAATTATCTCGAATGTATTTAACGTTATTAGTTTGAACCTGTTAAATGTGTTAACATTTCTCTAGTATTTTGCTTTCTGGACCACCTTTATTTAAAATGTAAATTAATTAAAAAAATAAACACTCTTGTGTAATCTTATATTATACAATGAATAGGCCTTTCTGATTACAGTATATAATATACTATTCTATAGATTATATTAATGAAAGTAGTTAAAAGAGTGTGGTCTCACAGTATGTTTTATAAAAGCTTCAATTGTAAGGTGCAATGGTTTAACAAAGTATGTTTTTTGTTTTATTATTATTGACACAATGTGTTAGTATTAAGAACGTAGCCTAGTAAATAAGTATTATATATATTTAGTAATATATAAAAATCTTTCTACTATAAAACAAAGTTTTAGAGAACCTAACTACATGTAAGTTACATATTAGGGGAAGTAGAGTGGATCCAATTTTGGAGGACGGATTCACCCACAGCTGTTGCCTTTCCGCATTGCACTGACTAATACACAAGCAACAACTAATACTCGTGGAACAAATTTGTGTAAATTGCTTTGCCTTTCATGTAAATATTTCTTGTTTTTATGTATATTAACTAATTTTTACCTTATTGACAGATCCACATTGACAGTTACTAGTTCCAAAGTTTGCTAAAATATTAATTAAAAAGCAAGTACACTAAAAAGAAATATTTCAGTAGTAAAAGTTTTTATTATAACTACTGAATATATATTTATATTGAAAGGATAAGTAAATTATTTACATTTTAAAATGTTACCCAAGAATGAAATTTGAAGTTAAAAAATGTTATCTCTTTAAAAGTGGAACCTAAGAACTTCTTATTTAGTAGACACTTCAGCTTTATTAAGTACCTTCAATATCTTTACCTCCAACAATGTACTCCTAGTTAAAAGTGACCTTATAAATTTAGAAGTATTGTATTTTTGGCTTTTAGAGCCAGATTGTTCTATATTGTTTTGTACAAAGTTTACTATGAATCAATTTGAGCTGGATAATATCATATTGATGATGTTGCATATTACGACGCAGATCACAAACTGTCACACACTTTGCACATATACTCGCATTACCATATGCGCAAACATTTGACTTAAAGGAAACATGTCACCACTGGCCACTCACTGTATGTGAAGTGACAGCGCACTACTCTCCAGAAATATAATGTGGAATATTTGGACTTTCAGTTACAGAGTTTGTTGTGAGTGTAGACCTAAGGGGAACATACCTTATTTGCCTACCCATCATAGTCACTCCTTCTTTGTAGATGGGCTACAAAATGTCGAGATTGTTTCGCTATCAATTTTAGTGACGATACACAAGATATGTGTGGAGGAAAGCAAAATTATTTTATTTTATCCTGTTTTACTAAAGTAGAGCTCAAGCAATATACATATAATCTAAAACATTCAGGTTCCAAAAGAATTACTGAAAACTATAATACCTAATTTATAAAATGTTTAGTTACATTTATGTATAAATATAACGTTGTTTTACTAAAGTAGAGCTCAAGCAATATACATATAATCTAAAACATTCAGGTTCCAAAAGAATTACTGAAAACTATAATACCTAATTTATAAAATGTTTAGTTACATTTATGTATAAATATAACGTGATAAGAACGATTTAAAAATAAAACCGGTATATTTTCAACTTCTGTTGTACTGTTCGTTTATGTGTAGCCTAAGTTATTTTATATTTTTGAAATAAGAGATAATAAGTTATAAAGCAATTTCTGCTTGTTTTAATCCGTATAAAAATTAAAACTCATACATTCGAAATAGAATACATTTTCAGGCAGTAAGACAGCGATATTTTATGTAAATAGATAGTAATTTATTATTTGATTATTGAAAATCACGCTAGGTTGATAAAAGCTACAAATACTACAGCGACTATATATATATATAACGTCTCTGAATCAACGCTACCGGTCCTAGGCTGTAAAAAATTCCTTATGAGTGTATTTTATTCAGGAGCTATTTTATTTATACGAGCTTCTATGGCCTGATCATAATTCGACAGTCAAAACTCGAATGGAAGTGAAGTTTATCCATGCAGGTATATAGGCCTATTTATACAAAATAACTAAGTTTTGTTTAATATACTGTCGTCAATATAAATCTTACAAAAGAACTTTTAAGAAAGGATAAATAATTTATCAGAATGTTCTGTAGCAGGTCTAATCTTAGCATTATTGTTAGTCTTTTATTTATTATGAAACAATTCTCGTGACGTTCTAATTTATATCTAATTTGTTCAGGATGGTTTTTCCTCTTATTACTCTCTACTCCAATAAACGTGCAGTTCGGCCTTACCAAGTTGTTATTTATAAATGCAACAACCTAGTTAAATGTCTATTTTCCTAGTATACAAAAGGCTCTACTAGATTTAAAGTTAGATTTATGCGTATCATGTATCAGATTAGTTGTATGTAAATCGTAACAATGTAAATAAAAAAGTTGTATGTATGCGAAGATTCGAGTAGACTGATAATAGCACATAGTAAAAGAGTAATAATAAAGTGTTTATATAAAAAGCAGTTTAAAATTTACTGTGTTCTTTTATAAAGATCGTATTGTTAAAATAGCATTTGTTATATTAGATAGGCTTAAATATAACAGAAATAAAGTATTCCAACTCAAGAAATATATTCTATACTGTGACTTGTTTTGGAAAACTCTTTGGAATCATATGTCACAACTCGGGACCAAAGAGTGCACCAGATGTCCAATATTTGACTGTAAACTTTCTGGCGGTATTTGCTCATGTATATACATACACTCACATAGGTGAGCTATTTTAAAACTGTATGCATACACAAATACAGTGCATAGATTTTGGCCAATCAATAGTGATATATTCATTTCATATTAGAAACATGTAACGCACAATAACAGTTTTTATAACATTACTTTAGCTGTATTTGTTATTCATAATATGTATATGCTAAATGTAATGTATAGTGAAGGATATTTCTAGGTAAATGTAATGATCTTTGCTTCTAATAACACACAGTTTCCGTTACTACCCCTTGTTTCATTATATATACTATTTATATAAATTAATCAATCGTATTACGTAGTAAAAATTACACCCATTTTTTTAAGAAGATGCCAATCAATATTTTACACTTTTTTCGTCAGCTAGGATAATAGGATTTTTCGTAATTTTGCCATCGTTATATATTACAAAATGCATAACTCTACGTTTCGAGGATTGAAATACAACCAATTTCTTCCAAAGTTGTGAGAAACTAAGTATAATATTATATTTTGTAATATCTCTATTAGGACTCTGAATTATTTATCTTTTAATAGTCGATCAATCTATACAATACTCTATATTGAAACTTGTCAAGCGTAATGTGGGGGTAAGTGCTGATAAATGACGTTCTTTTCAGATAGTGTTTGAATTTCCCTTCCCAACATCGAACATTCCTCAACACTTGGTACACTGTCAGGCTAGTTTATTGATCAGTTTTAATTTAATAACCTTTTCCATTTAAGCAAAGTTCTACATGTCTAACATAAAAGCTAATTAAACTATCTTCAGGAAACAATGTTTCATTATATATTTTATTGAAATTCAAATAGACAATCTAAATAGCAATACTCCTCTTCAGCCACGCATTTTAGATTGAGGTAAAATGAGTTGGAAATTCTTAAATGAATGTAAGTAAACCAAATAAAATTGACTGAAATTATCTGGAAGAAAAAAATGTGTTGATAAATAGTAAACATAAAATGTAATAAAACTATATGTTTGGTCAACATTACATAAACTTTATATCCACGCTTTAACATTTTATAACGAAAATCCTGTCTCATATATATACTTGGTTTGAAATTAGTGTTTATGTACGACGATACAGTCTAAGGATATTCTTTTCCTCACAAAACTATATCGATAAAATAATTAAAATAACTTCCATAAAATTGAACAATTTTAAACTATTTTATTGGTCATTGTTGTTTGTTCTAGGTATTTTTGTAAAATATCAGCCTAATTGCCCTCACGGCACCTTTTTTATACTTCACCGTACATGAATCCACCCCTGGTTCAAAATAAAGTTTGAAACACAAACAGTAATCGCATCTCCGAGACTTAAATCTCTCACTGACCGGACTCCAAGAGACGACTCCTTCTGAAAATGTCTTAAAGTGTTCTAACAAAAAATGTATGAATAATTAGTAGACTTTTTATGGCAGAGAGCGACATATATAGGTAACAATAGCGCGTAATCAAATGTTTTCCAACCCTCGTACAGAAAGTTTATCAGATTTTCTGTCAAGAATTTAGTAAAAAGCTCAGTTCGTAACTTTCATAACTTTTTAGGAATTAATTAATTTAAGTACCTGAAACAGTACAGCAATAAATTTGTCAACTTCTCAGCTATGAGAAACTATGATAACTTACAGCAGACACTGAGCAGCTTAGACTTAGTTGATACTAGGAGCTGATTGTAGTTATAGATTATACCGGAGTGTAAACTAGATTTATCGTCATACAATACTTCATACATTAAACCTCTCATTGAGTATAATGGCACGTTTATGAAAAATCAATCCTTAAAAAACTAAAAGTTATTTAAGAGAAAGCAGTGGTTTTGCACGCGAATTTCTATTGAACAACAGGTAACGTTATTTTTACAAAAAGTTATATTTGCTAGAAGATATACATGAGTCCTGATTTACTTTTTATACGATTAGAACTTTAGTTTAAAGATAAATGTGTTTTGAGCCCCGAATTTTGAGAGTGAGGCAGTTTGTAAGTTACCAATGAAATTTAAAAATTTTTCTCAAAGATTCCATATAGTGTTAACGAATTTTATAGGTACACCATTTAAATAAAGACTGTTATATTTTAGGTCGCATTGTCAAATATCATCGCTCTAAGCTATCAGGATTTAAAATGAGTAAAATATATGGTTTCTGAGTGTTTGAACCCCATTTAAACCCCTATGAGTTGATTATTATGAAAATGCTAAACTTTTCCATTTAATATTTGAGCTATGCCGGTGCTTATATCAACTATATATATATATATACTGTATATATATATATATGTATATATATATATATGTATAGTTTCTAATTTTATAACTAACTATACGATGTGTCAAATGTTTCATACATATACATAACTTGAAGAAGTTCGTACTACAAGAATAGAGTTAAAAATGTCTCGTAGTTACTCATTTTGTGCCATACTGTCAGTAGTACTTATAGTATAAAACTTTAGTTTGGTATTTAATAATAAAAATTATGAAAAAAATTGTACACACAGAGTATTCACTTAGGATCAAGATTTACATATCACGGTTTCGTCAACATCTTACCTCAAATCCATTATAATATGTAAGGGAATTGGCCTTGTTAAATATTTTCTTCCTTAAATAATAATATAGCACATTATTTTAGTACAATGTTTTAAATGGTTAAAACGTCTTTGTTAATGTAATGTATATCGATATATTTATTCATGCTTAATGTGACTTAATACAAATTAAGTAACACACAAGGCTGTTATATGTTGTAACAAAATTGTGTATTGGAAATTAGTAGGTTTTTCAGAAAGCAGACGGAAATACTTTTTTAAAACTTTTTCTTATCTATGCTGAAAATGCTTAACTTTATAGAAGCGTGAAGAAGCTCATCCATTATATTAGCATTGTTTTGCATCATTGAAAAGGAAATTGAGAAGAAATTATAGAAGTTTAGCAGAAGTGAAACTTTCAATCTAAAAAGAGGCGGAAACTTCCTAATTCGTCTTCTTCACCTTATAAAACGGATTACGATGAGTTGTTCGCAAATTATATAACAGATTTGTAGATTTACATGTAACTTGTTCCTTCACTTTATAAACAACATATGACGAGTTGTTTGTACATTGTTTCATCAGAGTTATCAGTTAGATACAGGCCCAGCTGATCGACTTCTGTTTGTAATAGGAACTACGACGAGTTTTCAAATATTGTAAAAAAAAGTTGCAGATACAGACACGGCTTGGATCCTTCATCTTATAGAACGAAATACAAAGATTAGTTCGTACAATGAATAACAGAGTAGTAGTTAGACACTCAGATTGGTTCCTTTACTTTAAAGAACAAACTATGACGAATTTTACATTGCACAACAGAGTCTGTATAGGCACCCAACTTAACTCCCTCACCTTTTAGAACGAAATATGAAGAGTTGTTCGTACAATGTATAACAGAGTTGTAGATCGACACAGCTTATCTCCTATACTTCATGTAACAAACTACGATGAGTTACACGTACATTGTATAGCAGAGTTGTAGATCGACACAGCTTATCTCCTATACTTCATGTAACAACTTACGATGAGTTACACGTACATTGTATAGCAGAGTTGTAGATCGACACAGCTTATCTCCTATACTTCATGTAACAAACTACGATGAGTTACACGTACATTGTATAGCAGAGTTGTAGATCGACACAGCTTATCTCCTATACTTCATGTAACAAACTACGATGAGTTACACGTTCATTGTATAGCAGAGTTGTAGATAGACACTCAGCTTGGCTCCTTTATAGTGTACCGTACGACGATAACACATGGGGGTGGTGACTTCTGAGGTCGTAGTAATAAATACTAGAAATACAAAGTTTATTTATAAGTTCAGTTTAATTACGAAAACTTAAAAGCACCACTTTTAGATGGTAAAGGAAAAGTTATGTAATGCGACGTTGCTGCCAATTAGAATATAATAACTAAAAAGTATATCTTCTAGGTGGGCCTAAAATATCCAATGTTCTATTGAATTATGCGTACGACGTTTTACTTTACAAAACAATAATATTTCACTTCCCTTCGAAATAGGTAGACTCACAACCCGTGTGTCGGCGTCTTGGCACGAGACATTGAAGCTGTAGTCTAAGAACGGTTATTTCTAGAAGAGGAGTAGAATTTGGGAAGTGGTAGCCATCTATTCAAACAACACGTGAGATACATCAGCTACGTAAACTCGCCTAAAACAAATTCGCGACGGTATTAGCCATTTAATGATACAAATTACTATTTATAACAACGTGCTCGTCGCCATAAGGACGACGCCACAACCTTTGTCTATCTCAATCAAGCAAATAAAAGATCTTCAAGGGTAAGTTACTTTACTATTCACATCTTTACTTTACGTTACATTCATTTTATACGTTTGGCATCAAAGGGCTAATTTAATAATAGGAAAAGATACATTTTACTTACGGACAAAGCGCGCGAGGTCTGATCGGTTACGTAGTTGGGCTGCTACAAAGGGTTAGAAGAAAAAATTCATACGCGTGCCAATTAGGTAGTTACTCCGCCCAATAATTTAGTTCCGGAACATTGGATGTAAAATAATATTATATTATACTGGTTGATTAGGTTGCGAAATTTACATTGTATGAAATTTAATTAACTAATTTACGGTACAGAATATCCCCCCTGTTTTGATTTCGCAACCTAGTTAGTCGCTTTACTTTAAACATATTCTAAATAACAAACCTAATTCAACCTTTTATTCATTACATAAATTCAAATTCAACCATAACAATACGATAGCGCGGGGTTTCAAAAGTTTCCTATGAAATCCGCTAGATCGCATGCCAATGCAGTTCTATGACTGCTCGCTTAGGGACCAAAAATAGAAAATCAATTTAGGCAAACTATTTTCATGCAGTGCACGTTGCAGCGTTTTAGAATTTGCGGGTCGTTGCAAGAATAAGGGCATTTAAGGCGATTAAATCGTAAACAAGTGTAGTGTAGTGTTTTGTTATATAGGCGCCACATTCATACTTCTTTTTTGCATTCATACCAGTGTTTTGTGTATAGTGTTGCAAGAATAAGGGCATTTAAGGCGATTAAATCGTAAACAAGTGTAGTGTAGTGTTTTGTTATATAGGCGCCACATTCATACTTCTTTTTTGCATTCATACTAGTGTTTTGTGTATAGTGTTTTACCATTAAATACCCTGAGACTTGCGGACAAGTTACCAATATGGATCGAATACTTTGGAATGAAACGTCCCCTCACGAGAAGCTAAGTCTCACATTTCTTATTAATACTGCATCACTCTTAATATATATATATATATATATATATATATATATATATATATATAAATATATATATTTACATACAACATCCTATACATCTTACATCTACATGAATTTTAACACTTCAAATATATCTACAAAATTCAAAATTCAACATTTCGGCATACCTACAAAACACAGACCATTTTTCATATTTGGTTCCCTCATTACAAACAGTCAGGATCAACTTTGTCTCATTTCTTTACACTAAGTCTATTTACAAATTCTTTTTCTATATTTTATTTCCATTGACACATTCGTTAAGAATTCACCAAACAGCTAACTTCCTGGATTTTATCTTATCTTTTAAATTTGGCAGCAAGTGGTTCCTTAAGCTAGGGATGCTACAATTTTTTTTTTATACAGAACAGGTCTTTATTTAATTTTAAATCTACAATATGAACCTTTTTTACATTCAAAACATTTTCAGTGTGTTGTACAATACAAGTTACAGGGCTTAAAAAATATAAAATTCTATAAATTCCTACATATTTTAGTGCAAATTTTGCACAAAACTTTTCTACCTTATTGCTTAAATAGTGGGTTCTAATCCATACTAAGGAATGCAACTTAAAGGGATGTTTTATATTTTGCTCTGAGTACTTTTGTTTTTTCCTGTTATGTGCTATACTCCGTTTTACATTCACCACAGCTATCTTTAAATTGTTTACAACAGTTTCCTTGGACAAATTCTCACCAATTAGATCATTTAGCTTCCATAAATTAGATAAAGCATTATTACAGGAATCATTAAACATTAAATCAAAGGCAGCAAAACCTGTGCTTTCATTATGGGCGGTGTTTAAACTTAATTGTATATAGCCTAGGTCATTATCCCAATTACTATGACAGTTGTGATAGAAACTACGTAATAATGTAGATATGTTTCTAATATGCCTTTCTGATTGATTTCCATTAGCCCTGTAAGGCGCTAGTCTACGGTGTTCAATAAAATTCTTAAATAAGAACTTCTTAAAATACAGTGATGTAAAATATGCGGCATTGTCTGACACTATTATTTTAGGTACAGAAAAGTTGTTAAAAATTATGCGGTCTAATTTATTACATATTTCAGCACTCTTACATTCCCTCAAAGGGATTAGCCATAGAAATTTACTGGCGGCATCTACAACTACAAGTAAATATACATTGCTGTTTCTAGTTCTCACTAAGGGACCTAAAAGATCTATGAATAAACAATCCATATTGTTTTTAAATGGCACAGATACTAATTCGCCTTCATATTTTCTTTGGCACACTTTACTCATTTTTACAAACATTACATTCTTTGACTTTTGCCTTTATAATTTCGTCTAAATCAGGTCTATAAAAATACTGATTAATTTTTCTTTGCGTTCTAGCAATGCCTAAATGACCTCCTATTAAAGAACTGTGGAAGAATTCATATACTAAATCAACTAACTGTACAGGCAAAAATATCTTACTCTTACCTTTTACATTCCTTTTGTACATCAGTAAATTGTTTTTTATAAAATAACATAAATTGTTACTATTGCTTTTTACAGATTGAATGATTCGCTGAGTTTCTTTATCTTGAAGTTGATATTGTTCTAAATCTTTAAACGCTAATGGCAAATCATTAATTAACAACCACAAATTATCCTTGTTATTGCACTTATTATTTATCTGCATTTTAGGCTTTACATTAGATGTTCTTTTACATGTTTGCCTTAGGGAGGAGTTTGAATGGCAGAAGGAAATCGATAATCTATTTTTATCCTGGTCTGGAACCTTCCGGCAGTTACTGGGGCTCGGATCAGCTGTTCCCGTCGACTCGCCCTCAAACATACGTGAAAGGGCGTCTGCCAGCGCATTATCGGCGGAACTTTTAAATACCACCTCAAATGGCAAATTCAAAATCCTCTCGATCCACCGGGCAAGTCTTCCTACCTTCCTTTTGTGATTGAGGACATAGGATAAAGCTTGGTTATCAGTTATTAATTTAAAGGTTCTTACTTCTAAAAATTCGTGCCATTTTTCTATGCAAATTAGTGCACTCAAAGCTTCTTTTTCATAAACAGTATATTTTAATTCGGCATCAGTAAATTTCCTAGAATAATAGGCTATTGGCATTAATTCATTTTGGTCGTTTTCCTGTAACAAACAACCACCTGCGGCTATTCCACTAGCATCTGTCATTACTATAAATTGCTTTGAAAAATCGGCTAACTGGAGTACAGGAGGATTCATTATAGCTTCTTTTAACTTTACAAACGAATCTTGACATTAACTTGTCCAAACAAATTTAGCGTTTTTCCTTCTTAAACGATTTAAAGGATTACATAATTCGGCATAATTATTTATAAATTTTGAAAATAAATTGGTCATACCTAAAAACTGTGAAATTTGTTTGGCGTTCTTAGGCGGCATAAATTCTCTTATACTCCTTGTTCGCTTGGGATCTATAGTTACTGTATTATTTTTTATTAAGTTCCCCAAAAAGGAGATTTCCTTAAAACAAAACTTTGCTTTCTCTAGGTTTGCCGTTAAGCCATGTTTGCTTAGTCTATTTACAATCTCTCTGACATGTACTAAATGCGAATCAAGGTCTTTACTGTACACTAAGATATCATCACAAAAATTTATCACATATTTAAATTTTATATTGTCTAGGACTTTATCCAGATAGGCAGACAATACAGCACTACCAACATGTAAACCAAAGGGTACTCGTTTAAATTTATATTTACCAAATATAGTGCTAAATGAGGTAAGATCTTGACTATCAGGTGATAATGGACATTGCAAAAAACTCAGGTACTACTAAGCCATTTGTTACTGTAAAATTTTGTAAATAACATTCTACAGGGTTGTTTAACTTATTAAACATATTTAAACCAGACATAGGTTGACTAATACAATCATTGTTTGCATTATAAATAGGCATTATAGGCAAAGTGGGGGTACTGGCAGTAGGCTGTGATATTGTTGGTGGTTGTACAGACATAGGGCCTATTTGTTCTTTCACTGCCTGTTCCATAGCCTCATCTTGTTCTAATGATTCATTTAAATTGGCTTCTAACACTTTAAGCTGTTCTAGGTTCACTGTAGGTAGCAAGTTTTTGGCTAACTGTTGTTCAACATTTACTAGCCTACACTTTAAAGCTGATAAAGTTTCAATATGTACAGAACTTAGTTCTAGCTGGTTTTCTATAAATAAACGGTTTATTAAATGTTTACACTTTTCTTGGAATTTGGTGATTTCTAAAGGTGAACTAGCACTGTTCAATTCACTGCATCCATGTTCTAATAATATCACTTTTTCACTGAGAAGTTTTACTTCCTGATTGTGGTCTATTTTTAATAGGCTACTAGGAGTAGGTAAAATATTGTTTCTCAAACACTGTCTTAAGGAATTTCTGAGTTCATTTACTGTACTGTCACTATTTAATTTAATACCTCTAGATATCAGTTCAAATACCAACTCATCTTTAGACAAATATTCTATTTTAATGGCAGGCATTGTGGCGTTTTCACTCAGTTTCACCCAGTTGATGGCAGAGTAGACACATCAATAGCAGATTGCGCACTAAATTTATGTGTACCGTATGACGATAACACATGGGGGTGGTGACTTCTGAGGTCGTAGTAATAAATACTAGAAATACAAAGTTTATTTATAAGTTCAGTTTAATTACGAAAACTTAAAAGCACCACTTTTAGATGGTAAAGGAAAAGTTATGTAATGCCACGTTGCTGCCAATTAGAATATAATAACTAAAAAGTATATCTTCTAGGTGGGGCCTAAAATATCCAATGTTCTATTGAAATTATGCGTACAACGTTTTACTTTACAAAACAATAATATTTCACTTCCCTTCGAAATAGGTAGACTCACAACCCGGGTGTCGGGCGTCTTGGCACGAGACATTGAAGCTGTAGTCTAAGAAACGGTTATTTCTAGAAGAGGAGTAGAATTTGGGAAGTGGTAGCCATCTATTCAAACAACACTGTGAGATACATCAGCTACGTAAACTCGCCTAAAACAAATTCGCGACGGTATTAGCCATTTAATGATACAAAATTACTATTTATAACAAACGTGCTCGTCGCCATAAGGACGACGCCACAACCTTTGTCTATCTCAATCAAGCAAATAAAAGATCTTCAAGGGTAAGTTACTTTACTATTCACATCTTTACTTTACGTTACATTCATTTTATACGTTTGGCATCAAAGGGCTAATTTAATAATAGGAAAAGATACATTTTACTTACGGACAAAGCGCGCGAGGTCTGATCGGTTACGTAGTTGGGCTGCTACAAAGGGTTAGAAGAAAAAATTCATACGCGTGCCAATTAGGTAGTTACTCCGCCCAATAATTTAGTTCCGGAACATTGGATGTAAAATAATATTATATTATACTGGTTGATTAGGTTGCGAAATTTACATTGTATGAAATTTAATTAAACTAATTTACGGTACAGAATATCCCCCCTGTTTTGATTTCGCAACCTAGTTAGTCGCTTTACTTTAAACATATTCTAAATAACCAAACCTAATTCAACCTTTTATTCATTACATAAATTCAAATTCAACCATAACAATACGATAGCGCGGGGGTTTCAAAAAGTTTCCTATGAAATCCGCTAGATCGCATGCCAATGCAGTTCTATGACTGCTCGCTTAGGGACCAAAAAATAGAAAATCAATTTAGGCAAAACTATTTTCATGCAGTGCACGTTGGCAGCGTTTTAGAATTTGCGGGTCGTTGCAAGAATAAGGGCATTTAAGGCGATTAAATCGTAAAACAAGTGTAGTGTAGTGTTTTGTTATATAGGCGCCACATTCATACTTCTTTTTTGCATTCATACCAGTGTTTTGTGTATAGTGTTTGCAAGAATAAGGGCATTTAAGGCGATTAAATCGTAAACAAGTGTAGTGTAGTGTTTTGTTATATAGGCGCCACATTCATACTTCTTTTTTGCATTCATACTAGTGTTTTGTGTATAGTGTTTTACCATTAAATACCCTGAGACTTGCGGACAAGTTACCAATATGGATCGAATACTTTGGAAATGAAACGTCCCCTCACGAGAAGCTAAGTCTCACATTTCTTATTAATACTGCATCACTCTTAATATATATATATATATATTATATATATATATATATATATAAATATATATTTTACATACAACATCCTATACATCTTACATCTACATGAATTTTAACACTTCAAATATATCTACAAAAATTCAAAATTCAACATTTCGGCATACCTACAAAACACAGACCATTTTTCATATTTGGTTCCCTCATTACAAACAGTCAGGATCAACTTTGTCTCATTTCTTTACACTAAGTCTATTTACAAATTCTTTTTCTATATTTTATTTCCATTGACACATTCGTTAAGAATTCACCAAAACAGCTAACTTCCTGGATTTTATCTTTATCTTTTAAATTTGGCAGCAAGTGGTTCCTTAAGCTAGGGATGCTACAATTTTTTTTTTATACAGAACAGGTCTTTATTTAATTTTAAATCTACAATATGAACCTTTTTTACATTCAAAACATTTTCAGTGTGTTGTACAATACAAGTTACAGGGCTTAAAAAAATATAAAATTCTATAAATTCCTACATATTTTAGTGCAAATTTTGCACAAAACTTTTCTACCTTATTGCTTAAATAGTGGGTTCTAATCCATACTAAGGAATGCAACTTAAAGGGATGTTTTATATTTTGCTCTGAGTACTTTTGTTTTTTCCTGTTATGTGCTATACTCCGTTTTACATTCACCACAGCTATCTTTAAATTGTTTACAACAGTTTCCTTGGACAAATTCTCACCAATTAGATCATTTAGCTTCCATAAATTAGATAAAGCATTATTACAGGAATCATTAAACATTAAATCAAAGGCAGCAAAACCTGTGCTTTCATTATGGGCGGTGTTTAAACTTAATTGTATATAGCCTAGGTCATTATCCCAATTACTATGACAGTTGTGATAGAAACTACGTAATAATGTAGATATGTTTCTAATATGCCTTTCTGATTGATTTCCATTAGCCCTGTAAGGCGCTAGTCTACGGTGTTCAATAAAATTCTTAAATAAGAACTTCTTAAAATACAGTGATGTAAAATATGCGGCATTGTCTGACACTATTATTTTAGGTACAGAAAAGTTGTTAAAAATTATGCGGTCTAATTTATTACATATTTCAGCACTCTTACATTCCCTCAAAGGGATTAGCCATAGAAAATTTACTGGCGGCATCTACAACTACAAGTAAATATACATTGCTGTTTCTAGTTCTCACTAAGGGACCTAAAAGATCTATGAATAAACATTCCATATTGTTCTTAAATGGCACAGATACTAATTCGCCTTCATATTTTTCTTTGGCACACTTTACTCATTTTACAAACATTACATTCTTTGACTTTTGCCTTTATAATTTCGTCTAATCAGGGTCTATAAAAATACTGATTAATTTTTCTTTACGTTCTAGCAATGCCTAAAATGACCTCCTATTAAAGAACTGTGGAAGAATTCATATACTAAATCAACTAACTGTACAGGCAAAAATATCTTACTCTTACCTTTTACATTCCTTTTGTACATCAGTAAATTGTATTTTATAAAATAACATAAATTGTTACTATTGCTTTTTACAGATTGAATGATTCGCTGAGTTTCTTTATCTTGAAGTTGATATTGTTCTAAATCTTTAAACGCTAATGGCAAATCATTAATTAACAACCACAAATTATCCTTGTTATTGCACTTATTATTTATCTGCATTTTAGGCTTTTACATTAGATGTTCTTTTACATGTTTTGCCTTAGGGAGGAGTTTGAATGGCAGAAGGAAATCGATAATCTATTTTTATCCTGGTCTGGAACCTTTCCGGCAGTTACTGGGGCTCGGATCAGCTGTTCCCGTCGACTCGCCCTCAAACATACGTGAAAGGGCGTCTGCCAGCGCATTATCGGCGGAACTTTGAAATTCCACCTCAAATGGCAAATTCAAAAATCCTCTCGATCCACCCGGGCAAGTCTTCCTACCTTCCTTTTGTGATTGAGGACATAGGATTAAAGCTTGGTTATCAGTTATTAATTTAAAGGTTCTTACTTCTAAAAATTCGTGCCATTTTTCTATGCAAATTAGTGCACTCAAAGCTTCTTTTTCATAAACAGTATTATTTTAATTCGGCATCAGTAAATTTCCTAGAATAATAGGATATTGGCATTAATTCATTTTGGTCGTTTTCCTGTAACAAACAACCACCTGCGGCTATTCCACTAGCATCTGTCATTACTATAAATTGCTTTGAAAAATCGGCTAACTGGAGTACAGGAGGATTCATTATAGCTTCTTTTAACTTTACAAACGAATCTTGACATTAACTTGTCCAAACAAATTTAGCGTTTTTCCTTCTTAAACGATTTAAAGGATTACATAATTCGGCATAATTATTTATAAATTTTGAAAATAAATTGGTCATACCTAAAAACTGTGAAATTTGTTTGGCGTTCTTAGGCGGCATAAATTCTCTTATACTCCTTGTTCGCTTGGGATCTATAGTTACTGTATTATTTTTTATTAAGTTCCCCAAAAAGGAGATTTCCTTAAAACAAAACTTTGCTTTCTCTAGGTTTGCCGTTAAGCCATGTTTGCTTAGTCTATTTACAATCTCTCTGACATGTACTAAATGCGAATCAAGGTCTTTACTGTACACTAAGATATCATCACAAAAATTTATCACATATTTTAAATTTTATATTGTCTAGGACTTTATCCAGATAGGCAGACAATACAGCACTACCAACATGTAAACCAAAGGGTACTCGTTTTAAATTTATATTTACCAAATATAGTGCTAAATGAGGTAAGATCTTGACTATCAGGTGATAATGGACATTGCAAAAAACTCAGGTACTACTAAGCCATTTGTTACTGTAAAATTTTGTAAATAACATTCTACAGGGTTGTTTAACTTATTAAAACATATTTAAACCAGACATAGGTTGACTAATACAATCATTGTTTGCATTATAAATAGGCATTATAGGCAAAGTGGGGGTACTGGCAGTAGGCTGTGATATTGTTGGTGGTTGTACAGACATAGGGCCTATTTGTTCTTTCACTGCCTGTTCCATAGCCTCATCTTGTTCTAATGATTCATTTAAATTGGCTTCTAACACTTTAAGCTGTTCTAGGTTCACTGTAGGTAGCAAGTTTTTGGCTAACTGTTGTTCAACATTTACTAGCTTACACTTTAAAGCTGATAAAGTTTCACTATGTACAGAACTTAGTTCTAGCTGGTTTTCTAAAAATAAAACGGTTTATTAAATGTTTACACTTTTCTTGGAATTTGGTGATTTCTAAAGGTGAACTAGCACTGTTCAATTCACTGCATCCATGTTCTAATAATATCACTTTTTCACTGAGAAGTTTTACTTCCTGATTGTGGTCTATTTTTTAATAGGCTACTAGGAGTAGGTAAAATATTGTTTCTCAAACACTGTCTTAAGGAATTTCTGAGTTCATTTACTGTACTGTCACTATTTAATTTAATACCTCTAGATATCAGTTCAAATACCAACTCATCTTTAGACAAATATTCTATTTTAATGGCAGGCATTGTGGCGTTTTCACTCAGTTTCACCCAGTTGATGGCAGAGTAGACACATCAATAGCAGATTGCGCACTAAATTTATGTGTACCGTATGACGATAACACATGGGGGTGGTGACTTCTGAGGTCGTAGTAATAAATACTAGAAATACAAAGTTTATTTATAAGTTCAGTTTAATTACGAAAACTTAAAAGCACCACTTTTAGATGGTAAAGGAAAAGTTATGTAATGCCACGTTGCTGCCAATTAGAATATAATAACTAAAAAGTATATCTTCTAGGTGGGCCTAAAATATCCAATGTTCTATTGAATTATGCGTACGACGTTTTACTTTACAAAACAATAATATTTCACTTCCCTTCGAAATAGGTAGACTCACAACCCGGGTGTCGGCGTCTTGGCACGAGACATTGAAGCTGTAGTCTAAGAACGGTTATTTCTAGAAGAGGAGTAGAATTTGGGAAGTGGTAGCCATCTATTCAAACAACACGTGAGATACATCAGCTACGTAAACTCGCCTAAAACAAATTCGCGACGGTATTAGCCATTTAATGATACAAATTACTATTTATAACAACGTGCTCGTTGCCATAAGGACGACGCCACAACCTTTGTCTATCTCAATCAAGCAAATAAAAGATCTTCAAGGGTAAGTTACTTTACTATTCACATCTTTACTTTACGTTACATTCATTTTATACGTTTGGCATCAAAGGGCTAATTTAATAATAGGAAAAGATACATTTTACTTACGGACAAAGCGCGCGAGGTCTGATCGGTTACGTAGTTGGGCTGCTACAAAGGGTTAGAAGAAAAAATTCATACGCGTGCCAATTAGGTAGTTACTCCGCCCAATAATTTAGTTCCGGAACATTGGATGTAAAATAATATTATATTATACTGGTTGATTAGGTTGCGAAATTTACATTGTATGAAATTTAATTAACTAATTTACGGTACAGAATATCCCCCCTGTTTTGATTTCGCAACCTAGTTAGTCGCTTTACTTTAAACATATTCTAAATAACAAACCTAATTCAACCTTTTATTCATTACATAAATTCAAATTCAACCATAACAATACGATAGCGCGGGGTTTCAAAAGTTTCCTATGAAATCCGCTAGGTCGCATGCCAATGCAGTTCTATGACTGCTCGCTTAGGGACCAAAAATAGAAAATCAATTTAGGCAAACTATTTTCATGCAGTGCACGTTGCAGCGTTTTAGAATTTGCGGGTCGTTGCAAGAATAAGGGCATTTAAGGCGATTAAATCGTAAACAAGTGTAGTGTAGTGTTTTGTTATATAGGCGCCACATTCATACTTCTTTTTTGCATTCATACCAGTGTTTTGTGTATAGTGTTGCAAGAATAAGGGCATTTAAGGCGATTAAATCGTAAACAAGTGTAGTGTAGTGTTTTGTTATATAGGCGCCACACTTCTGTAAAGTTAAGCATTTTCACCAGATATTAACAGAGAGAAAAAAATTGTAAAAAGTATTTCCATGTACTTTCTGAAAAAACCTTCTAAATTTCCGTAAACAGTTACAAATTGCCTTGTGTGTTACTTAGTTTGTATTAATTCACATTACACACACACACACACACACACACACACACACACATATATATTCATATGTATACATATATGAATATATATATATATATATATATATATATTATATATATATATATATTATATATATATATATATTCATATATGTATACATATGAATATATATGTGTGTGTGTGTGTGTGTGTGTGTGTGTGTGTGTGTGTAATGTGAATTAATACAAACTAAGTAACACACAAGGCAATTTGTAACTGTTTACGGAAATTTAGAAGGTTTTTCAGAAAGTACATGGAAATACTTTTTACAATTTTTTTCTCTCTGTTAATATCTGGTGAAAATGCTTAACTTTACAGAAGTGTGAAGAGCCCCATCGATTATCTTAGCATTGTTTTGCATAATTGAAAAGGAATTTGAGAAGCAATTATAGAAGTTTAGCAGGTCACAAGAAGTGAAACTTTCAATCTATAAGTAGGCGGAAACTTACTAACTTGGCTTCTTCTCCTTATAAAACGGATTACGACGAGTTGTTCGCAAATTATATAACAGATTTGTAGATTTACATGTAACTTGTTCCTTCACCTCATGAACAACATATGATGAGTTGTTTTACGTTGTTTCATCAGAGTTATCTGTTAGATACATGCCCAGCTGAGCAACTTCTGTTTGTAAAAGGAACTACGACGAGTTTTCGAATATTGTAAAACAAAGTTGCAGATAGAGAAACGGCTTCGGTCCTTTACTTTAAAGAACAAACTATGAATAATTTTACATTGTACAACAGAGTTGTATATAGACACCTAACTTAATTACTTCACCTTTTAAACCTAATAACGATGAGTTGTTCGTACATTGTATAACTACAATTATTGTATATAGACACTCAGCTTGGCTCCTTTACAGCATGTAACAAACTACGAAGAGTTACACGTACATTGTATATCTGAGTTTTAAGTAGATACTAAGATTAGCTCCGTTACCTGAAGGAACTAACTTCGGCGAGATGTATGTACATTGCATAACAGATTCGTAGATAGACACTCAGCTTAGTTTCTTTACAGCATGTAAAAAACTACGGCGAGTTACACGTACATTGTATAGCAGAGGTTTATATTGTTACCAAGATTGACTGCGTTACCTAAAGGAAAAAACGTCGGTGAGATGTTTGTAAATTGCATAACAGAGTTGTATGTAGACACCCAACTAAGCTCATTTACCTTATGGAATGTAGTACCAATTTGTTCTTAATAGCATAAGAGAGTTATAACAATAGACAGATAATGTAAGAGACGTCATATAAACATGTGTAACACGTGTTAGAATCATGTTTAATATTTGCGTCATCCAATACAAGATTATTTTCATCATAGTATAGTAGGATTTTCGAACAAAATCAGTTAAAGCAATTACTATTCCTATATATAATAATACTACGCCTTATCAGTGTCTTGGAGTAATAACTGCCTTTACGGTTTATATTGAAAGCAAGTGGGAGAGGTAATTTAGTTTATGTTCTTATTCATCAAGCTTTTAGGTGTATTAGTCGTTGTATTATTACTTATACAGAAAATACATAAATAACACCTCACCAATACTACGCAAATATCCGGTTAGTTAAACTTGTAATGTTGCCATGCGTGCAAAGCAAGCAATTCGCAATCTAATAGCGCGAGAAGCAAAACCTAACGGAATGCAAAGGTCGATGTCTCCATATTCTACGTCATTGAATTAAATATAATTCCTACTAAGTGGAATTGATTATTCAACAATTACAAACAATGGGTCCTAACCACTGTTCCACGCCATAAAACTCAATCGTTAAGCGACCCTTCGCGTCGTCGGTTTGAGCGTAAACAATAATTATAAACCGGAGTCCGTCAATAACTGGATATAATATTCTTGGAATAGGTTTTTGTATTCATCGACCAATACAGTCATATAATTGTTTACTTGCTAATTTGATTCAAAGGTTTAATATAGATAACACTTTGTTAGTTTCCAATTGCGAGCTAATGATTCTTAATTACATTTAGGAATTTATGACATCGTGTATAAAGGAATAAATACAAATATCAACCTAGCTTAATGATCTTTTTTTGTACCTTTAACTTCGATATCACCAGTTTTTAGTATGGACCACGGGATATTGTGCTGCGTCATTTAAAAGATACGAAAATGAATCTTCGTTCCGCTCAATCGATAGCTCTCAGCACAAATAAAATGAGTTATTAACAATCATGGACTGTTTAGAGAGTAATATTATTCTAAGCAGAATCATAATATGTAACAATTATATAAGTGTGAAGACGAAATCTAAGATTACAAGCACGGATTTTTGGAAATAGTTTGTAAGGATACACATATAATTGGATTGAGTGGCCGTTAACACATCCACATTTATTAATCTCCAATCGTATCTCCGTATTTATCCCTTAAGTCAAAATCTAAGTTAGTAATTGAAAAGCTTCCATTTTACGATAGGCACGTTTACTGCTCCCTTTCGAAATAGTGGTATTTAACTGAAAAATTATAGTGCTAAAATTGTTAGATTAAATAAACAACGCATATACCTAATCATTTCTCCTTTAATAAAATATATATACCAAAATATTTATAGCTTTATGGAAAAAACTATAGATTACAAAAATTTATCTTACCATTTTTAAAAAAATCTTTGCTATTAATATCTCCTAAAATGGTTACGAATGAAGCCAAAAAATATACTTTGAAAATACAGCTAAGCAAACAGTGTTTAAAAAGCAGAGTGTAAAGCACAAAGGTGTTAAGATAGAAGTAAACTTTTAAAAAGGTCATTATAGAAAATTATAGTGACACGAAGTTCATCATAAACTTACACAATAGAAAGTCCTGTTGCTGTTTAAGTTGTTATTGAATCATTAAAACTTTCTTGCATTTTTTAAGTGTTATTTTTGTTCTATATTTTACGAAATTTCTTTTAACACTTAACGATGATATACAACAGTAAAGCTAATATCACTTAAAATCATACATTAGCAGTACAGTATTGCAACTTAAAGAAATAATGATTGTCGTCCAATTCCGAAACCAGAAAAAAAATTTAAGAATTTTAAAAAGGCTTTCAGGTTGATTAAACGTTTTAGATGTGCTACTTTACAGTTAATGCTAAATATGCTATTTGTTTGCTATTCTTTCTAATATTTATTATTGGTAACCTTAAAGTATATTTGAGTGGGAAGATTTAACTTGTATAAAAGTAGTGTTTCTTTTATTGTACTACCTCAAATTACAAATGTCCTATAAACAAGATTTTTTATGCGGGTTGACTTGCTTTTGATGGCAATATCAGTAATTTTATATACAACACATTGTTTTCATTGTTTTCAACAGTAAAACTATTGTATCCGACATGAGATCCAACTTCTATGAGGGTATAGGCACTAAAACATGATTTTAAACAATTTATAGCAAATTTTTGAATAAAAGGGTTAACGATAAAGTTTTAAAATATAAACAACCATTTATTAGCCTGTCATGATCGTAGAAGATATAAAAATCTAAATTTGATTTTCTAAATTTAAAATAAAATTGTGAATATTAGAGAGAACGGAATATATTTAGAGTAATATTATTGGAAAACCGTTCCTGAAAATGTATTTGTTCTGGACAGCTAAAACGTAAAAAGAAGGTATGGTATATATATATATATATATATATATATATATATATATAGAATTATATTGAAAACGTAAAAAACTGCTTCATAATATCATTACTTATATTTACCATCGACATATAGGGATAATAAATAACTCTGGGATAGGAATCTATAATCTACTTCAGGTCACACAATCTGAAGACAGAAGGATTTTATTATTTTACATAACAAGGAATAATTCAACCCGATAGAAACCACGAGTTTATATATATATATATATGTGTGTGTGTGTGTATATAAATTTACAAATGCATAAGCATAACCTATATTGTGCTCTGAAATGTGATTTTCAATGTTAAAAAAGTTATATTTATTAATTTAAATACTTTGCCAACTCTAACGACTAAGTATACTCATGTCAAAGGCAAACAAAAATTTTTTAGAGATAACTATACACACACACACACACACACACACACACACACACACACACACACACACACACACACATATATATATATATTCGTTTTAAGCCATTACATTAAATACTAATACAAGAAAGATAAATTAGAAGTTTCTATGTAATAAAAATATTGGTTTTGGTCGGTAACAGAGAATATAGAGAAGGTCTTAAAATCCAAGAAATTTCAAGAATATGAAGAAGACTGTTGTTATTTATTTTTACTTTTGATGAGATAAAGGTGTAGCCTATGAAATTTTATAAAAAAATAATCATTGAAAAGGATTTAACTGCAAATTGTTTAATATGGTTTCATTGATGTCAAGATCCCGGTAATCGAAAGAGGATTTAATAAAGTGTGCTATCAAAGTTGCTCCTCTCTTTAGCGCATATTTGTGAGTAATCTACTTAGCTCCTCTTCCAGTGGCTTCTTCAAGTAATTTCGTATTAACTGTTACACTTAAAGTCTGATTATATGATGTGCCAGTGTCAAATGAGGTTGCTGTTTCCAGCGTGGTTAACGATGTGCTTGATGTATTGCATGGATTGTTTGAAAATATTAATAAGTTAAGCTTTATCGAAGCCTACACGCGAGGGGCTAAGAAAGTCTAATATATGTCAGCCTGTCTGTCCGAATGGTATATTGAGAAAAATATGGGACACATATACTTAACATTTAGCATAACACTTATTTTTCTTTATGGGAAACAAAGAGTTCCTATGATATTATATGTCATTCTATTGGATTTGGCTGAATGTTTTTAAGTCTCTATGACAATTTCGCAATTTATCTTTTGGCTCTTTGGAGGATTATTGGTTATTCTTTTTGATTGTCTATCAGTGTATATTTCTTCAGGACATCTAAAGAATTAATTATAGAAGTAAAATAATTTACTTTAGTTCTGTGCCTCAGCGATGCTGGTTACTCGAAATGTGGTGTAAAACATTCAAAATTAACTAGGAAAACCAAAAATTTCAATTTAAGTGGCAAATAAATCTTATATCCAAAACTTAAAACATATCACAATAGATTAATAAGTGCTTACTCATACACTTTGTGTATATTTATGTCGGAAAATTCAATTTTAATACAACTCTTTGATCTCTCACTTTCTAAACGTGGTATAATAATGCTAAATTAAAGCGGCGTAATTAATTATTTGAAAAAATGAATGGCTAATTGGTATACAAACTAAGATTTACGAACTCTTATTAAACTCGTATTTATTCACATATTATTATTTATCGATTTTTACACCCTTTAAGCATTAAAATTTACGTGTATATTTGATTAGATTGAGGCTAAGGAATTAAGTTTAGAGATAAATGTATTGTTTATAGAAGAATTATATTTTTTCACTGTAATTAAAAAAATACTAGAAACAAATTATAAATACGTGGTATGGAAGAGAGAGTATAGAATAACATAGTTAAATAGACGAATTATGCCACTAAATTAAGTGGTCCGTAAGATGTCTCTTCATAAAAGATTGCCGCTGGGTCGACACACAATCTATGGGGACATTTTCAGGGGAAATCAGAAGAGCACAAACACACACAAAAGTCATGAGTAGGGGATGTGGAGCAAGTAGTTGCATCGTAGTCTGTATGTTTTCAGGGTTGAAAAGACGCACTCCACATTTCAATCGGGTTTATAAATCTTAGAGCTAATTACGGGTAACCGGGTTTATTCTAAAGACTACTCGCATTATATTATTTAAAGAATTACATTGAAATAATGAAAGACCTTAAGGCCCTTTTACTCGGCACAAAAAATGAACAAAGTCGAAATAAACCCATTCGGATTCACATTTTGTAATGAATGCTTTGAAGGGCAGCGACGCAAAGACATACCAGCCGATAGGTGACGTTACGTTATAATATCGGATTGTACTAGATGGGTATTTGAAATTGCATCGGGCGAAATTGTCATCGTCTACACAGTGTAATACAGCAAGCTTATTGAGTAATATATACAGAATACAAAAATAAAGCAAATTATTCTAAACAATGAAATTATATTTCATAGTAACATCATTATAAATACTGTACACGTGCATTGTTATTATTTCTTAAATTACTAGTATAATATCAGTCATTATAGAACTCTCCGTTTTTTTAAATTTTTTCAATCAAGTTTTTGACTCTTAATTATGTAAACAAAGATTAGAATATATTCGGAAGAGGAAGATAATTTTAGGACAGATATACTAATGAAGAATAAAAAATACATAAAGTACAGCCTAAAACCAGAAAAATAGACATTTTCATGAACACTAACTGATGACAACAATTTACAACATCAGTTTTCAACAGAACTGTAGAAGCCACAAAATTCTAAATAAAAAATTAATACCATATATTGGATGTTTCTTTAGTCCAATATATTATTTGATATACAGTTATATCAGTATACTTGAAAAACATGGATGGAGTAATTCATAACTATTACTTTACATACCTATTAAAAGTTAAATAACAAGCAAAATAGTTGATTGTAAATTCAGTAGACACTGTCAAGTAATGTTGTAAAACATCGGTTGACATAGAAATATACTATCATATAGTATTATTGTAAGAATTAGAATCATCTGTTTTACCAATAAACTAAATCAGTAAAATAAAGTAAACATAATTCCTTTGGTTAATGTTTAGAGAGTAGAAAAAAGAGAGTCTATTGGACATGTTCCGACGTGAGTGGATAATCAGTTGTGTTTGATGTCCTCATTGACCGATAATTACATGTTAATGATGTATTAAAGCTTACATTGCAGCTTAAATTTTCCAAGTTTAATTATTACATTTTTAAATTACTTAACGAATGAAAAGTGGCAAACAATCATATGCCTAGTAGCCTTTGGCAATATTTAGAAAAACATAGTTAACTATGAAAATTTAACTATTTTCGTAGTGAATAATTGTAATTACCAGATAAATAAAACTATTAGTTGCTCAAATCAAAGTCCTGAATCGACAGCCCATTTGCTATATATAGGCACAACAAAACCCATATATAGGCCTTTCTTTAAATCGATTGAAAAATTCCCCTAAGAGAGAACTAAATCATCAGCTACCCATGTTTTTGTGAAGGTCAAAATAGCAGGATATTAAAGGGTTAAGAAATGAAATAATAAAATATGCTTCACATAGTATGTTTTTTCGGTACCATTTGATCAAACTAGAAAAATATATAACCAAAGATTGAACTATTGTTTCATTATTTGTAATAAATTATTTTGATACCATTCCATTTAAATCCGCACTAAAACAAACGAAGCTGGCAGTCGATTTCTTCCTTAAAAAATACCAAACGGTTGAAATAAAAACCAGGTTGCAGGCTCGTAGAATAAAATGTTAATATTTGACATATGCTACTTAAAAAAAATAAAAGTTTGAAAGTTTAAACTATGTTCAATTTATAATTCCATGAAAAATATTAGGCCAGTAAATCCTTTGCTCGTATAATTAGTGTGATCCTTGGATTGCATCTATGAATATATTATAGCGTGCTAATTAACACATGTCTGTAATTATTGAGATCTGAATGGCATGGCTAGAATTGATTTATTGTTGAACTTTCTGTAATCGTAGACTCTTAAAAGGTGACACATAGGCGGGCTTAAAATACATATTCCAAGATAATTAATAATAGTTATTAAATAAAAAAATACATTAAACATTTCTCCAGCTTGTTTATTAACTTTTATATTCAGATACAGCTAGACACTACGCTCCCTTACTTTGATGTCATACACGTCAGCTGATGACATCACAATCCGTCCATGAACTCTCGTCAAAGGCTCAACACTGTTTGACAGCTGACAGTTTCTTGTTAACTATTCCAGAATCCATTACCATTACAATGTTAGTCTCTTCATCAGGAGGAACTTCCTTTACTTTGATAATTAGTCATTGTGTCGCCATGTATGTCAATAAATTAAAGGATTACATTCAAAATCCGTATTTAATAATTCATGTTTATGGCACATTTATCATATGTGACATGCAATGGACGAGTTTTATCAGTGTTTCAAAAATACATGGAACTATTACAAAAATTGTGCATAGTTTCCTACACGTGTAGATTCCTCCATTGGCAACTCATGATGTAAAGTAATTGTAATGCTGAATTTAACATTTGCTATTGGCCCCGTGTTGTGCTATTGAAATCCATTACATACTTAAATTGTCATTAGTGCCCTTACATCATCACTATCATTTATTACTCCACAATAGCTTGTAAAACTTAGGATCATTGCAAAATCCAAATTAAATTTACCATATATAGGTGTTGAGCTTA
The DNA here is from genome assembly GCF_021130785.1 of Homalodisca vitripennis. NCBI lineage: Eukaryota > Metazoa > Arthropoda > Insecta > Hemiptera > Cicadellidae > Homalodisca > Homalodisca vitripennis. The sequence goes on along the minus strand of NC_060213.1, from coordinate 55,167,122 downwards.
TCAGTTCATGTAAGAGGCTGAAACATAGGTTTTCAATAAAATTGTATATATATATATATATATATATATATATATATATATATATATTGATTTTAAATTTTAAATTTTCACCCACAATGGTATGTAAACGAAAATAATAAATCAAACAAATTTAATAAAAAAATGCCATCTAGTTTTAAATGATAAATATTAACTGTATTTACTTGACTCCTGATGACTCTGGCCTGCATTATAGTCTGGGATTATTTTAACTAGTAGCTGATAGTTTAGGTCAATAAGTTTATTTTCTCACTGTATACAAACATTAAATACCGATACTTAATTACAATTACGCAAATTAGGTAATATAAACAGAAACAATTTATATTATAGTCGTTCTTTAGTAGTTAGGAGAGAGCTGTATTACATATTACGCTAGGATCTTAAAATATCCCTTTTAAAATATATAATTTGTTATGAAAACTATTGAAGTTTTTATATGTAAAATGGTAATTTATTATTATTGAAGCCCGTCAAGATTTAATAATAATAATAAAATGTTTGTAATACTTTATATTTAATCTCTATGGATTCATATCCGTTGTATTTATAATTTAACACTTCATAATTTTTAAAGCTTTTATTATTAAGTTTTTTATTAAAAAGAGAGATTAAAAAAAACCAAGTTCATCTTCCGTAAACTTTTAAAAAAGGTATATGGTTTATTAAATTGTTTATGGTCTATTATAAACAATACTGTCTTTTTTGCAATATGTTTGTTTAAAATTATTAAGGAAATAATGTACTAATTGCTCTACCCTACTGCATCTTTAAAACATAGTTTTAAACATTCATATTGTAAATATATTGAACAGTGATGAGATTTTTTATAGAAATTACCTTGGAAATAGGCGTTTAAGAAATGCAGGTATTGCAATACAAAGTAAGCTGTTACAATTACTGTATTGTTATTATATTAAATTTCAAGTGTTATTACATGTTTTTCAGCGGTTTTAACATCATGTTTTTCTAAATATATGCAGTTTTACACTATACAGAATACATATATTGCCTTTACATTAAACAAGTACCTATGTTGAGAAATGATGTTTGGGGATGTATAATTTGAATGCAATTTTGTTTTGTTCAATGCTTTGCTATTAATATCACACGTACTATATATTCAGCTCAAGTAACTATTTTAATTTCCAAAATAATTTTATTTTTATTATATACAGGGTGATTCATGAAGTTCTCCCCCCACTTCTATAGCACATTGTACTAGTAAAAATAATGAAAAAATGTTATATAAACATAGGTCAGAAAACGCTTCGTTAGCGAGTTACAGCTAGCGAAAGATTTCGCCTGAATTCCTGGGTAAAGAGTAAAATAAAGCCATACTGAACTTTTGGAAAGGTTAATTAAGTAAGAAATATCGTGGATTCTTATGTATTTTTACCTGATAAAGCTAATAAAATAGGTTTCAGAACTGTACCTGTAGTAGTTTTTGAGGGATTCAGGGTTAAATGCAAAAAATTGGGGCACGAAACAATGTTTTTTAAGTTTGATGTACAATAACTTTGTTAAATTGGTAATAAATACATAAACTCAACAAACATTAATTGTAGAGAATTTAATTCTGAGAAAATTTATATAATCAAAGTCTAAAATAAAACAGAAATAAGTACCAAAAAATCGATTTTATTCAGTATAATACATTACTAGCTGTAACGAAATACCGTACGGTATTAAGTTAAAATAAAACAAAAACAAAATGTTTGTTCCTTAATGATGAGATAAATTGAGAAAACAAGATTAACTGTTAAATAAATTTGTTTGTAAATAAAAATATCATGTTTTATTACGTTGTATTTTTTTTAAATAAAAATTTACATCAAATGTTCGAAAATAAATGAAGCAAACATTTTCCCATTATTGTTTACTAATCATCGAAATGCAGTTTTTTGTTTTATTAATTTCTAAGTTGGTAACGCACGAATAACAGCTGATCAACAATGGTATTCTGTACTGTTACGTTAGAAATGTGTATTAGTGGTGTTTTGCAAGCTACAGCAGGAGATCGGGTTCTGTGAATCGTGTTATTAAATGCAATTTTTCTGTGAGTTATAATTCTATTGTTTATTCAGCGAAAAAATGCCTTACTTATTTACATCAGAGGAATACGCTGATATGGTTTTTATTTTAGGTTACTGTAATGGTAATACTAGAGCTGCTGTAGAAGAATATGAACTACGTTACCCTAATAGGAGGATTCCAGATACCAAAACAATTTCAGGAACTTTTCGTACTCTTCTGGAAACAGGATCACTACCAGGATAGAACCAATTATGAACGAGCTGTCCAACTTGATGATGATATTGTTATTAATGCTGTTCATCGCAGTCCAGGTGTAAGTACACGACGTATTTCTAGGCGGATAGGAGTTTCGCAGTCAACGGTGTGGAGGTCACTTAATCGAAACAAATTTTATCCGTTTCATAAACAAAAGGTTCAACATCTACAGCTAGGGGATGGTCCGCTTCGCTTAGAGTTTTGCAACTTTTTGAATATTAATAATCAACTCTACAAGCGTATTTTGTTTAAGGATGAGGCACAATTCACTCGGGATGGTGTCAATAACTTGCACAATGAACACTCATGGGCAGAAGAAAATCCACATGAGGTAGTGGAACAGAACTTTCAACACCGATTTAGCGTCAATGTCTGGTGTGGCCTTTTGCACAATCGGCTGATTGGACCTTTCATATTACCTGGACGCCTAAATGCTGAGTTCTATTTGCATTTCCTTCAAGAAGAGTTGCCGCAGCTGTTAGAGAATGTTCCTTTACATCTCAGACAAAATTTGTACTTCCAGCATGACGGAGCACCTCCCCACTTTTCACGTGCCGTTTCTGCTTACTTAAATCATCAATTTCCTGGACACTGGATTGGTCGTGGAGGGCCTCACCCTTGGCCACCAAGATCACCAGATCTATCCCCATTGGATTATTGCATCTGGGGATGGATGAAAGACATTGTATACAAGACAAAAGTGAATTCTCGTGATGAATTAATTGCCCGTATTATGGATTCGGCTGTGCAGATACAGGGAAGTCCTGAAAAATTAAGAAACGCAACAAAAGCAATACACAAACGTGCTGCAAGATGTATTGATAATGATGGCCTCATTTTCGAACATCTATTATAAAAAGGTGCGTACGGTTGGCCCAACCTGATTAATTTTGCTTAAAACTAGTAATGTATTATACTGAATAAAATCAATTTTTGGTACTTATTTCTGTTCTATTTTAGACTTTGATTATATCAAATTTCTCAGAATTAAATTCTCTACAATTAATGTTTGTTGAGTTTATGTATTTATTACCAATTTAACAAAGTTATTGTACATCAAACTTAAAAAACATTGTTTCGTGCCCCAATTTTTTGCATTTAACCCTGAATCCCTCAAAAACTACTACAGGTACAGTTCTGAAACCTATTTTATTAGCTTTATCAGGTAAAAATACATAAGAATCCACGATATTTCTTACTTAATTAACCTTTCCAAAAGTTCAGTATGGCTTTATTTTACTCTTTACAAAGGCGTACAAATATTTATTATTACAAAATATTGCAGTTCTTCAAGGAGAAGGCAGATTATAACTGTTCCTCCTAGAGTATTTATTGCGGTGATATAAGGAGAAAAAGCATAACCACTAGATATTGGCGAACAGTTAAGTCATTGTGTTGCGCTTGACTGCACACCATGTGATATCCTTATATAATATTTCGCTGTTTGGAATTTCAGAGCTGGAATTATCGGGATGTTTACTTCCTCAGAATATTATTAATCAGTAGTACTTTGTTGCTCTTATAAGTAAAAATAAGTTTAATTTTTTTCCTGTAATGTCTGGTATTGATAAATATGTTCATATTCTTTTAAGAAAGGAACAAAATAAAATAAAAATACATTTCAAAACCAATAAAGGTACAATGAAGTCAAAACAAAAAATATTTTATCTTGGAACACATTGTATGTAATAACCGTGCCTGGATCAACTTAGAGGTTAACGATAGAGGAGGTTTTAACTACGTAAAATTAAGTTAAAAACAAAATTTAAACGTTTAAATACCAAGAAAAAACTTTGTAGCTTTAGAGCTATGTCTTCATTGAGGTTTCAAGCATTTTAATTGGAAATGACCCGTATAGCGTATTGAGTAAAATATCCAACTAAAAACAACAATAAACCAGTGCTCTAGAAAGTTGTTGTATTGAGTATTAGTTTTTTTATTTTAAACTGTATAAATATGAATTTAAATTTCATTTTCCAATATAAAGGTACGTGTAATTAGGCATTCCTTCAATATCTATGTTATGGCAACTGAGAAATAATAAGACTTATAAACAAGAAATTAATGAGTTCTATATAATTTCTTTACAATTAAGTTTCGAAATAATATGAAGTAAAACAACATAATATAAGGAATTGAATGGGTATAATACAGTACAAAGTGCACGTGCATTCATTATGAATCAACTTATAACAATTATTTAGTTCTCTAAAATCTGCGAAATCTGGTATATATATTGAAATAAAATAATTTGTTTACATAAAACTGAACAATAACCATGTTTTATGTTGGGAATGAACTTCAAAGGAATATTTTACAATGCTTCAAAGAATACAGAATCAACTTCTTAGAGGTCGTTCTCTAAGGCTTAAACAAAATATACTTAAACTTTTTGATTGAATGATATTATCGACAGTTTTACTGTAAATTATTGACTCTTAAGTGGTGTTGGCCTTTGTAAGTACTTAGTCCATGATCGTAAATAAAATTTGTCGAAAAATTACACTCTGCAAGGATAAAAAAGTTAGACACCGTTAAGAGTTTAAATAAATCATCACACATTTATGTCATGACACTGTGTATGAACTTAAAAAATACAGAAAAAAGTTTTACAAACTGAATAATGTTATAAATTATTACCATCTCGACTCAACATTAAATTAGCTTACTCAAGTCATCCTCGCACGTTATATGGACAACTGCTTGACAGTCCTGCCGGCTCTGAAACATGTTGTCATTACGCACCCAGAGTTACTTAATGTTATTTGATTTCTTCACCTCCTAGGCCTTATCTTCCTCTTGAAGGGTGACAGGATAACGCTGATTTAGATGGAGTTTGCCATGGTCAAGGTCATGTTGCGTGTTTAGAAATTGGAAATACATGATAGTTAATGAAAATGTACTTATTAAGCAATATCAGGTTAAGATAAACACTGTTAGGGTGAATATTTCCTGACAAAATCCTTATGTTTTTTATATATAAATCCTAAGTTTCTACCAATTTAATTCCAAAAGCTTTTTAGTATTAAACAAAAATAAAACTATATTGAAATTCTTAAACACACAAAAATATAAAAATGTATATTTTTACAATTTGACAAAGGAGAATATACTCAGGTTTTAACTGTATAAAGGACAGTCACGTATTTTGAAGGTGTAATTTTTGAAATATTTAGCGGGTTACAGAATATTACCATATTTTATGCTAGATGCAGAAATATTGAAATTCATTTTATATTACGTGTAAAATAAAATTTGAAAGTTAATAAAAGAACACTATATGATTTACCAAATATCTCTGGAATATAATTGTAATTAAAAAGGCAGTATAGCAATATTTGTAATTAAAAATTACAAGTTATATATTTTAATGTTGTTGCAAGTATTTATAAATATAACAAAAATAATTTTAACGTTCCATTAGAGGTAAATATTTGAACTAGTTTAGTTTTTTCTTATGCCTTATCGTGAGCTTTAAAAATACTTAATGTTCAATGCATAAAACAACCTAAAATGGTCTTGTAAATTTTGAGCTAACTATAAGCTTACCTACAGGCCTACCAGTTAAAATAACAAACACATAATAAGCAAAATAACCTCCAACTTCAGTACGAAATCAAAGCAGCAAACTTTGATGACTGAATTAATTCGATGTTTACAAGCTTAGGCAAATGAGATAATAATTAAATATTTCTTCTGCAATGATAAAATTATTAACAACCCATACCTCAATCCTAAAAATCATACGAGCAATCTTCACAATATCTTCATTATTTGAGGTTTTTTATGTGGTGCAACAAAACTACACTATATAAAATTTACCCATAAGTCCTATACTAGTATTTATATTACATGAAATTAAATTGCAAAACTGAATAATTTGTTCCATATTATAATTTGCTCTGTTTGTAAAATTAAAGATAAAGCTAACAAACCTTAAAATTGTGATTTAATGTTATATTTTTAAAATTTTATATTATATTTAAATATTATATACATAAATCATATATATATATATATATTATGTAAGATTTACAAATAGTTACGATGGAATGATGAGAAATACAGGAATACTGCAGATAGAATTCTACCCCGTATTCTGGAGAGAGGTATCGCAGTAATTGCATTCTTTACTGGACCCAAGTAAAGCCCGCTTGCTTTTATTTACTGCTTCTTTACTAAATCGCAATATTTTATAGAAATACTTATTGATTGTCACATATATTGGTGACATTATTATTATTATAAGTAATAAATTTAATTTATATTCTTAAATAATCTCAGTTCTAACATAAACATGGTTTGTGTAAAAAAATAATTATCACCTAATGTGTTTTGTAATATTGTAGTTCATTCGGTTAAATATATCCTTGTTATTCAGTTATCATATTTTTGATATCTACCACTAATTTCTAATTAATTTACTCCTAATACCTAAAAATTTTTCTTATCTTAATTATAAAATTAATTGGCCTATAATTGAACACTTTAGAATTGTAAAATATACTTAGAAATTACAAATAGCGATTGAATTCTCGTTTTTTGTTCACTAAAAAACTATTAGGATTAACTTTCTAAATTTGTTATATTACAAAACTGACATACATTTTAATTCTTTATGAATCACTAAATATGTCTAAAAGTATAATGTAAATGTCAACGGTCTAAGCATCTGATAAAAAAATGTATTTTTAAAAATTCGCAAAGAATATTTGTTTAAATGTGTAAATAATTAATATTGAACATTTTCTAAAATTGCCTGGAAGGTTATTACTTAAAAAATCATGTACAGTTTTATTTTAAAATACTACAATAAACCAGTTACAGAAATGTAGTATGCGCCACCTAATGGAACAATATTTCAATGTATTGCAATTTATATACATTTTAGTTGTAGATATAAGCAACATTTTCATATACGTATAAATAAATTTGTTTCGAAGTTTCGAATTTCATAGAAATATAGTTGGCAATAAAATATCCCACTTATATATGCAAAGTGTTAAAATTAAATAGACGTATTAACAAAACTAACATTCCTTAAGATTATAACGTGTAACTTATTTCTCATAACTTTGGAAATATTGTAAATAACTTATTGTTTATTAGACTTTCTTCCTGTTAGTTTGTAATTATCAAAAATGAGACGTCATTTTTATCCTACTTGGCTATATTGATGCCTTTGTAGGTGTCCACTGTATTTTATTTATTTTAATATTCTACACTTATTAATAATATTAAATATTGCAGAAGAAGTGGAGAGTAAATTAATTTCGTTGTATATAGAGTAAAGTGTATTGTGCATTGTCTATTGGAGCACAAAATGACTTCTATCATATCGAGAGAAGGTTGGAGCAGATTAGAAAGGTTGGCACATTAATAAGAAAACTCTTATACGAGTATAATAACTGGCAAGAAAATTTTCATCCAGGGTTTTCACGTCACCAAGGGGATTCAACAACAATGGTACTCGAATAATCCATCTTGCATGTTTCTATTTACTGACTCCAACATTTAATGTCATAAGTGCACAAACTACGTTGATAACCACGCTTCACTATGTAAGGAAAGGTTATACAAACTTAGATTGTCATCTTTACACTGATGAAGTTTACCGAATATAATAAACATTCTCGGCGTGCACAACATAAACAAAGTTTCACCAACATGTATTCCACAAAATTTTGTTTGCATATTAAAATATTTAATATGAAATGCGTACTTTTAAATAATCGTCGTGAGAACAAGTTGCTATAAAATGTAATAATATTAACCTAGATAAAAGTTTCTAGACATAAAAATATTCTACTAAAGTTTATTATTTTACTAATATCAAAATTGGACATTTTATATTTTATGTACGCAGAGTCTGGATTGTTTAAATAACGTCATAAAAGGTAACATCTCTTAAAGTCCTTGACTCACGTTTTCACGTTTTAGCGAATAAAATGCTTTTGACACTAACAGGCATTTGAGACGAGTTTTGAATTGGTTTTGATTAGTTGCATTTTTTACACTTTCAGGGAGCTTGTTTATTAAGCTGACGCCAACCTGATGCAGTAAATGCTGAGATACCGCCAGTCTAGGACTATGGACTCTAAAGTTGTTCCTGGCTCTAGTTTCATACTGATGAAAGTCCCTGCCCCAGACTAAAGTGCACTTCGATTGACAGTACAGGATCACATGAAACATATAGAGACAGGGCAATGTCAGCAAACCTAGCTCCCTAAAAGAGTCCCTACACGACTCTCTGTAATTCAACTTTGCAATAATTCTAATTGCCTTTTTTTGAAGCCTGAAAACGCGTTCCATCTTGTGTTTGGCACAGCCCCCCCACAGTCTTAAGCCATACGCAAAGTGCGGATATATGAGACAAAAATATGCCGTCATGAAGACTTCAGGGGAACAGTATTTCGCTAGGCTTCGCAAGGCAAATATGCCAGAAATAATTCTAGCACATATATTGTTAAGGTGGTCGTCCCAGGTCAGACCTTGATCAATGTACATCCCCAGGAATTTCGTGGATCCAGTTTCCTCTAAAAGGACATCGTCCACATATACAGCAGGTTGCCTTGCATATTCCCCTGGTCTTAGGGAGAAATTGATGACATTTGATTTTGATTGGTTCGGTTTCAAATTCCTGTCAGTAAAATACTGAATGCATGAAGTCAGTTCCACAAATGATGTGATTTCCAGATCTTGTGTAATTTTTCCTTTGAAGCAAAGAGTCGTGTCGTCGGCATACTGAATCAGATCACCATTCTGGATCACTGAGTAAAGTCTACAGACGTAAACTAAAAAAAGAATAGGCCCAAGAATAGAACTCTGAGGGACACCGTGGGCTATTTTAATTTTACTAGAGATGACATTCAAAATCTGCACGCATAGATCTCGATTCTTAAGATAAGAAGCAAGCCACGCGTTTGGCAGACCCCGAACGCCACATTTTTGTAACTGGTGCAACAGTGTTTCATGATGCACACAGTCAAATGCTTTGGATAGGTCAAGAAATATGCTGAGCACTTGTTTTCGCCTTTCGAAGCCATCAACAACATTGTTCAAAAGACTGTTTACAGCGTCAATTGTTGATCTTTTTTTCCTGAAGCCAAATTGTTCAGGATTTAGAATTTCATTGCTTTCTAGAAAGCTTTCAAGTCTTTTACAGAAAACCTTTTCAAAAATTTTTCTGAAAACTGGAAGAATTGAAATTGGACGATAATTGCTGGTTTTGCAAGGATCGTCTTTTTTTTAAATCGGTATAACTTTAGCTGTTTTCAGTAAACATGGAAAAGTTGCAGATTCAAATGAAAAATTTATCAATTTTGTGAGTGGCCTCAAAATGTACCTAAAGCAACGTTTGAGTAACCAAACTGACATCCCGTTAGCGTCACACGATTTCTTTGAATTCAACCCCTGTACGACACGGGCTAACTCCTCCACACACACAGGGGCCAGAGCCATGGATGCAACCGGTTCCCTAATACCAATTTCATGATATCGAGGTTCTGAAATTGACGAATAAGTTGAGGCCACAGAAGAAAAATAATTATTAAATTCTTTGGCAACCTGCAACTGATCATCAATTACGCTTTCTTTAATTTTGATTGATATAGACTCAAGGTTTCGGTCCGAGTTTGATTTTTGTGCCATTTCATTGATTATTTTCCATGCAGTTTTAGAAAAGTTTTCACAATTTCTCAGGGCTCTATTGACGTCATGAGCTTTAGCAGCTTTAATGACTTTTCTATAGATCCTTCAATATGATCTGTAAAATGTTTTAAAATTTTCGTTTTGTGTTTGGACAAAGATTGAGTGAAAAAATTTGAGTTTATCTCTGGAAATGACGAGGTTAACCCTTTAGTTAACCAGGAATTATTTTTGGGTTTGAAATTGTTTTTGGTTTTTTTTAAAAGGACACGAAACGTCTAAATAATAAATGAAACGGTCATTGAAAGCTTGATACATGTCATTGACATTCTTAAAACTGTTCAAAAAGCCCCAGGTTTCGTTTTTTAATAAATTGTTCAAATTGAAAATGTTTTGGAATTTGAAAGCTCTTTTAATTTTAAAAGGTGATTTTTGAGTTTCTATTTTACATCCATGTATCACAATCTCCTGCGCAAAGTGATCGGAGACAGCCGTATTCAAAACAGAGACCGTGACGTTAGGAATGTTTGTAATGACGTTGTCGATGGCAGTACTCGTCATAGCAGTCACTCGTGTTGGGGAGTTCACGGACCAATTTAGATTAAATGAGCTTAAAACATCCCGCAGCCGCTGGGTCAGGGGGTCGGTGGGATCCAAAACGTTGATATTTAGATCGCCAATTATAGTAAATTTCGATGAGTTTAAGAAAAGACAATTTATAAGATTTTCAAGGTTTGTAAAAAAAGATTCGGCACATCCATTGGGTGATCTATACAACCCTACGATTGATATTTTTCTAAGAATGTTTGATATGATCTTAACACCACTGGCCTCAAAGTTTAGATCGGTAATGTGATTAATTTTGAAATTTTCAAACTTCAATGGTTCTTTCACGAAAATTGCCACACCGCCCCCTTTAAAGTGCGTTCGAAAAAAATTTGATGCCAATTCATAATTTTGAATTTTGAAAAAAAATAATGTTTCAGTTTTTAAACCGTGTTCTGAGACAACAAATACATCAGGTTTGAGTTCGTCACACATGAGCATTAGCTCATCTATTTTATTGGTTGTACATTGGGCGTTTTGATGTACCAATATAAACTTTTCAGTTTGTTTTGAATTAGAAAACTTTTGAAATTTTGGAAAATTTTGAGTTGGGTATTTTTCAAAATTTGTAACTGGATCCAAAGTTTCTCCTAACCTTTCTTTAAACAAGTGTCAACAATTGAGTTTTTTGGTTAGGAAAGCGTCCATTTTCATTTTCCCTTTCAGTGAAGGTTCCTGCTACGGCGTCAGCGTAGGTATCAAAATTTCCGGGACGAACTATTGGATGATGTGGAGTGTTGTCCGTGCATGGAGTGTCTAGAGAGGGCACTTGAATGGGAGAAAAGAGATAGTTGATTGGAAGGGGGTGGAGATTGGTGATGACTGCAGTTTGTTTGGAGATGTTGAATCAGGATTATATTTTATAGGAGAGGGAGGGACTTCTCACCAACAGTCCGGCCAGAATCCGCTTGCCCGACAACCTCAGATGCATACCATGGCGAGTGAACCAGCGCCTTTCTATGCTGTTGATGTTTAGCAGCTGGGCTCCCTCGCATCTGGCACATAGCTCCTCGATATAATGGTTCACGGCGGTGGTTGTCTGGTTGACCAATGGTCTTTGAGGGAAGGTGGTCACAATGACCCGGGATGAGGCGAGGCGGGCGATTATTCACTGCTCCAGATGTCGGTAAATGCTCTGAGACTCACCGGTTGCAATATCATTAGTGCCGGCGAGTATGACACAGCAGCTCCCAGGTGGTGGCGGGGCGCGCCGAACGTAGCATCGAGAAGTCCTGCTGAAGGCTTACAGATCCCACTTACTCTCGTAGGCAGTTTCACACGTTGCTGAACGAGACCGGCCAGATGACGTGCATGGCTGTCCCCCTCGATAATAACGGTCTGGAAGGGTAAAGACGCTGTAGGCTGCTCCTCTCGACGATGTTCCACCCCCATCGTATATCCCCCCCGACTAATGGTTTGAGTTGTAGACTTTTTCCGAGGGTTTCTCTTCTTCTTTTTCTTCCCTTTCTCCCCTCAATTCCTTGTTTTTGGAGAAGCAGTCTCACCGAATTCAGGTAAGGTGGCCAGTGGTGTAAATTTGTTTTGGGTCTCGATTGGGACATTCTTCGTTGGAACGACAGTCCAAGTCTCAGTGCTCTTCCCGCGGTGGGACTCACATCTATCAGCCTCCGCTCTTAAACACAAGATGTCGGCTTCTAAGACCTGGATAGTATTTCTGAGGTGTGATACAAAAATGTGAGTTTCCACACACCGTGGATCCTGACAGGCATTGGACACTTGCTCACACTGCACAGCGCGGTCGATCTTGGATACGCATGATGAAAGTTCGATCCGTGAAGTATCTGCCACGAAAATCTGATTGGTGAATTGCAGGAGGTGAGTATCTGATTCCACCGAGTGGTCTAGGATATCTTGGTATTTTCTTTGAAGATCCACAATCTGCAACCTCAATCTCATGTTTTCGTCCTCTAGTCCACGTAGAGCCACCGGTGCATGCGACCCAACATGCCCCGCTGATGACGCGAGAGGCGCGGACGTCGCGGCAGGCGCTGGCGAGGCAGCAGGCACGGGAGATGTACCAGGTGTGGGAGAAGATGACATACGTGAAGACATAAGGGATCTCATTGTTGACGGGTGAGGTCCAGAATGTTTTTTATTAGAAGAGACAATCGATTCCCTATTTACATCCGTCTTCAGCGTAGCTCCACAACGTTCCAAAACTCGTTAATTCCAAAATTTACGATCTGTTAAGCAATACTAAATTACATCCTATGGTGCAATTTGTTTGCTCCAAAACTCTTTAATTCCTTAACAAAAATCAGTTTAAAAAGTGTTCACTGCAACAAAAGTCTCTAATTCCAACCACCCTACCGTTTCAAAACTCACTAATTCCTGAATGACATACCACTGCTTCAAAACTTACTAATTCCCGTACTGTTACCACTGCTATATTAAATAATATTGTAACAAAACTACCTAAGTGATATAAAGTGGTTTTACTACAATATCATTTTAGTTTGTTGAAAACGTATATTATTCTGAAAACATTATTTTGGCTACACTGTTAGCCTATGCTGTCAGCTTTTTGCAGAGTCCGATTACTTATTGTTCTGATAAAAATGGAAGATCCTGAAGCAGTTGTTTTGCGTGGTGAAAATTTTGTACAAGTTACTGAAGGTTGTACGAGAAAGAGAAAACGAAACGTAAAGACTTGGAAAAAACTAAAGAAAATGAGAAAAGGTGAGTTAACAACTTAATATTCATGCAATGTTTTTGGACTTATTAATTTAAAGCAACATAACCTCAATAGCCTACACAAACAAATAAATTTGGCCTAGCATGAACACAAATAACTATCATTCACGATTTTAGGTTGCTTGGTTTCTATAAATGTTACATTCTTCTTTATTTTCAGATTGTGATATTCAGTATTAGTAAAAGTACTAATATTAAGTTTCGTTTTTTAAACATTCAGCCCAAGGCTTTCCAACTATTCCAGACTGTGGTCATAAAGGATAAGAGGAAGGTCGTAAAAAGAATGTTGAGTGTTTTCGGCTGAATATGCAAGACATAAGAAGATTTCACCAAGATTTTTGTAAGACATCCAATAAAATTGATTAGGATCACTTCATTGTCCGGTATGCTAAAGGGAAAGCCCCCAATAGACATCGACTACAACATGAAAATTCTTCAGAAAGAGGTATGTCTGTTGAATATTTTATTCCATCTTACCGCAATGAAGGTGGTCACAAACTAGTAAAAGTCTGCCAAAAGTGTTTTGTAGATATTTTACAAATATATAAATTTCGAATACAAAGAGTTTGCAGAAAAGAACTAATGACTGGAGAGTCACCAAACGAGCGTAGAGGAGGAGACCATCGTTCATTCGGAACAAAAACTCGTAGAAGTTAAAAAGTATATTGAATCACTTCAAACCGTAGAGTCTCATTATTGTCGTGGGAAGTCCAAACGCCAATATCTTCCTAGTCAGCTAAGTATTCAACACTTGTGTGATGCCTATAACAACAATGTAGACAATGAAGATCTAAAAGTAAAATACGAATACTTCAGGAAGGTTGTTGTTGAAAATTACAATGTAGGGTTTGGTTCACCTTCCACAGATCAGGGCTCTAAATGTCTAGAACTCAAAGAAATGATTAAATTAACATTAAATGAAGAAGAAAGATCCACTCTGAAAATATAATTAGCAATCCACAAGAAACGAGGTGAAACTTTTTTCACTCTATTAAAAGAGGAAAATGACAATGAGGTTACATATTCGATTGATTGATCAGAGCCATGAAAATAATTTTATTTATTGTTGGACTGAAATTGAAGCTGTTAAGGGTTCTAATGAAATAGCTACATGTATCGTTCATCGCCTATCGAACACTGTTTTTTCCAGAAAATGTGGACACCATCCGACTATATGCTGATGGAGTGGGGGGACAGAATAAGAATACAATAGCTATCACAGCTGTTCTGAACTGGTTAACCACTAAAGCTCCAGTGCAAATAAAAAAGATTTTAATGCATTATCCAGTTCCTGGGCATTCGTATATTCCTCCAGATAGGGTATTTGGTGTTATTGAGAGGAAGGTAAGGAAGTTGGAAAAGATCGTACACCCTGATGAGTACATACGAATCCTCAATGAATCAGCAACAGTTGTAAGGTTAGGTAAGGACATTGAGGTTCAGGATTGGAAGGAGGCAACAATAAGACTTGTAAAATTACCAGCTGAATGGCACTTCAACTTTTCTGCGTGCAAGAGGTTTATTTTAACACGAGAAATTAATAATACTGGAAAGGTTCAAGGAAAAATCAGTTATCTAACGGACTTAGGGAAATTACAAGGTATCACAAAGAGAGGGTGCAGGATAGACATAATCGTTACTATAAGAAAAGCAAATCATGTCACCGTCAACCCCAAAATGGTAACAGATGTGGACAAGCTTCTTAAAAAGTATTACGGCGAAGACTGGAAAAGGCTTGAATCCCTGAAATTCTATGTTGATATTTTCAACAGGGAAACCATCCAAGGGCCAGAACTTGACGAAGGCAATGATGTTGAAGAACCAATGAACGATGAAATTTTAATCTTAGAAGGAGATTTTGTAGTGTAAGTCGTTTTAATATTATTATATTAACTTTATGATATGATTTTCATATTAAATACTCGATATTTTAAAGACAAAAACATTGAACTAATATTATAATCATGTAACAAAAATAAACAACTTTTAAACTAGATTTGCTTTTGTTATTTCTTGATCATAACATACTTAAAAGGCTTTGTGAAGTGCAACAAAACTATCAAAATAGGCAATCCAATTCCAAAACTGTCCAACTCCATATTTACACAATCTTTTTCCTAATATATTAAACAAAACTCATTTAAAACGTTGTATTACATGTGATCTGGTTGTTTGAAGCAATATATATATATATATATATATATATATATATTTGATTACACTAAGGGTACTTTAGTTTAGCCGTCACAGTTTTTTTAGCCCCCCTGTAAAATTTGATAACATGGAGATAGTGAGTTTTGGAACTGACTCACTCGTGTACTTTTATTACTTAAACATACAAGTTAAAGCAATGTACTAAACTTTTGTATATATCATAAATATTATTTAATAATTCTCTCTCAAAATAATTTAATCTACAATAGTAGTAAAAACAAAATGCAAGTATTTGAATTGGTTAGTTTTTTGTTTTATAAAGAAAGAGATGTATTTTATTGCTCAATTTACACTGAACTAGTTAAGTTTGCTACGATTATAAAAGGTAAAAATCATACAGGTTAGTCTTCAGTCAAGGAAATGCATTTATTCATATCCGAAGGTAAAAATTAAACAAGGTTTACTTTGAATTTTAAGTTTATACACACTTGAAAAAAAATTTTATATCAACGTGCACAAAAATAAATCCATAAGTCTATTCTTAAAAAGTGTTTTAAAAATTTAAAGTTTTAAGACAAATAGGTTGAATAAGTTGGTTTCATATTTTTTAGTTAAGATCTGAGTTACAGTCAATATCCGAGCATGAGTTTTCTGATTGTATTGATTTTATTTTATACTTTTAATACTTATGATGTGAGTCTACTTTATTTCAAACTTGCATATCATACGGAAGATGAATAATATAATACAACGAATGAATAATATAATATAATATAATACTTCCAGGTTTACGTAAGATTAAGGAAGTTAAAATTGTTCAAAATATATTTTTGTATTGAATAGACAGTAGGAGTGGAATGCTGAAAATTTAGGTTACAGATATTTTAAAATCTTTTATAATTATAGTATTGCAAGTTAAGGATGACTTGGAAACTGCAAGAGAGGATATTGAAGCGAAGTTCCGACAAAACGGTGACTTTCCCAACTGTCAAGGAAGTATTAAAACTTTCCCTTCAGGTATTTTATAAGTATTAACTTGTTTCCTGCTACTTGGTTTTGTCCTGATGGACCCTAATACTGTTGAGGAATAAATAAAATGTTTTTAGTTTCACTGAAATTATTAGGGAGGGTCTATATAATTTTTAATTATGCAAAATCAAAATAAAGCTAAACTTAAAACCTAAACCTAGGTTTTGTACCACTGAAAATTGTATCTTCTTAGGGTATACCAAAAATTATCCTTCAGTGTATGAAACGTCTGGATTATATGATTTTAGCTTATTTTTAAAGTTTTTCTTTTTAGTTACGGCGAGTGTTTGATATTACCCGTAATTTATGAAGCTTCTTTAATCAGGCGACTGCAGTGTCATACAAAAATAAAGTTTATATACCCATATAAATATAAAATAAAATTTATATTTTCCTTTAACAGTTGTATAAAGTATAATTAAAAAGTAATAATAGAATAAATCAGCTAAACATGATAGTGTAACAGAACTGAAGATTTAGTTTGGAATTGAATCAAGTTAGTATTGTATTCCATAAACGCCCCCATATTCGATACGTAACAGTTATTGTTATCTCTTAGTGAAATTGTTCAGTTTTATTTTATAAATATTATTGTTACAATAGTAAAGTCCTACAAAAATCGTATTAACTATATTATGATTAGATAGTCATTAATAAATCGATACAAATAAAAATCAAAGAACACGACAGAGCGAAACCAAGTCTTCAAAGATGTCATGGGTTTACTTTGCGGTGATAATTGCTACTGAAGGACTTTGATATTTTTATTCCAAATCACCAGCTCTTCCTTGGAACAAGAGAAACCTACCTTCTAATGATCAAGTGTCTAGGATCTTCCTATCAATAGTCATAGCATAGGCAGGAAGAGTACGACTCTATTTTAAGAAGAGATTGTCGGATCCCAAGCAGGGAGGTAGTTTTACATGGCCGAGCTATAATTACATTTCCGTTGAAAGCGACATTTGTTAGACACTGGATTTGCCGTTGTCTCAACCAAAGATCATTCCCTGCGCGTTTGTTTATAAATATTTAAAATTGCGTAATTACCGTAACTATCAACTCAAGAATCTTATTTAAATAATAAAGCGTAGGAACTATTATTATTCAAAAAGTAGCCTATATCGACAAAAAATGAATAATTCCAGGCGTTGAAATCACATCTGGTTTAAAGTATTTACGAAGCTAGAGTTGCGTTTCTCTATTTTTGTTATAATTTTTAAGTTATTTTGCAATTTTATTTTAACCGAATATGTTTGGTCATGATTTGGTCAACTGGGACGGAAAGATTGTGTAAAACAGTGATTTTATAAATATAACTAACAATATATATAGTTAACAATAAATAAATGTACTATTTATTTAAAACAAGATGTGCATAAATAAAATATTTCATCTTTAGGATTAAAAAATATTAAAACTGCTACAAAATACTTTCTTCACGTAACGCTTAGGCCTTTTTAATCAATATTTAATTACCTGAGAAAGGATATATCAAAGATATCAATAACTAGCTCTGCTTGAGCCGTAAATCAAACACTATTGACGGCCAATAACGTTAACCGCACAGTTAACCTGAAACAGATAATGTTGGTTTTCCTGTTATTTTTGGAGAGTTATATTTTGATTGTATCGTCAAACAAGTAAACTATTAATTACAAATACTGCTTGAGCCACGCAATAACAAAATGCGCCAAATTGGCAAGGTTTTAAAAATAATCACTTACTTACGTATCCATAAAATAGTATCATTAATAATAGATTTATTATATTTATGCAAACACAATGCATAATAAATACCCTATGCACATGGGGGGGGGGGGGTGGGGGGGGGGGGGGGTGGGGGGGGGGGGGGGTGGGGGGGGGGGGGGGTGGGGGGGGGGGGGGGTGGGGGGGGGGGGGGGTGGGGGACATTTTGAAAACAATTACTTAACTGGTATTGAACTGTTTACATGATTTAATATATGCGGTTGATATTATCAGCAAGAAATCATTATCTATAATCTGTGAAAGGGGTATAAATGGACTGGTATTTTATTACGATTAGACAAGAAATTCATTTCATGCATTTATGAAGTTGTAAAATCATACTTATTGTTTTGAAAGCTACCAGGAAATTTTAATATTGAGATTCTATCTCTTCTATGAAGGCCAGTAAAGCCTGTCGACCGAGAACTGGTAACGTTCAATTATGTCTGCATATACACACGGTACCTTGAAATCGAACATGAACATTACTTTATGGTATTTACCTCAGTGTTTGCGAATATTTTACATTGGCCTTGTGGGTAGACATGGTGCAACGATACAATAATAGACAACAAACATTGTTTAAACTACCTGAATAAAATTATATTTAAAAATGTAAAATCTTCATTTGTTGATTATTAATAAAAATGTTCTACAGTAAAAAAATTATGTTTATTAACTCTAAGTTTTGGATTTGATTTCAGCGCATTTTTGAATTACAGTACCGTCTATATATCAAAGATTATCGGGAAATATTTCATCCGTAAACCTTTTAGTTTTAGTTTGAATACAACCTACTACTACTTATTATTATATACAGACGAATTAGTTGTAAGAGGGTTTAAGTCCATCCAAGGAATATGGATGAGCGACGTTAAAAAACTATCACTCGTATGGCCGACAACATTTCTCTGTTGCCTGCTGTGGGATGTATATAAAATATGTCTGTCTATCTGTCCTCAAGACTTCTCGTGAATTAATTGAGCTATTGGTTTTAACTTTAGCATACAACTTCAGCGGACTCGTCTTACGTGACTCGTGTGTAATGTACGCTTACCTGGTTGTATCAGTTGCACATGGGATAGAATATTCATGCAGACGAGTTCCAAGGAATTATTTCAAATAGTTGTTATGTCTAACGCTAAGGGTGCGGTATATCATTTAGACTGTTAAATGGTAATATATCCACTCACTTTTCCTTCCATGACTTATAAAATTGGATGAGTTATTTCTAGTGTAGATATCAAAGATAATCCTTAATGTTAGGTAGATATTCCACTTATTTAATGGTATACATCATCAACTAAATACAAAGCATTTGTAATGCTGAGGAATACTTTATGACAAACTATTACCGGATGGTATTATGTAAATTTAGTTGTAATTAATATTTCTAATTTAGTGATAACGTCGACTTTATATTTTGATGTGACACCTCTATTGATTCATAAAGAACTGTTACTGAATGGATTGACTAATATGCAAAATGTTGTCGATAGATTTTTAAAAGATGTCCATCAATAATGGCAATTATTTTCAAAGAAAAACATTATTTCTCTTATATCGACCATTGGTATACTATATACAAGACTTATCTATATATATAAAAATGAATGTTTGTATGTCCTTTATGGAATCGTGAAACTATTTGGACCGATCATGATGAAAATTTGTACGTATATGTATTTTTCCACGGAGAAGGTTTATATGCTATGCCCATTGATGTTATCCCTTTCCCGATTCAGGATTTCCGCCCCACTGGTTACAGAAAATACCCATAAGAAATGCATTGCAGCAAACATATGTTAACGTCTTTTTCAAATTTTTAATCAGCTGTTCTTTGTATATTTATAAAATATAGAGCTGTCAAATTATTTAAAATGTAAGTACAATTTAAATAGTTATGAAGGATTAATATTAATAATATTAATAAAGTTAGAAAGCATCTATCCGTGTGTGAACAGCCGGTTCAATTGGATCGGATACATTATGTGATTCGGAGTGCTGATTAACATCTTATAAATTCAAACGCATTTTTTACGTTGTTCCCGTACAATTATGCCTCCAAAGCGACAAGCAATTGGTCGATCTACACCTCATGCTCGGAAGAAAAGAGCAATACGAGCCTCAGAATCAGACGAGCAACGAGTATTAAGGCTGGAAAATATTCGAGTACACATGCCGCTGAAACCCGTTCGACGGAATCATCTGAACAACGAAAATTGAGGTTGGAAACTAATCGAATACGTACTACTCAGGCCCGTTCGTCTGAGACAACTGAACAACGGGAAAGAAGGCTGCAAAATATTAGAATAAGCAACGTTCGATCAAGGACGAACGTTGCACATTGATTTAAATCTTGCTGCATTCTATTATGATAGTAATAATGATTACAGTCTTCATCCAAGTGTCGTCATTGGAAAAAAATGGATAAAATTTGTATGTATTGTGGCGCCCTTAAATTTAAGAATGAATGAAACACGCAGGAATGTGCTGCGCCAATGGAAAAGTTATACTGCCAGAATTACATCCACCACCCGAACCACTATCAACGTTGTTATCAGGTTTTACACGTGAATCGAAGCATTTCTTGGAAAATATTCGCAAATACAATTCATGTTTTCAAATGGACATCGTTCGGTGCAACTAACATCGTGCGTGAAAATTACATGCCAAACATTTAGAGTGCAAGGGCAAATTTATCATCGTGCCGGATCGCTGCTACCATTGCCGGACGCAGATCACAAGTTTCTTCAAATTTATTTCATGGCAAACAGTCATGAAATATATATAAAAATGAATGTTTGTGTGTTTGTCCTTTATGGGAATCGTAAACTATTGGGAAACCGATCATTATGAAAATTTGTATGTATATACACTTTCCACGGAGAAGGTTTATACGATATGCCATTGATGTAACTCGCCACGAGGCGGCGCTGTAAAAAGATAACAATTTTCAAAGCGCCATGCACACTATAAACTGCAATTACGAGACAGTTACGAAATATTAATTTGCCATAGACTATTAGAAGGGCACTAAGTTAGAATATATGTTTGTCTTTATGATAGATATATGGTTAAACTTAAAGCTTGACTGTTAGACCGCTTTATAATAAAATACATGTTCGTGTATAATGGCTATATAATAAGCATACACAGATTTTCTTGATCGTGACACAAGGCAAACTCTACATCGGTGTTAGAAATATAATGCACTTGAACCAGAAGTGCAAATACATGGTCAAGGCTTACGTAAAGCGTGCGAAGCCGCGGGAAACAGCTAGTACATCTATAAATTTTATTCATGAAATATTGCCTATACGGAGCATTCAAAGGAAAGTTTACGTTTTATTTATTAACATATTGTTTATTTATAAAAAGAAAAGAAAATAATTTAAAAAGTATGATAATTTTTCATAATTGTGTTTAAATGTTAGTTTATATTTCTTCTAAAAAACTAAAGAAGTTACAATTAATCAATACATAAACTGACAACATAATAAGTAGTTTGTTGTTTTCACGAGTTATTCGGTAATAGAAAAAGTGTTATAAATCCACGAATTGTGTAGAGATTTGGAGAAACAAAAATTGCCCTCTCGACAATAAAAGATATCCCTAATTGCAGTGAAATCTCTGACGTCACATCTGTCACGTGACTTTGTCACGTTGTTTTTGTTTCCTGTTGTAGCAACCAGACACTTTTTACCTGTAACACACTTTCGTTCTTGACCTGTACAAAACTTTTCTTTTCCTACTATATATTTGGAATTCGATTAGGTTCATTATTTCGTTTATTTTTGTATTGTATTGTTTTACACAGAAACATACACGTTCAATTGCGGCAATGACGACTGATAGATACGTGAAATGGTTTTGGAATGTACGAGATCTATATTTTAAGGGTATTAGCATCCTTATCATTATATTATCCAAATATTTATATAATTCTCCTTGCTTTGTTTACAGTAGTGATATATAATTATGAAATTCAATCTCAATCTGAAAAAGAAACAAAAGTAAATAATCTATTACTCTAGATGCATATCCCCTCTAATAATTGTCATGATAAACTTTAAAGAATAGGCTATGGTAAGAAATCCTCCACAGAGATATTAGACCAGGAATATTCTCTCTAACTCCAGACAAACCTATACTTTCCTTGTCTGTCCTCGCTTCACCACTTTACTTATTACAAACACAACAGCGGATAATTATTTTCAAAGAATACAATTGATAACACATTTTATACTAAGCAATATGCATTTAAATTTTCATTACGAGTATATTTGCAAATTTCAGACCTACATTTGTACATCACTGCCTATTTTTAACCTATTTTTCATCTGCTTTTATGGAATTAGCCGTACATCAAGTTGACGGAAATATAAGATACCATAGTCATTATTTTAACTGAATTTTAAACCCCCCCCCGCGATCGGGTTGTAAACAAATGTCTTCTTAAAAGCTTTTACTGTCTGAAACTGGGGAGGCTTTCCGTTTTATATTACTAATCATATGTGAAGGAGCACCAATCTTATATTTGTTCCTTACAGAAGTAAACAATCTTCTTGAAAATTTTTTTTCGACTGCTCACAAATGGTTGCAGTAGGTTAGGTATTTATGTTTACGCCTTAAAAATACGTTAAATATTTTCACATGTTTTATTAAATAATAAAAGCTGATAACTTTGACGTTACATACGGTGTTCACAATGTTTGTATATGTCCTACTGGACGTTTGCCTGCAGTATGGTTCACAGTTGTAATAACATTGGATTCGTGCTGATACTAAGTATAATAGTTAGGGAACTTTCGGTACCGTATCTAAATTATTAGTTTATCTCTCCTTATCAAAGCAGGTTAGGTTGGGATAGGGGAAATGTAGTGGCGGATCCACGGTTAATAATCAATCCTCTGTAAAGGTGCCCTCTTCCGGTCGCGACGACACGAGGTCGCAATACGATGGAAGGCAAAGTCTAGTTGTTAACAGTCTGTTGTTCGTGGACGTTGACAGTGTTGAATTCTTTTTTTTTGTGGTCAATAATTCGTCTATAGATTCCATGCATTTCCTGCTTTTGATTACTTTCCTTTTATACTTCATAAAATAATAGCATATTGAAAATGTAGATATAATATAGCAGTTCGTACCAAAACAGTCCGAAAGTATTCGAGGCAGTTTCGCCAAATTGCTCTTGACCATTAGCAGCCGTGATGTTGGTACAATTATTTGAGGGGGCTAGAATCAAAACTCGTCCATGTCCATTATGGGTAAATGTTCAGAAATCCAAAAAAACTGTTTGGGATATTTTCTCTTTGCAACATAGTTTTTTTATGGTAATTAATGTGTTAAAGGATAAAAGTAATGTCTAATAAGATCCATTTCAAGCCTAAAAGGTTGAATACAAGGACTTTTATAGCATAAAATAGTTTGGACATGGCAAGTTTTGTTACAAACTGTTGGACATAAACTAGTTTTGTTTCTTATCTTCAAGGACATGGCTAATTTTGTTACTGAGAAATAGAGAAACAATTGGTTTTATTGCTAGTAATAATAATGTAATGTTTACAGGTTTGAGAAAAAACACACACGTTTTATTGTTACAAAACTGTACAGTGTTACAAAATCTAAACTAGTTGTTTTGCTAAAAAAGTAATAAAATTTATTTAAAAGCTAAAATAAAAGGCTTAACTAGGCTTGAAAATGAAACTATACCGTAGCTTCCTCAATAAACTCTCGTGGTTCACACCAATCTTCATCATTGCCATTATTATTATTCACAACATGATCAGCTGATGTCAAAACTTGTTTATAATATAATAGTGAAGGTTCATTTTGCCAATCTTCACTGAAATGTTTTTTTCAATAAATTATCCACATCATTGAGTTTTTCGGGTTTTTACTTTGACATTGGAAGAAACAAACACTTTAGACATAGAATTAATGGACTTCCCTTTCTTACAAATACCCTTGTATTTACCAAAATCCCTCCTATAATGCTCTTCGCCCCTAACAACGACACCACCATTTCTTGATCTTTTAATAAAAAATCCTTTTCTATTTATTAAATTGGAAATGCCAATTTGTTGTGCGCTTAAGCACGTCATCCTTGTTAAGCTTCAAATCAAAAATGTCACTGTCCTTACCATGTTCGATTGTCGTTCCATGATCTTTAAAAACTTGCAAATAATCCTCTGGAAGAACGATCGTATTCTTTCTTCCTCAACACCTTCTCTATCCGTCAAAAAACACGATCTGGAGGAATATATGAATGCCCGACTACTGGGAAAATCTGCACTTTATTAACATGATTTGGAGCATCATGTGCAAGCCAATAGGATAACATTGCTACCACACCGAAGTGTTCTTATTTTGGCCACCACACCCATCTGATATCAGCCTTACCTCTTCACGATCATTTGTAAATTCTGTATGACAAAGACTGTGATAAATTTGTGGATGCAATATCATTCGAGCCTTAAGCTGCTTCATTTTCTTTCCAAACATAAAGAAAAACATTTTCTTTTGACTGAGGATCTTTTTGATCATCCTTTACACATAGTAAAGTTGTAATAATATAACTGGCGGGAATAGTATGCTGCCTGGTCAGGAACCTTGAGTAAGACAAGATTTTTTGGTAATCATATAAGAAAATAAACAACTCTATCATCACAGGCTTTGACCTCTTCCTGGAGTAGCTCGTAATTTTGTATTATTCATTATAATGTTTAAAACTTTCACCTAGAAGTTTTTAACTAATATAATGCTCCTAGCAAGGTAATTAAAAATGAATAACAGTGTATAGGTCAGATTTAGAACCTACTACAAATACATCTCATTCCAAAGAACAACAATAAAATGCTATTGCCGGCTGTTAGTAATTTTTTTTTCAATTTCCACCATGCAGTTTCCATAGTAATTAAAAACTAGGAAACTGTTCCAAATTAAAAGGGAAAGAAAAGGAAAAGTGTAGTAATGTTAAAATGGTCAGTTATGATTCTGTCAACTTAATCAGCCATCTGTTTTCTAAGGGACATGGCGAGTTTTGTTACCAAGTGGACAAGGCCGGTTTTGATTCCAACAGCGTGTTGGACAAGACCAGTTATGGTTCTAACCCTGATATTTAACTATATATTTAAACAGGTTTTTGGCAAGTTTTGATTCAAACTATCTACACATTTGAATAGAGGCATGCATAGAGAATAAGATCACACTCCTAACTCAATTTCTAAAAAAATTGGACATGGCGAGTTTTGATTCTAGCCCCCTCATTTTAAAAATACGTAAAACTGGCAACAGTGTTAGGCGGGGGTTGTAAAAGAGGCAATCAACAAACATTGTGCTGTTTTGGCGCGAGTGTTTTTGCTCTAATAATTAATAGGGATAATTATTCTTATTTCCACTTAAATATTAATATTAAATGAGATATCCAGCCTAAATACTGCATAACCTTTTTATAGTGTACATTATTATAAATATAAAATATAGTGTGTTGTGTTTATATTGTTTTTGCTGCTTACGCTCCAAAAATGTTTACTTAATACATACTTTTATTCTAAAACAAAATGGAGTCTTTAAAGTTAAATGTAACGATGTAATAGTTATTCGGATTTTAAGATAATATTTTTATAACTCAACGCTTTGATTACACTTTGGTGTTGTTTGGAGCTGTAGATATATTTATTATATTTTTATAGTTTATTGCTTGAAGACACATATAACAACATTTATTGTGTTACGAATTGTTACGTCTAAATTTCTATTTTAAATTAATTACATAATTAGTCGTCATCCAAAATTTGCCTTGTTTTTTTACAAACCTGTAACCGCTAGAAATGCCTTATAACTGATTTTACCTGCAGCTAAAACGGTTTATAAAAATTCCAAAATAAAAGATTAGATGTGATTTTAAATTTTAAATAATTTTTATAGTAAGTGAAGGAAAATAATATAGTGAGATTTGTTATTAAAGTAACACGAAGCATTATATTGTAGAAGATAATCTAAGAGATTTATTCCACGGACACTCTCGAGAAACAGCTTAACCTAAGCAATGGTGAGAAGTTACATCGTAATGTTCCACTTGGCTGCACAGAATATGATAACTCTGAAACATATATTACTCGAAGAACATTCAACTTGCGTTTATGTTACTATTGTACTTGTTTGCTTATACCCTTTTATCATAGATAAACCAGCGATATTTTATGGCTCAGCGTTAGCCAAACCTATCAATCACTTTATTGCATTGGTCTTATTGGTAACTTACTAAATCAACAAAGCCTTATTCATTAGACGACATCTCTAGTAACATTTCATATGTAGATTTTTGTTCTGCTAAATAACTTGATTTATTCATAGTTATAATAAGGTATGTGATGGTGCATATTTAACCACTACATTTTATTGATCGTCACGAAAGCTTAATACTTAGTAGACTGCCACTATGTCCCTTTGGTATGGGCATGTAACCATTTCTTTTTTACAGTTATTGATTTATCTGCAGGATATATTGAAAATAAAAAGGATCTTCAACTTTTAAATCTTTCTTCAACGAAGCCTGTTACGTGACACGTGCTTCGGCCTACTCTTACCTTGCATTATATAGTAAAGAAAGGGACCATGTAACAGTTTACTACTTATGTCTTATATTCAACACGGTAATAGTGTTCCTGTCCTCAAGAGAATTACTGTAGATTAAAGACGATAAAGTATTACAGGGGCCCTTTAGGGTCACTTAGTAATATGATGTCCATTTCCCTCATTTCAGTTAACGGGAATCAGCGTTGTGGGTAATATCGCCTATTATAAAATTCACTCGTTTCTTCATTTATCTTCTATCCAGATATTGATTTTCGGTTTCATCTCAGGGCAAGTAATGAACTGCTTATGAATAAATAGGATTTTATCCATAGTATAGTACATCGTTAGTCTACCTTGAATGTTTATCGGAATAATCAAATAGCTGAAAGTAGATTTCACCTATCCACCAACTCCTAAATTGACTAAATTTATAATAATTATGAACATAATTTTAATTTAATATTTAGTAAGTTAAAAATATATAGTATACCCTCTATATGCATGCATTGCCTAACCTGAACTGGAATGCATACAATAGGAGCGAGAATATCGCATATTCATAAAATATAAAATAAGGTTTACAGTAAAAATTTCTAACTGCAACAATATTTTTTAATATCCTTAAAATATGTTATAGTATTATATTATTTAGTACATTAAAATGTATTATTTAGTTATTAATATGAAATTAATAAGGTTAAAAATAAAGTGACTGTACTAGTCTTGTTAAAAATTGAATAATTTGAAAATTAACGCAATTTTAAAACCTGTTGTTACCATATAAGTTATTTTAGATTGTTTTAGGAACAGAAATGAACTGTAGTGCCCACAGAGTTTACTGTAAAAAGAGTGAAGTGAAATGCTAATTCTCAGTAAACAGCTACTTATTCACCATAGGGTGGCCAAGTCTTAGTCTGCATACATTTGCTACTTCATTTCCATCCACTGTTGTACGATTGAACCAAGTTTGATGTTTGACGCAGTACCAATATTCCTTTTGGGTAAAAGTGAGTATATATTATAAATAACTAGGTTATCATATTTCTATTCGTATGTACATCTTAGTTATACTTTTTCGCATCTTTGCCCATCTTGTGAACCTCTTTCTTGTGCTGATTTATTCAGGCCTAATTGCATACTATATTGTTAGAATTATTTATTTATAGCTCGCTACTTAATTATTATCGAATGAAAAATTACTCTGCTTCAAATAGATGCCTTAATTGCTTTAAATTTTTATTGTGGATGAGACAAATAGCTGTTCATTTTGACAAGGCAATTCCTTGGTTGTCCAGGAATGGCACATTATTACCTGCAAACATCATGGTATTGGGGTTTGAGCGATATGTATAGTTTACAATGCAAGGTGACTATTGAAGTTGATTGGCTCCCCCCTCTCCTTATTGTTAAAAGGTTCTGTAAATCTAAAAATTAAGAAATACAGTCTGTCTTCTGTTAGCTAGGACTGCTAGGGGCTGGAACATAGGTAGCTTTCCTCTCTTCCAATGTGAAATGTCTGAGATATAGTGCGTTATCCCTCCTCAAGGGGGATATAGCATAATCTAGACAAGACTAGAGGCATTTACTACTCTCAATCTTACCCTCACTCCTAAAAATCTGTTACTCTATAAGTAAGTGAAATAAACTCCTTTAGTGACTTACATGCAGGAAGAAAGAGAGGCTTTCTCAGATTTTTATTCCAAGTGAACACAACCAGACTTAACTTGTTATCGTGAATGTATATGTAACTCAACCAGTGGCATGACCTTCAAATCTCATTATTTCACTTCCATACCATGATATATATATATATATAACATGTGATTAGCTTATAATAACTAACAGTCGCCAAAGCCTGAGTGATCAGTAGTAGTAGTCTCTGCCAAAACAATCTGTAATGATATGAAGTTGATTTGAAATAAACGACGTTTTTATTTATCAGAGTAAAAAACCATTTTGGTCCGACTGGATATTTCCTCGATAGTCTTAAAATATGATAACATATAAACTTATTTTATCGTATATAAATATAAACATTTCCTAATATAAAACATATTTGGGGTATCACCACTTAAGCCGACATTCACAAAATATAAATATAACAATCAGAAAAGAGCATAAGGAGACTTAATTCTCCACTTTAGGATATTTTAAGGTGTGCATATGGTTTAAAATGTCGATATACGTTTGATTGGTTGGTTGAATATGTCAATAAAAGAATGAAAAGGAACTAGGAAAGAATTGTCGTTTTATAACTTTGTCAATGCTTTTGCTTTGTTGATGCTCTCCTACGTCTGTAACTACTAGAAGTAGCGGGAATGCCAGTCGATTTATTTCTTAGGGGAAATTCTCTTTCGATTCTATCATGTTAGGGAATTAACGCTGCTTCTCAATAAACTATAAATATATATGATTAAAATTTACTTTACCATTATTTAGTTACAATTTTAACAATATGGGGAGAAACTAATTTATATTTAAGTTCCTAACTGTTGATTAAAAATCATACAAGAAATATAATTATATATTTTTTGTGTAGTGTGTTCTGTTTCAATCCAATAATTCGTTCAGTACAGTAAATCAATAATAGAAAATCCGCGGCTTCGCCCAATGTTTTAAAAAACAGGCTCACAAGTGCACATTCTCGTTAAAGTAACTTTGAAATAATAAAAACTTTTACCCAATTTGTGATATACTTGATTGAGTATCTCCAATGGTTTCGTTACAATGCTTTAACTACATAGGCCAATTTGTAGTAGCCCCAGTTGTGAGGTTTTAGAATTCTAATTTGCCTAGAAACAAATAAGATAGGTCTTATAAAAGCTTTTAAATCTGTAGCACAGATTTCATAGTAAATTACACGTCTTTAAAATAAATATTTCACTACTCATGAAGTAAAGCGTGCCAGGTAATAGGAGTTTATTGTAGGAGGGTAAAGGAGATTTAATATTTAAATAGCAAGAACAGCAGAAAATACCTCGTTACTGAAGATCAACAAGTTGTCTGCCCATACCAGTTTGCTGTCAGAAACACTATAGTTTCTGAAATTTATTGTTAGTAAAGGATTTCCATATTAACTATCGTTATACTTAGATTAGTTTGTAATTAAATAGTTTTAACGCTAATTAATGCTACTTTCTATGGTATTACATATACCATGCGCATATTATTATTACATATACCAACGCTGCTGTTCTAGCAGTTTTAAAGCGTTTCCTTACAGTTTGGTATTTTGTTAGAAACCCTTTTAAACCTTTATATATCAAGTATTTATTTAGATACATTATCATGAAAGTGATTATTATCAAATGTGTCCATACCCCTAACTTCTCTCATAATACACAGCTACATTAACAACAAGATAACTGTCCCTGTTTATTTGGATTAAGTATCATATCCCTCATCAGTGTGAAATAGACCTCCATCTATATTGACGGGTTTTTACTGGAAAACTATTTTTCTGATGTATCGCGTTGCAATTCCCTTTTCAGTGGTTACGGGAAGCCAATTTATAGTAAATATACACGTTCACAGTTATGTTCGTTAAGCAAATTTCCAGAATAAACAAAATTGATTTGAATTACCTACTGCTCTCATAATA
The DNA here is from genome assembly GCF_021130785.1 of Homalodisca vitripennis. NCBI lineage: Eukaryota > Metazoa > Arthropoda > Insecta > Hemiptera > Cicadellidae > Homalodisca > Homalodisca vitripennis. The sequence continues at coordinate 55,136,713 of NC_060213.1, read as the reverse complement.
ATTAATATCACACTACTTAATGCACTCATTATTGCACTGTATAAATATCACGATGGTTGATATTTTTATAGCAAAATATAAAATTTTGGAATACTGTATTGTACGTTGTGATCTACATATACTTGTTCACCTGAAAAACTTTTGCTTACTTTTATAACAAAAACATGTATTATAAAATTATTGTTTGGATATTCACGGTAGGTAATCCTAATAATATTATGAATGAGAAAGTGAATATGTTTGTTTGTTTTGTTTTCACGCATAAACTATTAAACCGAGCGTACTGAAACTTTATGTGGACATTGTTATGCCACTAGGATGAATATAGGTTTATTATTTTTTATAAAAATCTCTCTGGGCTACGTCTGGGCTACGCCCTACTGATCTTTAAAGCAGCAAAAATCCAATCTTAGTCTCTAAAAATAAGTTATGTGAATCGAAAAAGCCTTTTAAATGTAATTAACTGTTCTATGTAAACATTGTACGATGAACAGCTCTATCATATGTGTAACCAATTTAACCAATATATTTCATTTGTTTCACATTCATATAGTGAAAGCAAAACAAAAGTAACAACACTTAATTTTTCAACATTGAGGCAACAATGCAAACCTATTTATAGTTTTTTGGATTTTAGTTAATAAATTAAATTGGGAATATGTATGTAATGTATTGAAATTAGTTTCCTAAACAGTAGGACTACATATTTACAGTACCTTAAGGACCTAAATTGGAGGAACATACGAACGAGCGAGGTACGTCCGTGACTATAGGAAGTTGAATCATAAAGCAATACACAAGACAGTAAATGCAAATTTTTAAACAGAAAGTTGTCAAATTTTTACGTTCCATCCATTTTTACTGATAAGATATACTATAGTGATTATGCATATAAATATTTATATTATTCCTACATTGGACTGAGCAAATAAAATGATATTCGGAACAATGTTATAAACAACTGTGTTTTATTGGGAAGCAATAATATGTAATTTACTCTATCATGTATCATCTTTAAATATGGATCACAACTGTCTTAATGTATAAATTGGAATGTGGAACCATTATTAATATTGATTTTAGCTTTCAATTATCAATAGTGATATCTATATCCATACTATTAATAAACCTGTACTGTATAGAACTCAAACTCTCGAACGAAATTATACATATCATGTATATTTATAGTGTATTTCAGGATAAAATTACAAACTCCACTTTCGTAATGGAGATTTAATAAGTGATTTGAGATAAATGTACAAAACCTGAAATAAAGAGTTTTTAGTAATGTTGCCTAACAGACTTCTTCTTGAACAAGAACACTGAAATATGGGTATATTATATATGAATAATTCCATTTTAAGCATATTATAGGACCTTATCATATTATATCACATGTGCTTTTACTACGAAAGCTACAACACTAGACAGGAACTATATGTCTCAGAATATATATATGTATTATATAAAACATAAAAAGTCTTAAAAGCTCAATATTTTTTGGGTCCTTTAATAAAATCCAACAAAGATATTACATAAATGAACTGTAATATTTAAAAAATCTAAGTTAATGACGATCACCCAGTAAGTCCTAAACACATCTAATCATTGCTTTATTTTTGCAATATACTAGTGTTTAGTACTAGCCCAGGTCCAGATTAAATTTTATGATACTCTGGTTAATTTGTTAGTATTCTGTTTCTATGAAACTCATCTGATGGAGTTTGGAACAGTTCCTTTACACTAACCATTGTTTAGGTTTATTCAGATATCTATCCTTAATTTTCTTTGAATATCTACATAGGTTCAATGTTACTTTTACGATAGTTTTCTTCTGTCAGTCTCTTAGGCGATCATATTCTGGAAAGAGAATAAATACAATAAGATATCGATTTTGATAAAAAAACACATACGTTTTGAAAATTAAAAGGAACACAATTGAACAAATATTCTGAACTATTTTTATACTTTTCTTGTGATTTATTGATTATTTGTGATGTATTATAAAGTTTTTCCTTATAAAGCTACATAGTTTTATTTTACATTACTGATGGATCAGTAATATACAAAAGAGATGTTTGAAACATTCCAAGGATTGAATATTTTAAGTCTTTTCTTTCCCCAGAGAAAATTTTGAAGAGAGTGGGGAGAAATGCAAATTCTTAGTAAACAGATACTTATTCACGATAGGGTGGACGAGCCTCAGTCTGCATACACTTACCACTTCATCTACATTCAGTTCCGCGCGGTTGAACAAAGTTGATGGAAAAGTATATTCAAGACTGCAAAAAACTGTGCCATATAACTGTTTTGTGCAAATTGAAATATTGAAAGACATTTGGTGTTTTTTCCAGCCTCACATTCAATAACTAAAAGTATTTTCTAAATTAAACAGTGGTTTCAGCGATATTGATAAGCAATTTGTTATTTTGTTATTTCCGGATGGTTAGGTGTGAAATTATAAAGTAACTAAAATTGCTGTACGATATTTCCACCTTAATATTTGATCACATAGTGTTTATAGAGTAAATAAAGGGAATGGTTCAAAGTAGGATTTACTTGTGGATTGCTTATACATTCCAGTGGATTTTACTCATGTTGGAGGAAAATCTGACTGTCTGTAAACTTTTTTTTCTCTTTTTGTAAACCGAGATTTTGTTTTTGTTATGATGTATGTTTTTTTCAGTATGACCTATTAATATAAATATAATTATTTTTGTGTTGTAAGGTTTCAATGTTATGGCATTCGTAAATGTTTCCAAGTGTTAGCAATACATTAACATGCCTAGCTATGGTAATCTTCCCATTAGTATTGTCCAAATTAAACATCTAAGGTAATAATAAATTAACAGTTTGAAATTTAGAAATATTGGAATAATGTGAAATCTACCTTTCTCCCGACTGAAACAGAAGGAAAATTTCACAGTTTCTTCCTTTTCATTGAAAAAACACTGGTAAACAATGCTTAATTAATAAAGTACATACATTTCAGTAAAATTCAATAAAGAACGCAGGTTAAGTATGGCACTTGTACATACAGACAGTTTTTTTAGTAATTACCAATAATAAGAAGTATTTTATTAATATTAATAAAATGACTTTAGGTAATATTACAATTTATTAAGTGGATGCAACAACTATCTTAAACTGGTTTACAAGGTCGATTACATTACTTAGGCTCTCTGAACAGTACATACAGCAAATATATATATATATATATATATATATATATATATATATATATATATATATATATATATATATATATATATATATAGTGCATTTGTATTTATTTTCTTTCACTCCGATGCACTTAGCTATAATATATGCTAGTTCATTAAACTTTTTCATCTGGTTCTGTGTTTATTTCGTTTTTAGCTTTCACTGTTACTCGGTACTCGTATATTAGATCAGCTGCATATAATATAATTTAGATAAGATTACCTAAGATAATGGGTGAAGACATTAGCATGAGCAGGAACTCATCTTCTGGCTTTAAATTTAAAACATACATACATAATTCTAAGAGCATGATACTCTATAGTTAGATTAGAGATATAACAATCGTACCTTATCGTATCTAATATATTGTTACGTGCCTTGAATGAACATACATGTAAATTAGACTTGATTGCATAGTAACAAGCGACAATAGACAGTACAATACGATAAACCGACCAGTGACCTACGCTCAGGCGTGAACACACACACACACACACACACACACACACACACACACACACACACACACACACACCACAACCACCATCACCACCTTCGACGATCGATTAATGTTATATACGCCGTCACTGTTGGAAGCAGGATTTGTCTTTTGTGTACTATTTAGAAATTGTGTGACTGTAATATGAGAACAATATGAAAAACCGTTACTAATTACTTGATTTTGATTACTTAAATAAAGTTTTTTTGAGATTAAGTGTTATTTTAATAATATATTTTACGAATTTACTGTATAATATTCTAATAGCTCATATTCTCAGCTTCGCCCGCAATGTCTATGCTACACTGCATGTACTTCATTAAATAGCTCCCACGAACTATTTTAGACCAATTTTTAAAACGACGAAGTTTTTGAAAGTATCGCGGTAGATAGACTGAATCCTTTTCTATCCAAAATAATCCATCCTTCCCAACATGGTTTTATGAAGGGCATGTCTACTGTCTCCAACCTCCTGCTCTTTCAAGAATATGTTTTGTCTGCTTTTCGCAAGAACTACCAAGTTGATACAGCCTACATCGATATGGCAAAAGCCTTCGACAAGGTCGACCACACAATTCTTGTGTCTAAGTTGCTGGGTTACGGAGTGGCTGAACCTCTTTTGTCATGGATTTCTAGTTATCTTCAAAAACGTTCTCTTGTCGTGAGGATTGGGTCCACCACTTCCACTCAGTTCTCACCTTCTTCAGGAGTTCCACAAGGTTCTTTGCTGGGACCTTGCCTCTTCAATGTCTTTGTCAATGACCCACTAGACAAATTAACTGTAAAGGCCTTACAATTTTTCTGACGACCTGAAGATTTTCATTACTGTGTCTACACTAGAAGACTCTCAAGAAATTCAAAATAGCCTTTCCGAAATTGAGGATTGGTGTGTCAGGAATAACATGTCTGTAAATCCCAGTAAGGTGCTCTTGTGTAACCTATCACCGCAATCAAATCCCCAGTCATATACGTATACTCCATTTCTGGTACATCCATTCCACGGTCCCTGTGTATAAAAGACCTAGGCGTTATATTTGCCAGCGACATGGGATTTTCTGGATATATAGACCACATCAGTAGCAAAGCAAACAAGATGCTTGGTTTCATAGCAAGATTCCCCAGAGGCATCGACAACCCTTCTGCTCTTAGCTCTCTGTATTGTTCCCTTGTGAGACAGCTTGTGGAATATGCAAGTCCCGTGTGGTCGCCTTACACTGTTGGCAATAGGACGAGACTGGAGGCTCTACAAAGACGTTTTCTTCGCTTGGTTGGTGTCCGGCTGGGTTTTGCCTATCTTGATGTGCCTGTGGAGGAACTGTCCAGCAATCTGAACTTGTCACCTCTTGCCCTGCGACGTGACGTGGCTGATTTTGTTCTTCTCTGGAAGATAGTGAATGGTCACATGAACTGTCCAGATCTCCTAGCTGAAATCGACCTCAGAGTTCCTGCAAACACAAGATCTCGAGATCTGCTGGGTCGAAGATACATACCAACTTCGACTTCAACAGTCCTTTCGCAAGGTTTATTCGCCTGGGAAATCAGGTTGCGTCTGGGTGTGACCTGTTCTTCGATGGACTTCACCAGGTTCGTCGGCAGGCCTCCTCTCTTCTTCTTTCTGTGAAAGACTAGAAATTAAGACCTAGTTAGCTTTAAACTGTGTGTTAAGTGCATGTTCATTGTATTATATGTTGTATTTATTTACTTTCTACTGTTATTTATTAAATGTTATATATCATATTTTAATTTATTAGCACTATTTATTTATGTTCGCTCTTATCAATCTTATAATCTCGTTAGCTAGTTGATTGCTTGTTCCTGTTGCACAGAGAGTTTTTATAAATATTTTTTCCTTTGCGTAATTATTTATTATTCTACTTTTGTTGATTTCTACCTATACTTTAGTTGTTTTTTATTGTTTTTTATGTAAAGTACAATTTATTTAAATCAATTTTCTGAGTTGTTTCCATACTTGAGTAATTATTGTTGTTTTTTAATCTTTATTTTTATTTTTTGTTATATGTTTTGGATATTTATAACTTGTTATATCTTTGGATCCTTATTATTTATTATCAAATGTTTTGTATACCTATTTTGTTACTTTATGTAGATTTTTCATCTGATTGTATTAATTTTATTTTCCGCTGTATTCTACCATCTATGCTTGTCTTTGTAAATTGACTGCTGCCGTTGGAAATAAATAAATAAATAAATTTAGAGGAACTACTAAATTGGTCTAAGATTTAGTCCATAGTTTTCTTAGTGAGGGGTTACTTAGTAACAGGGTCCTATAAAGTTTTAAAAGAGAATTACTCATGGACTTTATCCAGCATTAGGTATCCATTATTAAGTGTACAAAAACCTAGTTTAGATTTTTTACTTCTAACTAAATTTTATTACGTTTCCAACGCAAAACTGGTTTAATATTTTACCCCAAGAAAATATTTCAATTTTTGTAATGAGATATAATTCTAAACATAAAATTTTATAAATCTTTTTGATATAAAACATTGTTATTGAAAATACAAAGCTATAATGAACATTAATAATACTTACACTATGACAGTCGCCATCTAAATGTAAAAATGAAACATGACACAATAAAGTACATGTTCTTGCTTCCAAATCCATGTTCGCTATATCATACAGTTTCCAAGGTCCAGTCTACAAATTATATCAGTATTTATATACCCAGGCAGTACCATATAAACCATGAGTGAAAATAGTTACGTTATCCCCTCGACGATCGAATGGTTTGTTGAATCATGCTAATGCCCCGTCCCTCTGTTTTTGTTTCTTCAGCTACTGTAAATAGGCCGTCCACTTTGTCTAATAAAACGAAATTCGATAACTTACATATACATACAATATAAATTACAATTTAGTTTATTTAATGATACTTTTGAACGAATTAAATGGTTCCCATTGTTTTCAAAATGTTTAAATAAGTAGTATTGCTACTTTTGTCATGTTTTAAATCTATAAATTTTAACAAATAAATAAGGTGGTTTACTTGGTTGTGCTGCCGCAATAATATGTTTATTTTACATAGAACATTTTATTAAATTTACCAAGATGTTTGAATAAATATTTCGTAAATTTTTAGACCAAGATGATGGGAGTCTTAAATGCTTTAGATACTAATATGGCGTGGCCCGGAAGGATTTTCGAAATAAAAATAGTCCTATATTAATCCCAGAGATCATAAGAATGTCTATGTAAAATTTAAGTAAAATCGGTTAAATAGTTTACGCATGATAGAAATGAGAACAAACTAATGCATTTTCGTATTAATAACATAAATAAAAAATAAAAGTTTGCAGGTTATATTTCTATTATGAGTGCAAAATTTAATAATTTATAAACATTTCTAACATTTAAAGAAATATATTTGTTTATATGTTTCTATCGTAGTTTTATCATAAATTTAAATCGTGTTTAAAAAATTCCTTTTAAATTTACATGTAATCTGACAGTTTAGTGGCCATGGAATTTAGTTGTAATACAGTACAACAGTATAAAACATTCCATGAAATTTAATTTCTGGTAGATTCCGTTTTCAAATATTGTTTATACGTGTCGAGCAAAAATAACGTTTTATTATTTCCCAACTTCAAAAAAGTATATTGCATTTTAAACATAACCATTTGCTTAAAATTTTTATATTGACGATTGAAGGTTTGAAATCACAATAGGATTTCAGACACTTGCCATTGTTATAGGTTAAAATGTAAAAAAATACCTTTCGAGGATTTAAATCTATCCACTACGTCATGTGAAATGAAGAGCACAAAAAATGTCACACCAGAACATGTGACAGTGGGATGCAGTAACATTTTTGCAGTTAAACACCTGGTTCATTTTCTTATATGTGACCTCAAAGCAGTTTTCGAGTGTATTTCAATTCTCTTCTTTCTTTTTTCTTTATTTTATTTTTTGAGGCAGTTCATTGCCACTCCTGTAGCTTGTAAGTACATCTATATTTACCTGTCTTTTCACCTGACACAGACAACAGATTTACATCCTCGAAACGCAGCGTTATTAATATTTTTACCTAAAAAGATATCGAAAGTATACTATCCTATCAAGAGTAAATGAATGGATAAGACTAAAAACTCTCCCATTTGCTGAACAGTAAGAGCTCAATAGTTTTTAAGCGAAAATAAATATAAGACATCCAAAACTTCTAATACAGTTCAATATGGACTAGATAAATACCGTTATAAATAGTTTATATTAGAAAGAAATACACATTTTATGAATATATTACAGAGTACATTTATCACAACATTGTCAATTAGAAAATCAGTAACCGAATAAACATATTAGTTAAATGTTTACATATACCTTGGTACGAGTATATAACATAAAAAAAAAACTATTGAAATTGGGGAAAATGCTAATGAACAGTAAGCGTATTTTGCTGGTGAGTGGACCTTGCACCCGCTAAAACCTCTAGCTGCCAAATAACAAAAAGATTACCTACACGTAACACGTAACATAAAATACGTAATACGCAATATGTTTCAATTTTTAGAATAGAACCACACTACGCTACTCATTTAAGGAATACCCATATCGTTCCCAAGAGAAATACGCAAACGTAAGTAAAGTTTATTTAATGCTTGTAATATCTACAACTCATATTATTCTTTATTCATGTAGTGAGAAAATATATTAATATTAAAAGTAGTCATCAGAAATAATGGATATTAATTTGAATACCAGTAACGTATTCTTATAAAAGACTCGTGTAATTTCATTATAAGTGTTTGCTATGTTACCTAAAAATGTGTATTATTTATTTCAAGGCAGACATTGAATAAAAGTTATTACCATTGGGATATACTTAGAATTGAAGTACCCAGCTGTTACATACATCAAGTATAACAGTGCTCACTGCCAGTAAATACAGTAGCAATACATTACAGTTATGATCGTACTACATGGCAGATTTACAGCGGGAATTATTCTCTGTGATGCATAAAAAACGAATATTACCCTCACCCCTGTTTCCAAAACCGGGATAAATATGGGGAAATAGTAACTCCTTTCTAAAATATCACATATAGCATTTCCTACATAGTGTGTTTTTATGCAGGGTGAACCAAACCACCTGGGCCACTGATTTTAGCAGTGTAACAAGTGCAGATTGAAACTTGTTTCAACTTCACTCCCTCCCAACATTTTATGGCCAAAGAAGTCGATAAAGTTATTTGTATCCCCCAAAATATTAATTTTTGGAATTGTTTAAATGGTAAGTAATGCATGAGATACTGCAATATAAATGCCTTTTGAAATAAATAAAAAACATATTTTCAGTGTACACAAGGTTGAAAACATATATTCAGATTTCTATTGTTACTTTGTTGGACAACATTATAAACACTAAATGTTATACAGAATAGTTGAGGACCTACCCTTCAATAAATTATCCTAGATAGTTCAGTTTCAATTAATTTTGAAATTTAAAACCCATTAAAATGTTGGACAAATATACATTACGAAAAAAATATTAATATAATATAATAAACAAAATTCTGTTATATACCAACTTTGGATTTATCTCAAGCTTTTCGGTTATATAGGGGAAAAGATTACAATTTTAATTAATAAGTATTTAAAAATGAAAAAAAACATTGTATATTTATTTTGGTTTGTATGTATTTTTAGATTCGTGGTAATATATGTGAATACACATATTACTAGTTGAACGTAATACAAAATTTGAACAAACTATTACTGTTTTGTGTTGATTAAGTTCAGGTATTAATACCGTTTGAAATCTAAAAACACAAGATAAATGGTTAGAATATTACGATAACATTGATAAAAATTATATAACATGTGGTTTTTCTAATAGTTATAACGAAACCTCCGTTATCTATACACGGAGGAACCATAAATCCGTTATTAATGGAAAACTTTAATGAAAGTCCTATATGGTTATATCTAAGCTAAACAGAGACCTAAATTTGCATACAAATTACTTGTTCAAAAGACCTTCATTCGTTGTCTACACAATTACAGAGTACTATACATCGATGAAATAAAGTACTTATTTCATTAATACTTATACTTGGTTGTATTCGATCTTGCACAAATTACACTGCTAGACGTAGCGTAAACATTATGTATTATTTAATTTTTAAAATAAAATATTTATTTTACGTGAAAGATAGTAGTATATGTTTTTCTTAAAATAAAATAAGTGTAGTTTAAAAATTTGGACTCAAGAACGTAATAAGGCGAACTTGTAATTTTTTTAAATCACCAATTTAATTAATTTTACTTGAAAATAAATTATAAGTTACAAAGGAAAGATTTACCTTAACGGATTATACAATATACATCGTATTCTATGGTAATATATATGAATTATCTTTGCCATAAAGTATATTATACTTAATAGTTATATTATTCAATAAAAATACACTGATTTCCTAATTTTATATTTTCATCCCTTTTTTATCCTCTTTTCTATATGATTATTTGTATTTTACAAGGATCATATAAATGTAATTTTTATATAATCAGAATTGAATATATTAATTGAGAGCATGCGTACGAAGTTTTACGTCGTATACAACAATGTGGGAATAGTGATATTGATATGAATTAAACTTTAATTTTACAGCTGAATATAAAATGTTTTGTGTACCTTAATACATTTTAGTCAATAAATAAATATACAATCATCACACTTTTATAACACTAAGCGCCTCTTGTAGACTATAATTGTGAACACGATAGTTACCGCAATTCTTGATTGATTCAGAAAAAAACCTGTTGCGTAGGTTGTGTTTTACATAGCTTGAATGAGTTCGTTTGTCGGTTTAACACATAAAGTTTCTTAATTTTGACCGTAATTACAGTATATAAACAGGTATACATTAAAAAATTCTAAGATAAACTGAAAACACTGCACTTAGTAATATTTAGAATAATGTTTTCTTTTTTTCCATATCTCCTTATATTACAAGAGAGTGGCTACTCAAAGGTTGGAAAAGAAGTTATATAAATACATTGATATATATATTAAAATAAAGCAAAACAAAAACGTGTTTAAATATTGTCAGGTTATTCACAATACCTGAATAATTGTAAACACTATCCCTAAAGACATTCCTAATTAATTCAGACTAAATTTAGTATAGACACGTTATTTGCATTCATCTTAATAGAGGTAATTGGCCGATCTTGTCAAATAAAACGTCTCATTAAGGCGGTTTTTCATATTTTAGCAATATTTTATAACTGGGATATTTAAAAAAAGTAAAATCAAAATTGAAACTTTTCCAAACTTTTCAAGCAATATAACAAACATTTATTCTTACTTTTTTGATAATCTTGAGGTTTTAGACAGTGGCCATTTAAAGTCATATACGTATACAACTGAACCGTTATAATTAAATATGTTTAAATATAATTTTGGATTGATTATAAACTAAATCAAGTCAACCTGTTTACATATAAATATTTATGCGTAAAAAGATATTTGTCTTGTAATTTTATAAATATACACCACTATCCTACATCCTAAATATAATTTTCAAATTATTCGTCGTTATAAAAAGTATACTCAGCAATCTATAAGGCTAATTTCTAAATCTGCCTCTGGTAAACGCTCAGGCTGAGTATTTTGGCTGATTCCGATGAAGCTAACTTACGTCTTGTTTATTCTGGTATAAAAAAGAGATTCTCATTCTACTCTTCCTATTCATATTCAATAATACCAAAGGAATATTTTGAAACTAAATTCCTTGTTCCTTGTTATCGTACCTAAAATTGTAACAATGTTATACAATTATAGTACAATGCTTACTTATTTAAAACTAGTACATTAAACACACGTATATTCAAATCATGGCATTAAAGATAGTTTTACCTAAAGATTAAAAAAATGCAGTCCTAATTTTTATTCCAAATGCCAAAAATATTACATTAATTTCATCACTTTGTGTAAATGTAATTATTTCTTTATTTTATTATCTTTATTATTTTTTTTAGTTTTATTCTTAGATTATATTGATTTAATGTTTTAAATTTTACATTGCAACAGGTTAAGTGTAAGAAAGGGCCAAGCGGCCCTAAATTTGCCTGTAAAAATAAAGAATTTTTCATTTTCATTTAAAAATGGGCATAGCCTAATTTCTAATAAATACAAAAACAAATACATAAATTAATAACCTAAAAATAAAGAATCACTATTACAATATTTGTCATTTAAACTCACTGAATTTTATATAAACGAATAGGGTCGTAAGGATTCTTAAATCATTACACACAATAAAATAATTAAAAAGATGACTGGAATGGGAAGTTGGAATATTTTCAAGGGAGTTAAAAACGTTATGAAATGACAAAATGAGACGATTACTGTGTAATTTACTATACCTTGTTCACATCCACAAGCCACAGCACACCACTGGGTTAGCCTACGGAACTGCCTCCGGTTAATATTAAACAAAATTCTATCACTTAAATGAATTTTTTTCCACAAAGTATGACAGGATAAACGTACACTGTACAAAAAAGGAGGAATTAAATCTAGTACAATCTAGTATGCCCTCTTAATACAACAAATCTTGTGAAAATACACTTAAAATTATTGTTTTGCGACGCGATACGTTGTACGCAAACGTGAGTCGCGGCTGGAGCAAGAGAGAGAAATAACCTTGATAAAGATGTTGGACTAACTGCCCATGACAAAGTTCAGCACAGGCCCAAGCGACAATACTCGGTCCACAGCAGGAGATGACGAACCGAACAATACAAAACCAACAATACAAACCGCAAGGGGTCCAAGGCTATTGATCTTTATGTGTTTATTTTCTTTGTGTGCTGCAAACACCACCTTGCCATTTACTAGGTAAGATTTATATAGGAACGGTTTTTCAAAAGCCTCTTTTGATTTTGTCAGTTGTACAAATGTGTGTATTTATAATTGATGAATGTGTGGATATATACATTTTTGAACATAAGTATCTATACAGGATGTAAATTCCTGATAGGCCTAAATATATTCTTGTTTGGTATATCAAGTTACAATCTTCACCATACCTGCAATCTTCTTATTAAGATACCTTTTTGGATTTTTTTGGAGACTACAAATATTCCTTCCCCTCTCCTTTAAATATATATATATATATATATTGTATATTTGTTTCTAAATAATTCAATAGTTGCACTGTTGCTATGAATAGTCTATAGCTTACTGTGCTATTACAATGTATCAGTATGTAACTTGTAAGAACAAGTTAGACATTGTTCTTCTATGCTCAAAAAATAATACGAATACAAACTACGAATTCTCTCACAATGTTTAAGATATAAAGTACTTACTTATAATAAGATAAACTATTATTTGTAATTACCTTAGGCATTTTTATAACCTAACAACACATAAAATTCACAAGAATTTAACATTTTCTAAAAATATAGTACTTTTTATTTTAAAAGTTCATGTAAGTATCTAGCAGTAAAAACGTAGATTAAAAATCAGCAATAAACTGAACTAGGTCTATTATTAAAACTAAATGTTGTGCCGTAAAAGACAAAATATGTTTGACTCATCTTTCATTTTAATAAACAGCTGAACTAGGAATTTATTTTAAGGAGCAGGTGATATAAAAAAATATTATTATAATAAGATTATATTGCTTGAATATTTTTAAAAGATAACACAAATATAATTTCTTACTTTTTCCTTTATTAAACATTGCTAATGGATATAATGGTTAATCCTTTTAAGATGTTAAATCATACGACATATTATTTTTGTTTAACCCAAGGAACATGATCATGAAGTTTGTCATTGTATTTTAACTACTCATTTTATATGAGTGTATTTTTTAGGGATGTACATATCGTACATTAACAAAACTAAAAAAAGGATTTTTGTACATACGATTTAAGTTATCATTAGTAATTATGTAAAATAGCATTGATGTGCTGTAGATAATAAATTGTATATTTTACATGTCCTTATAATCTAGCTAATAAAACCGTAAGTATGAACAATTTAAGCTTGTACTCTAAACTCTAAAACACAGTTACACGATTTTGAGGCGTATTTAATTGGATTAGTTGACAGAAATGGGTGAGGACGTCAACCCTTGTAACTTTACACATCCTCTAACCTAAATGTGTTTGCTCCTGAACGAGCTCAGCCCTTCCATTAAATATGTCAAGTGCGTTTCCTGTTCACTAAAATATGGCTCTAAATTTTCATTACAAACGTATATGTAGTAATGTTATTTAAGTTCTTAACTTTAAGAAACGTAAAAATTTAATTTTCACCAAAAGATGTCAAACATAAGACAACACAAATTATTTTATATGATTTGTACTCTTTCAAAACACATATCCATGAGAGTGTATATAGAATATTTATATGCATTCACCTGTCATCAATGTAAGCAAAAAGTGTTGTAACATCAATATTAATATATCCTTCACTATTTCTTGGTGGTATATAGTGAGTGTGTAACAGTACCGGTTATGATGTATTAATAGTTATGTTGATGTAACTAAATGGATACGTTGGATACGATAAGTAGAGGCTTAACGTTGTTGGCTAAGTTTATTCCCTTGAGTTAATTTCAATATATGTTCAGTAGTATTTGGTTACGATTTTGTATATCAGGATTTAATATTATATCATGCTCTTGGAATGATAAAATAATTACTAAATGGTAATATTACTAAAATATTAGGAGAAGTTAGTGTTAACCTGATTGTAACTAGATTAAATAAAAGAGTTGTTATAATTTAAATAAGACATTTATATTTAAATGAGAGAATTAACATGAAAACAATTTTTGTAATAAAGTATTTTTAATTGAATTAAATTGAATTGAGAATTGCCGCTTTTAAATCATTCAAATCCTAAGTTAAAGAGTAGTCTGATGAACATGTTTAGAGTCGTTGGATACTAATCTCCCAATGAGGATTGTAGATAATTTAGAGTTTTTAGTTTTTACATACCAAACAACCTGTTTAGTGTTTTAAACACTAATATCTCGACAAAGTAATGGTCTTCTATTTCTTACGCTAATTGGAGTTCCCATGCAGACTTAGCTATCATGTTCATTTTAGGGTGGCAAGAGATGGTACACTACTCGTTATAAATCTAGTTTCATAAAAATCAGGAAGTATAATTCAATGCAATACATACTGCATAGTAATAATAAATACCACCACTTAAATATTGTATTGCTTAGTATGACGTTTTTGTTCGTTGTGGTTATCAAAAATATCCAAGCGCTGCAAGATAAAGCGCAATCTTTTAAATAATGACTTGGATATCGATGTCAAAAGGAGATCCCAATCTACATACAAATTACATGTGCAAGGTACTTTGAACTTGGTCGAGTCTGCTTTAGAGGATATGTATATCGCAATATTACAATAAGGAGTGTACGTTGTACGTGGTTGTGTTGAAAGGGTAAATATCTTGTATTTGGGTTTTGGATACATTTTTAGAACCTGTAGCAAAATATATATATATATCTCTCCAAAACACAAGTATTTGTTATTAATAAATAATTTCTTAGTATACGTTAAATAAAACATTTGTATACTAGAATAGTATTCGGTTGTCTTTAAATTTATTTAAGGAAAATCTTTTTTATTAATAGCGCTAAATACGTTTAAAAAAGTAAAAAGTGAGCTTAAGTATGCTGCTGAAAAACTCAGTCCCATACAAAAATTAAAATATAGCTATCCAGTTTACTGTTTTGGTTTCTTTATGGCTAATTGTCTAATAGCGCAAACCCAATTGCACTGTAAAAGCACACCACCTGATTTAGTGTTAATATTTATAGAATGGTATTTTATCAATGAAATTAGTCATAAGGGGTATTAAGAGGTTTTAGAATAAGAAGTTAATAGTTACAAATTGCTCGCATTCCTCTGTATATAAATATAGCATGAAACTTTTAAATTAATGATAAAGGAAAATGTAAATCTCAGCCTAAAGAATGCAAGGCTAAAGTGCATTAATATTACGTACACAATTAATGCTTCACTACTCCTTAAATCACCAGCGGTATATGGTTATAGTTTAAGTACTATGTGTATGTTAATGAATAACCTTTTGTTATTACATGACTGAGGTATAGCGAAATCTTTTGCTCGAGAGGCTGGGAAAATTACCACCATATTAAACCTTTTTACTTGTTGAGACTCGTTAGCTAAGCTGTTTGTTAATACTGTCTCTCTGACCACATATAGTCTGAACATTTTCAAAAATACGATCATTTCATAGTTTTCACAATCATTTCTGCAATGTTGTATACAAGTGAAAATATTTGCACACCCAGTGTCTGCACACCTAGGGATACCAATAAACACGTAAAAACAAACGGTTTTGTAAGTGGCGTGAGAATTCTAAAACACTGTTTTGTTTGCCATTTTATTGCATCGTAAGTGATACATAAATATTCATTGTGTACAACTTTAAATAGTCGTCAAACAAATATACTTTTCACATTAAATCCATGACATATTAAAATATTACTAACAAAAACTTTAGCAAAAAGCATCGTTAAATTGCATTTGACTTGCAGCAGAAACATAGGGGAAATTTGAAGTAAGTTTAGATTCTTGTAATAAATATAAATGATAAATAGTATAATAATAATAACTAATGGTCACGAAACACTGTTACAATATTAGTAGTTTACATTTATTGAATGTTATATAAATGAATAGGCTCTTGGTAAACAAAATAAATAATACAAAGAATATATGTTGGAGTTCAGACACGCAGAAGATTGAAATAGGTTTATAGACAGTTAAAATGAGAGGAATAGTGTAGGCACAGCTCAGCTCTGGTTTAGTCCACGGAAATACCTCAGGTTGATATTGAACACACACACACACACACACACACACACACACACACACACACACACACACACACACACACACCGTCACCACACCAGGTAAACGGTATACAGTAAAGTATGATTCAATCTAAACACCCTTCCTAATAGAACATAACTTGAGAATAGACACATAAAATAGGGAAATGCAAATCTTCGATTCAACTGCAATAACAATTTTGGATTAATTTCCCATGAAAATGCTAAACACCAGAGAGAAACCCAAGCGACATTATTCGGTACGCAGCTGTGGACGCAACGCCTACATTAACTATGAGGGGTTGAGCCATTGCTCTTTATTGGTCTATATTTTCTCTAGGCAGCAAACACCATCTCGCGTCTATTGTATAAACAGTGACAGGATTACTTAAACATCTAGGATTACTTGAAACCTCTTTTTCATTGTGTTAGTTGTACGAATAGTACTCAACATATTTATTTTGAAAACATTTAGTGAAAAATTATATAAATATAATATTATATATATATAATATAATATAATAATAAACGATAAAAGAATAAGACTTTATATAATCCTTTATTATTTTGACTAATTATCGTTTTCAAAAAGGATGCAAAAAAACTTGTATGCTTAATGAAAACGACAATTGATCGAAATATTAAAGGATTGTATGAAGTCTTATTCTTTAATTGTTTAAAGAAGCCTCTGCGCATTTATATTCTGCATAAATAATAATATATAGGATATATATATATATATATATATATATATATATATATATATATATATATAGGAATTCTCGTAAAATATTTAGCAGTTACCTTTACTACAGTGTTTTATTATTTTTAAATAAATGTTTTTCAAATAAATATGTTGAGTATTATTCGCACAACTAATGTATATATACATATATATATATATATTCAACATATTGGTAAGTTATATACGTATTATATTGTGAGCATAATGAAAAAACAGTGTCTACAAAGAATTTTAACTTTAATATTGATAAATTCTAACAGCATAGAAGTATTGATTTACAGCTGCAATGTAACTATTGAATGATGTCGTATGTAAGCTATTACGACGTGTCTGAATGTACGTAAATGTTACTTGATTGCATAGTAACAAGCGACATTAGGCAGTATGTTACTATACAACGGACAGTGACCCATATTCAGACGTGAGCAATGATATTCAACCGGCCGACAATTAATAGATGTTTCAGGTACGATTGTTTCCATTAATAGCAATTTTTGTGAAACTTCTTTCTGAATATTAATATTTAACATTTAGGTTAAGTTTACAATGTTGTGACTGCAATACAATAATGATTGTAATTTTACGATATTAAACAATGTAACACTTAATAATATATTACTATTCATTAAGCTTATAAAGATGTTTAATAACTTAGTTGTTATTTTATAAATAAAATTAATTTTTTTCAAACTATTTTAGCTTTAAAAACAAACACGCTTTTACATTATTTAAAATTAGGATTATTCTTGCAATGTTTCTCCTACCAATAAGATATCTTTAATAATAACGGTTTGTACTTAAATAAATTCAAAATTTCTTAAAATTGTAGATGAAATACTTATTCAATGTTAATATCACGTTTTATACCACGTAAAACCGTCTCTGATTAATCTTTTTTCAATTTATTTGATAGGAAATAGTTTGGTAATTTGAAAATGTGTCAATGCAGTGCCCTGGAAAACAATATTTAATGTAATTAAATTTCGCATAACTATTTGGTAAAACTAATATGGATGTTGAAAGAAATAAACTGTATATTTAAACGATATATAAAATAAAAAATTTATGCCTATGTATAGAAAAAAACTATTTAAAAAGTTCACATTCCTGCAAGGCACGAAATAATACCAGCTCGCCCGTTGTTACTTTTGACAATTACAAACGCAAATAAGGGGTTTTAATACAAAATACGCGGTATCTTGCATATTACGCATAAATAATATTAAATATAGTTTCATACATATACTGCAACTACACACCGCACTTGAAATAACAATTTACTAAGCTACAACAAACATGCCAAAAATGAATCTCAGAATTATTGCTTAAAATTATGAATAAAAGTTATGGTTAAGTAAAAAAAAAATTAAAGCATGCTATTACATTTAAGCTGGTTATATACAGTTTGATGCACCTCTTTTATTTTTACATATTATTTATACATATACACTTAGGATAGTTATTTGTGTATTAAATGGCTCGGTTATAATGGCATTTATAAATTTGTGTACACAAAACAAAATTAAACTCAACTTTTATCTAACCAATGTTTAATATAAAATTGATATTTTATAGTTAATTGCATTCTGGCAGTATCCTTTGGACAGATACTCTTGGCAGAGAAAAAATTGTGCAGCTCACTGATGAATAAGCTCTAATAATGTTCGGCCAAACCCTATGGATGTCCATCATCGTAGAACCCGTTCTTTGCACATACAAGGTTTTGATTCTTTCTCAAAGTATCGTGAACATTTTTAGGCCACATATGTTACTATGTCGAAAGGTTTTTCTTAATATGTTTCAAATTTATTTATTTTGCGGAATTACTTTGTCCCCATATTTACCCATAATACCAGTGTGAACGTTCCATTGTGTGATATCCAACACTCTAAAGGTCAGTTTAGATACAGTCAAAGTCTATATATGTTAGTTTTTAAAATATAATGTGGATAGTCATATAGACAGGCTTTATTAAATTATAGCCAATAAATCAAACCATATAGTGTTGATTTTCATTTAAATTAACCACGAGAGAAGGGCAGTGACTTTAAGCGTTGCTAAGATAATTAAGAATTATGTTAATCTTTCCGTTCCTAAATGAATACGGATTTAACTGCTTTCCTCAATCCATATATTTAACGTCTCACTGTTTAAAATACTGCCGGGGGATATAGAAGACCGTTAGTTATGTTTTTACTGTAATATTATTACCTAATTGACTTCTACCAATTAATTAGTGGCAATCTCTGTTGCCCTTCAGTCGTGTACTATTGTTTACAGTAACCTTCAGTTGGTAAATTAGTAATTAACTCCTCGAGTGAATTTCTTTATAAACTGAACGACGTATAAATATAACTTCAACAAATATATCTCATTCTTTCCATACTATAATACGTTTTCTTAAAAAGTAGATATTTTAGTTTAGAGTCTTCTTAAAGGCTTCGTGAATCGACAGAAAATTTGTTTGGCTTTTTAAGCGTTTTATAAAATTGTATAGCAGTATTAAAAGTTGCGTCTAATACATACAGTTTTGTAGGGATGTAGATTTAAAGATGAGATAGGATAACGAAAATTAATAATTACTTATAATTTCTTCAATGATATGTAGTATATTAAAACTTATTATACTTGAAATGAGGCACTATAAAAAGCTTTATGTAAAAAATAAATGTTTGCTCTTAATATTTATTAATTTCTAATTAATATTTTATTTAATTTTCTTCACGAACTTATCTGATAAAAAATAAAAATTGGTATGTAATTTTTTTACTTTCTTTACGACCTTGTATATTTTTAAAGCTAAAGAATAGGCTACTTTATTTATTGATTTAATATATGCCGTGGTCATAGATCTTAAGTACTTCTGTAGACGATAATTTATAACTGTTCATAATTTGGTAAGTATAGTTTTGTCATTTTCATGTCTGGTTTTGTGTCAGTTGAAATTGCCTGGATTATAAAAATTCTTTCGCCCATTCTCACACTCTTGTAGTATAATCATAACATTCACTTTGGAAGATTTTAATAATTTTAGGGACCAAGTGTCATTACGAAAACATATAATGTCAATGTATTTATTATTCACCGATTTCCTCATGCATTAGAAGATTTGAATAACATTACATTGTACGAATATATTCAAAATAACAGAGATTTAATATTGACGCACCAAAAATGATGCAATCAAATTACAATAGTTCACATGTCTTCATGAGATTTAGCTGATCTTCAGCAAAAACATTATTACATTCATCATATAACCTTTACGGCAATGATAGAATCGCAGAATAAATAACTATACTATTACAATCATATACCGTTAATTCTGTGACACATCTAAACCAACGAAATAAATAATACAAATATACTTGAAATTTTATATTATACCTCAGAATCCGTGTGCTAACTATCCATAACTTCATACATAGACGAAATTCGAATGAAAAAAATGTATAAATAGATTAGTGTAGTTCTATGATATTCCTCCATGGGATTTGACGGCCATCAATAAAGCCAACTATTCGGTAGGCTGAGATAGCTTCTATTTTGTCTGCCCGGACATGTAGAATTTTCTTTCGGTACGATTACCGATTTCTATGTCTCTCTCCAGGATAAATCAAGAATTAAATGATCAATTTACATGAAATATTGCATGATACTTCAGAGGCTCCTTTTAGGCGCCACGTGGTGTGGCGTACCCCTCATAATCTAGGATGGATGGTCACCTCACAATAAGTAGTTACTAAGACTTAGGTAACGAGGCAAGAACAACATGTATGAAGAATCGCAGTGTCACTTAAGTGCATAAATAATGTGTAACATAGCATGAAATTGAATGTGTTGCACAACAGTTAAATGTTTACAGGAACTTGAAAATAATCCAATATTATATTTTTATATTATTTTAAAATTATATGAAGTACCAAAGGATTTAACTTGTATATATCCTGCAAGAAATTACGATATTTTAAAGTCTGAAGGTTATATAAATTTTGGCGATATATAATTCACTGAATTTTCCTACATTAATAATGTAGAAGCCAAGAGCTAACTTGAATTGTATAGGGACATAATCTGATCTTTCTTGACATTGGTAGAGAACTTTCCCTTGAGAAAAATGAATCATCAGCTTCAATTTGGGGAGGTGAGAAGGGACAGGAATAAAAAAAAATAAACTTAAAATGAAATATTTTCCTTTGGTCTTTTAGACTTCTGCATTTAAAACATACCATAAAAAAACTAAATTAATGCTAAATCAACATCTGCCAACTATCTATAGACTAACATAACTGAATTACAGTTTGGTTATCTACTTGTCTTAGGAAAACACTATTACGTGTATGCCAAATAATCAGTTTTAAGTGTACTATGCAAACAATAATGTTATATGAACAAATACAGTTTTTTATGGTTAACTCTTTAAATATCTTCCTATTTCAACCTCTACAAAATAGTTTGGCTGGCAATTAATTAATAAAAAAAAATTAATATAATACATGTTATTTTAAGGAAAACAGGTTGTGTGATTGTACAGTGTAAATATTTTCTGGCCTCAATTCTTTAACAAAAACGTTATATTTATTTTCTACTTGATAAAGTGAAAATCAATATAATATAACTTGAAATTTATCTCGTATTCTACGCATAAAACAATACAATAGACCGAATGAGATCTGCACCTGTTCGTCACCACACAATACAACAGTCTAAACCCACTTGCTATAAAGGGATATGGCGTAGAGAGGTTGAGGGCGATAACCTTGGTACGACCAAAATAGATTTGCAAACAAAGGAGCATAGGGAGGGGCATGGAGTACATTAATCTCCACTGGACTGTTGCATCAAGCATGTCTTACTAGCTGTACTGTATTACTACCATACCGTAGTAATCGTGCATATATTTCGTATTGTTTGATAATGAAAATATATATGATAAAATTTTCTTTAAGTACAATATTATTAAACATTCTTTTAATTATTGCATTTTTCCACTAATTTATAAATGCGAAAGTTTGAATGTTTGGATATTTGGATGTTTGGAGGTTTGTCCTCGAATCACGCTGAAACTGCTATACGGATTGTGCTGAAATTTGGAACAGGTATGGCTTTTGATCTGAATTAACATTTAGAGTGCTTTTTACCACCTATACCACATTCATTTTACCAAATAAAGTCGAATTCGTATTGAAAAATTAGTTTGTTTACATTCGAATGTTATGATAAGAACGAAACGTATTTTGACATCTGTTGACAGCTATATTTCGACACAAACTTTCTGAAACATCTGTTTTCATTTGAATTTTATTAATAATAAGTAAACAGTGCTTGATCGGTAGTGTAATGCAAATAGTAAATAAAACATTAATATATAAATTTTACTCCAGATTGCGCCAGTAACGAATTAAATGTTATAAATATTGTTATAAAACTAACCTTAATGAACCAAGTTATGAATGTTTTCTCATAAATTACTTTAAACTGGTGGGCTTCCTTGACATTATGATATTACATTTTAACAATGGCTTACGGAAAAACAGAGGAATGAATACTAACATATACCTTAACGATTCATTCTTTCCCATGTCCAAAAAACAAGTGTAACGCAAAACTTTAATAACGATTATTTTGGAATGTTTCATAACCTTAATAAGTACATAAGTACCTTCCCTTACACCGGAAGTACATAAGAAGCAGTTAGGATTTCCCCCTAGGTCGTAATAGGCTTCTTATTCGTAGCAAACTCAACTATGCCAACACGATTTTGACCTAAATAGATTTCCGAGAACTATATAATCAAACGTATATAGTATTTTAATCGAAGCAATATCGCAAGCTAACCTGTGACATAGTAGGTAAGTGAATTTAAACGGTCGTAAGTAGGCACTTTTTAACCGAAGTAGGCATCTCGGTCCTATGTAAGTATATATAATTTTTTTTTTCGTCAGAACAACAAGGCAAACTCTACTATGGTACTGGAAATATCTTAGACCTGAAATATGTGACAAGGACTGGGACTATACGCTTTTTGACCAAAGTAAGTTTCCGAAACCTGTGTGATCCATGATTTGTGTTTTCGTGATCGGGATTACAAGGCAGATTCAGCTGTGACGTTATGTATATGATTAATTAGAACCAGAAATGCTCCTACTCGTGCCAAAAATGATATAATAATTATGTTAAATTCTGATACTATTTACCACGAACTTAAATAATATGTACCTGATGTATGCCTACTTAAGTTTTAAAATGTTTGTAGGACTCCCATCATATTACATCATTATTGCTTTTTATAAGGACTTCGGTTCTAAATATTGCATGCGAAGCCGCGGGTAACAGCTAGTATATTCTTATAAATCAATTTGTGGCGTATCATTTTAGATAAAACCTCTTGTCAGGTGTTAAGGTTAGGTAAGTCCGACTTTACTTTGAGAATAGCGTGAGTTTAAGGTGCTAAAATATTAAAAGACAAAAACTAGTCAGAATATCTGAAATATAATTCGCCAAATCAATATTTGCGTGCAGGTTTCTCTGATATTGTATGGAAAATTTCAAGTGTATAATTAATTTAATAGGCTTTATGCGATACTACAACAAATATTATAATTGCACACGATTTAAAAAAATTGTTTACAAGCTTATTTAATCGGGGATGGCACTGTTATATTTTAAGTGGATACAAGACCATTAGAGTGAAATGCACCATCATCAAACTATACAGAAATCAAGGTTCATGGAAAATCTCAAGTCTCCAGGTTATTGTCATCGAAAGCTAGTAAAAAAAAAAATTAATTTACCCTCCCCTCAAGAAATACGTTTCACTAAAATTCATCCAATGACGTACTATTGTTGTTTATGAGATTTTACATCTCTTGTAAGAGACCACGAGAGTATAGATGGACCTTTAATCAAAATTAATTTACCCTCCCCTCAAGAAATACGTTTCACTAAAATTCATCCAATGACGTACTATTGTTGTTTACGAGATTTTACATCTCTTGTAAGAGACCACGAGAGTATAGATGGACCTTTAATTATAATTCTTAAACTATCATACACTCAAATAATGGTTCTTGACAAAATTCCTCACACGAAGTACTAAGATGTTTTAAAACAACTATTTTGCACCAGACTACATTTTGCAGTTGAAAGTCACTTAATACAATAAAATGATTAGAGATGTCAAGATTGTTGTTATCCAAGGTGGCCAAACATGTTTCTTTCTATACGCCTACAGGACTTTAAAATATGTTTTATCATTACAGAAGTATATATAACAAATATGAACAGTGTTTCCTGGAGTAAGAGAAACAAAACTACTGATAGTGTAAACAGAAAATACAGCTATCGTCTATACCGTCACGTGGATGTTATTTTGGAAGGAAATATTTGTTTGCTAAATAATAAATGGAGCTCATACCAAAGAAAACACAATATAACGAGAAATGTTTGTTTACTGAACTGGAAGGTAAATAAGGAAAGATGTCAAAAACTTTGCGTCATCAGATAGTTCAAGTGGAAAACGTGGCACGTGAGGTTACACATCCTAAAATACTTTGTGCTCTGATATTTTGTAACAATAACTTATCATTTCCGAATAGTTTTTCATGTCCTATTGTTTATTACTTATTAGAAATAAATGGGAAAATATTAAACTCTAATCTAACAGGCCAAATAGCCGGTTTACGTCATTTTACTATCGATTTTATAAATTTGCTAAAGTTCATTTATTACTGTTTTAAAAATAAAAGTCCGGTACCTATTTTTATAAAAAAACTAGCTCTACTAAGTGGCATTTTTAATGCTACTTACTAGCTATATAAGATACATCTGAGTTGCTGTGGCAATTATTTTATTGACGAGTGAGAATTAGGGTTCCAAATAAAAAAATTTTCCGATGTACTATAATCTTCTTTGCAAATACTGGGTAACCTATCTTTGCCTAGATTAAAATTCCAAGTCTCTTCCCTGTGACATCCATCTGGAGCAACGAGAAAAATGTGAGTGTCAAGATTGAAATGTTTCTAATTATCATTTGATACCCCAGGGTCGCTGTAGAAAACTTCTCATATTAAATTTCTACGAATTCTTTTAATCATCCCACGAAGTAACGGGATGGTATAAGTTGCTCAGATTTATATTGCTTAACTTTCATGTATTAATTGACAGATTCTATTCATACACTATTATTCGTACATACTAATCTTTTCAGTACGTTTATAATGGAAGTTATGTGGAATCTGTCTTTGAAAAATAATATTTAAGAGTGTTTACAACAGTAGCACTATTTAAATAAGCAATAATTTCCACACAGATGCTTTTAAAATATATCTTTTAGTATCAGGTTTCCTCTATGAGGCCTTTTAAATAAAGGACAGTAAATATATAGAGTATTTGGCGAGATCTGGCTATTAAAATTATTTACAATAGATACCACCATAAAGAATATAAAGGTTTTTAGCCGTAGTTAATTTAATGCCCCAATACCTATTGGGATTGTCTCCTTCAAAATAAAACACGTAATTATTGACCAAATACTAATATTTAGTCTCTGAACATCTTCACTTGTATTGACAGAAGAGCATAACATTTATATATTTTTCATTCAATTTACTAATTTATTGTATATTAAAAAAATTCATTTTTCGTATTGAAATATTTATCGTAATTCATCAAAAATTATTAATTTATTTGATTGAAATATTATAAGAAAAAAAAACAATTATCTTTGTAGCTAGTAAGTTCACTAGTAAAATAGTTGTTATTCGAAAATCGACTACATTTAATCATTCGTTAAACGCTACATGCTCATGACCTGTCCTTAAAATACTAAACCAAGTGTTTCAGTGTAATACTAGAACACAGTAGTGCACACCATTGCCTCCTGAATGACATAGCACACTCGTAATCGCACCACCAACACGATTGCGTCTGAAACGGTTGAGTGGAACTGTGGTTGTCATGTTATAGCTAAACTGTAGAGCCTACTGTTATTGTTAGATTTATGTAGGTTATCTTCTACAATGTAGAATATTTTATATAGTTTTATATTTCCCTTGGACATTTCCATATTCATTATATCACTCTTTTATAAAAATATTAATCAGATATTGCAATCAGTGCTATGCATTCGTACTTTTATGGTTTGTTAGGATCTAGATGCATATTAGAATGATTCATTGGAGACTGATCACCTAATGTGGTTTAGTGAATTGATATGCTCATATTTGTAGTTGTTCGTTACAAAATAATTACGAATTTAATTTAGGGCTTTAATAAAATTTAGACTTATTGTTACACATCTAAATTTATATGCTTCCATTATGTATAAAAAAAATACTATTAATAACTACAGCAACTTAAATATTTAAATCCATATAATGGATTTGAATTTTTTTGTACTTATCATAACTTAGATTTTAAAATGCAATAGGTACTTTAACGATTCCATATAAATAAATAAATAAATAAATATATATATATATAAATAAATATATATATATATATATATATTATATATACATATATTTATAATAAATATCCTCTACCTTGTATACTCAGCACCGCTCCCAGGATTGTTACACGAACACACCGTCCCACATTGCAGTATTAGACTCAGTGGTCGATTAGCGGCAGATGGTTCTATAATGAATCGTTGACGATCCTATTGGAAAACTTTACGATGTACTGTTCTTCTTGACTGTGGTTGACTTGACTTCTTAATGTCTTCTTTTCTGAAAAAATCGTAAGGTGACCTCTTCTTGTTAAATGTAGTTGTAGCCTTCTCTTGCTACGGCACTAAAATAATACGAATCCCTATAACACAGTTCTTTTAACTTTATTGTTGAACTTTTTATGGGTATCTTAAGTTGCTGCCTTTTTAGATTAAGAAAATTGTCCAAAATTACGTCCGAACAGGTCAAGACTTTTAAGAGAAAGACAAATGGTTTCCATGGAAATAGCTAACAATGAATACCTTATTTAATGTGTCTATACGAACAATTTTATTTTGATCGTAATATTACCTTAAAATTTAACTATTTTTTACATTCAAAACTAGGGTAAGAAAGCGCAGAATTGTTGAATGATTATAAGTACATACATTTGAATATTTAAATCCACATACTGCCCTGCTTGTTCGTTATTTAATCTATTACTCATGTGTACCAAAGTTATAGCAAAACATTTTTAATCAAGGTCAAACGATGAGCCCCATTTACATACAAATTACACGCACAAGTAAATTTGAACCTGGTCGAATCTGCTTTGGAGGACATGTATATCGTTAACTTCTGTATATAGTTGATCGGGTAGGGTAAATATAATGTGTTGGGTATTAGCGGTATTCAAACACACGTAGAATATTAATTTTCCCAGTTTATTTTAAACTAAATGTATTTAGGCTACAAACCAGTGTTTGCTATTATTATAAAATATGTTTGGGTGTATATAAAAATATTTATTTACAAGAAAAATATTTGGATATCTCCTTATTAGATTTAGGAAGAATATTTGTAAATGATATTAAATACTGAAAAATAACAATAAGAAAAAGGAAAAAAATAAGCTGCAGCATGGTGGACAAACTAAGGCATAAAAACATATTACTGTATTGTTAACTGTGGTGGATGGCATATTTTAACATTCAAAGCACACCACTTAATTTAACCCTCCAACTGGCGGTCATTTTTTCCTGTAGTGGCGGGATGTTTTAGAGCCTCGTGCAAGGGTTTTTAAAAAAATTTATTAAACATATAAATTAACAGTAATATATATAGAAGTATATATTTTTGTGTTCAGAATTACACATATAATAATATTAGTATTTAAATTATGGCCTTAAAAAAATGTTTACTAAAAATTTTTTTCGATGAAATTCAAAATTTACATTTTTTTTTTATTTGGGGGGACCATACCTAGCAAACCAAGTTATAGTAAGAAAACTATAAAAGTGAGATAGCCATTTTGTGTCAAATTTATTCTAGTGTCAGAAAACACATAAGCATTATACAAATTTATGAAACTATAATAACACTATATAACAAAAAGCAGCGATGCGCATAAATTGTGAGAATAGGGTGTATATGTAAGAGTTTGCTAATAAAAGTTGTACTAATACAGTTTTACTTCAATACATGTTATATTGCATATTTTATTACTCAGAATGAAGTAAATTATACAGCAGTAGTAAAATAAATGCCATAACTTTTTTTTTAAGAGTCGAAAAAAGTTTCATTTTGTCATTACTCAAAACTTGCGAAAAATTTTCGAGAAATTTATTTATTTATTCTAAAATATATTTATTTGCACTACTGCAATATTTAACAATTCACCACACACTAAAACACAAATAAACCTACTAAAACTTACTAATAAACACGACTCATCACATCAACAACTCAGACGGCGGCATCGACAACATGGCGGTCACAATGAATTGCATCATCTTCTTTTACGTTCCAAACTACGAACTTGGTACGTTGCAACTACAATACAAAGAGGAATAAAACTATAGTATTCCTTAGGCTATTTTTTTCCCGAATCCAATGGTGCATGAATCGAATCGATACGTTGCCGGAGTATACTGTAATGAGTGATTATGCAAGGGAATGTTTGTTCATCAAAATTTTGACGGACAACAATCCATAATGGGTTGTGTCCATCAAAATTTTGATGAACAACAGTTGGAGGGTTAAGTTGAAATATTGAGGGGAATTTGAAAGTTATTCAAACGGGGAGTGATAGAAGCTATCGAATCAGTTGAAACTATGAAACGATCTTATTTATATAAAATTATATTTTTACCATCTTGATACACTTAAAATCACATAAATAATTACATCAGCTTTATTCACAATGCAGAAGATAATGGGATTAAAAGTCTGTAATTTAAACCTCTGTATGTGATTAATTGGCTCTTATGTAAAATTTTTTTACGTCCCTGATGTGATTTTAAGTTTTTAATAGTATTAAAAGTTGTGTGCAAATTATAGTTCTGTAATCCATGTTTAACCCTTTTATACTCTCATTTCTAAAACCACCTAAGCTAGTGCAGACTACTCTCGAATTCTTTTTTAGAAGGAACTGCCGTATATTAAAAAAAAACCAGAACGTATGCTTATACAATGCAAATTGGCGCTCGGTTACTGAACTACTATCACGATGTCTAGTCTGGACATGATGTTTGTTTGGATATGGTCAACTTACGGTAATATGCATACCTGACTAAAACTATTATATCGCCATTCTTAATGTAGTACCTAGATTTAAGGAGATTTAAGGTAACCTTATTAGGAATAATACGTGACTGTATCTCAAATAATGCCATTACGACTATTATGTGTTATTTTTATGGGTTCCAGTTTCCCAGTTAGAATTTTGTTCAGCCACAGACGTACTGCTCAGGATATTAACCGTAACTTTTAAAATGTTTATTCTTTGCAGCGGGGTGTTAAACAACTTTCGTAATAAATTTAATAGATCTTCTCATTAAGCCTTTTTGGTTATGGCATCATCGCAGCCCAATTACAAGCATTTCTTCCATCATATTTTGTTATATGTACCATGTTTAGAATAAGGGGTTGTATTAAAGGATTAAACACTAGTTTTGACAAAAACCTCCGTTTCATGATTAAAAAAAGTGTTATAGTTTCAGTTAACCTGTAACTATATTGTGCCAGTTCTAACTTTATTTAAAATTCAAGTCTTAATATTGTTTTAGAAGGATTTTATAACAGTCTTTTACGAATAAAAGAAAAAAAGTTACTTTTTAATACGTTAATCATTTTATCTCTATTGACATGAATTATAAAGATTGTTTTAAGGGAGGAATAGAGCCAGTGTAAGAACACCTTTGTAAAATGCCTCTCCAATCAGTTAAACTAAAAGGCAAAGTAAAAAATTTAAGAAAACCATTATAAATAATAGTAGTCTGCATAATGAGAGTGAGACAGCTACAATTTCCTATTTGCGTTACAGTACTTGGAAAAGTTGCATTACTTAAGGAGTCCAAAACAAATGCCCATTACGAAAGTGCTCAGCACTTACATAATTTGAACTAGAAATCTGTAACTACTGACAATACTTGAGATTGTTGCAGCACTTTATAACACTATTTTAATATACTTACCTTCCTGTACTCAACCCAATTAGTTTGGTGATGTTATTCATTTTTGGTTATTAGTAATGCAATATTGAACATTAATAACTTCTCAACCAAATAGAACAATTTAGCAGCACATTGTGAACTTTTTATCAAAGCAAAGAGGTACTTCAGTGTAAATATTAACCAAGTAAATAATTAAAAAAAAAAAACACTGACATAAATTCCCTCCAAATGTTAGGAGTAATAATCGGCATTGTTAATTATCTGTGTGATCGGCCTTAAATACTGAAAATCCACATCTACAAAAGTTATAGCCTTATTAAAAATAATGTATTTGTCTATATGGGATCGTTTTCTTTGTGAATCGGTAACGTAATAAGTTACTATACAGGAATTACAGATTATATCGTATGATGAACCCTCGCTACATTACGTTTACATGTGTAAAATAACACACTTTCAGTGAAAGTGAGGTTCAACCGGCCAGCTAGGTCCTTAACCATAACATTTTCGTAATGGAATGTGTACTAAACCAAAAACTTGTATGTAATAAATAAAATTTATCACGTGATCTGCAATAAAGGTTCCTTATTCTTACTCTTTGTTTTTCTATGATGAAGTATTGTATGTTATAACGCGCCTATTCCTGCGGTGAAACAGTAGTCTTAAGTATAAATAATAAAATAACGTAGCCTACAGCAATCTGTTTGTGTCTGTTTCAAGCGCGTTCAAGGCATAATATTTTGTGGCACCATCATTCGTAAAATAATCAATTTCTTGATTTTTTTCCTTACACAATTTGTTGCTTTTTCATTTCTTTAATTTACAAATTCTTTTCTGTTGAAACTTTGTGTCATTAGACTACCGGTCACAGTCTAAAATACAACCATGTCGTAAATCATGCACAGTAATTAAAATATCCAGCTAAGGAAATTCAGTATTAGAAGATATAAAGAGAAATTTGTATATAGATTGGGAGGCATGTCAAGGGCTAGAATAAGGTTACGATATTGGAAAGTAACAGAGCGTCGAGGGCATAGTCTTAATTTAATTTCTGTTAATGCGGGGCAGTAATATTTAGTTTAAATTATGAGAAACTTAAAATGTGTTTCATAGCGCACAACCCTCATTATTGTGTATTAAAACAATAATGATGATTTTGTTTGGTTTTTAAAATCATCATATTTCTTATTAGTTTGTAATTTGTTGAGTGTGTTAAATATTCTCTCCACATATGAAGTAACCACTACGAAATAATTAAGTCATATACTGATAAACAAACTCTTTGGATATCGGCATTACTGATGGCTGAGTGGTCTAAGACGTCAGAATTTGTGATAAAGCTAGCGACAGTGTAGGTTCAAATCCTGCTTGTTACCTTAGCACTTTTATCAGTGCCAACCATATCGTGTGATAGTGATTCTCGCTCTTTTCTGTTGTGATAAGTACCTTGGTGAGGTCGAAGTCATAGGAGGACGTCCAAAATAAGGCTTAAAAAAGATATGACCTCTCGAAAAAGAAATAGAGCAAATTGAACTTCGGTTTCGGTTTCTTTTAGTGATATAGTATATGTGAAGTACCAGCATTAATAAGATAGCACACGCTTTCATATGAATGTAAAATATTTTGCGTCAATTTCAAAATTGGAATATAGCAAGCATATGATTACAGGGTTAGTAAAATATAAACAATTCTACTATTGAGATGTTCAAATATGGTCAAATAAAAAGTTGTTTTTATAATATATTCACCTTCTAGCAAGGATATTTAACTATTTAACTAAGTTGCGAATAAAAACACACATTTTACAAAGTTGTATCTCTATACGAATGATTTAAACATTTTTGATATTAAAGTCAAGATATTCAAATACAGCAGTACATAATCACTTGACCGATATCTGTTCTCGGCATATGATATATTACATGGGTAATGAAGTGAGATTTCAAGTCTAAAAGTAATTCCCTAATTTTATGCTTTACATTTGTTTGCATATATTTTTTTTAAGAAAACAAATCCATTTCACAATAAAAAAAATTGTGTTTGGTGTATTAGTAATTATAAATAATATCTTTTGGTATGTTACCTTTGGCTTTATAAGATTATACTTTTAAATGGAGATAGCAATCATTTTACCGTCTGTTCTTATTACAATTCACGATAACATTCAGTGGTTTTAGTGTATATGTGAATGACATATATACAGTACAAATTATTGCACGTACTATGGAGCACGGAAAATAGTTTATATCTTATTTAATATAAATTTGTCAGTAAATATTTGAACATATATGGCGATCATAGGAAAGACACAGTATAAAATAAAATCGACGTTATCGTGTTGAAGAATCCTTATGGTTACTTTTTTCATTTTAAGACTTGTTTAATCTTTAAATACGTAATAGTTTATTAATATTAATTTAAAGCAACTTTAATGAATTTCAACTGTTAAAACCGACTGGTTAGTAAGTAGTAGTAATTTTGTTAAATCATTTTAAAATGTTACATATATTATTATATGCAGTTATTTCACACTAAAACAATCATTGCTTACACAATGGTTCATTCTGGGGCTGAATTTATCATAATGTATTTCAGTATTTTCTTTTCTAAATAATATACTTAATTTTGCGGTAGCAGGTGTGTAATATTCTCCCTTTTTGTTGTAGCTTGGAATGGACAGGGAACAAGTAAAAGATTATTTGTTTACAGTTTGTTATTCACGATGGAAGGTTTAAAATAAAACAGGGTTTCGGAAATGTGCCATCGTTATATGTTATATAACACAACGTCTCTGACATTGAGTATATGATATATCCCTCCTTTTCAGATAGCATTGATTGGCATGCTCATTGCTGATGATAGACTTTCACAAGGTAAACAGTTTTCATTGTTTGTTGCTTACAACTGACAGGCCAATCAGCTAATTGTTTAAACACAATCCGCTGTTCACTTTCTACACAATCACGTTTGCGTTTGTTCGTTACAAATCTGCAGTGTTTTAATTGTTTGTTGTGACAAGATTTGATGCAGGAGCCGACAGCCAATTCACACTCTATGAGGATGCAACCTGCAAGTTGTTCTTGACATCAATAAGTTAATTTATCATAAGAAACAACAGTCAAAAATAGCGTTACTTTTGGGGGAGATCGATATGGGAGGGTACCGAAAATGTTAAATTAAAAGTAACAGCAATTGCTGTACAGCTTATATTTATCTGGCCTGATACACTAAATTCAACCGTCAAACATGTAAATAATAGCTATTCAAATTCAAGTGAATTAAGAAAAAAACTAAAAGGTGCCAAAATAACGTATACATATAATGACATTTGTAAACGTATACAAATAGTTTCATTTATGAGTGTGGAAGTTGGTTTTAAGTGCGCCGAATAAAAAAAAGTAATTTGAGTTAACCATTCTATACACACTTCCAATACACTTCAGTTTAACTTCCACCAAAACTAGTGCTGTTACGGATTGCCGTTTTCTTAGGATATATTCTCTTACCAATTTGAAGAAAAAACTAGATTACATGCTTATAAAATGAAAATTTCTATTTGCTCCTAGACTAATGAAAGAACTGCTAGTGTCCCCCTAAAACAATGTAGTGTATTAACTGCTTTATACGCTACAATACTCGTGAAAAACAGAGAAACTAACTAATCCTACAAACGCATATAATTATGATAAATAGAACCCAATATTATTATAAGTACCTAATATGGATTTTTTAGAATGACTTCGGTTTGCAATTAAATAAAGGTCCTATCGATTTTATACTTACTCTTGGTTCACACAGTTTAGATACTCGAGTTGTAAGTTAACTACAACCTTTCCAGTATAATTATAGCAGTAACAGTTGCATGGCTACTAAGCTAGTTTACTTTTGAGATTAGATAATATATAATGTTAATTATTTACTAACAATAAGTAGGTAGTATGTTCATGACAATAACAAAGATACATTGTTTTGGCCCTTTTCAAAAACTAGAATTTATGAAACTTAAATTGACTTTAGCAGCTCGGAAATTTATAATTCCAACAATAGTAACGTTTTATAAAGCAATTATAACTATAATTTACTGTTTTTTGGAAAGAAGTTTTAGAATTATATGGAAAAAATTTGTTATTAAGTAAAATTTTAAAAATTAATCACGAAAACAAATAAAGTTTTATGAATTTATGAACCTTATAAGATTTACCGCTATATAAAAAAAAGTTTGGTATATAATACGAATATAACTTAGTAGGATATGTTAAGGTATCACGGCCGATACCAGATCGTTTGAACACCCAAGCCACCGGCCAGAGTTGGTTATGTTCACTTAATTATTGGCTCCTCCAGTAATAAATCCGTCTACGATACAACACTAGATATTTTGTTGCGAGTATATATTTTTAACTCACTACTTAGGACGAGTCCACAGTGCGAGCGTTGGCTATGAAAAAGCCGCTCTTGGCTTCTCCAGCCAACACAGTCTTCTTCATTACAAAGCAAGCATAGTTTCAGAGTCCACAGTGCGAGCGTTGGCTATGAGCAAACCGCTTTTGGCTTCTCCAGCCAACATAGAAGTCTTCATGACAAAACAGCAAATATTTTTTGTTGAATTTTATTTTATTTTCTAACCATTGAGGATGTGTACAGTGACTGTAGTAATGTCAACCTCGGCGAGAGAGCTACTGTAGTTTACAGAGTTTACAGTGCGGGTATTATCTATGTACTAACCGATCTTGGCTCCTCCAGGTATTGGTCTTGACGCCTTTGAATGAACACAATTATTATTATATTTTGGTGAACACAAAAAATGTAATATGTAAATACGTATGAGTTGCTACCTAATTTTTTATCATGATTTAATAATGAAGTTTAGTCGTAATGAAATATTTTATAATTAAGGTAAAAATATTACATCTCACCTTGTTATAAGTTTATGATATCTAAAGTAAACTGTGTCGGTTCTGTAGCTTTGGTGAACTTTGTAATACCGAGTCTTGAAAAACTACATTCCATTGGAATTTGGAATAGACACATGAAGCGGGCAAGAGTGTTCCCTTGTGATCATTTGCCGCTGATATCACTATGACTAATGTGTACCAAGCATTGCTAACAATACACACATACTTCATTGAATCACCATCCAATTATGATATAAATTCTTGAGAAATAAAATGAAAAGATTATGAATAACAAAATTATCCTAATAACTTATTCTAATGTTACATCTGTGTACGTCTATGGTAAAACATATTTACTCATTAGGTGCTCATTATTTGTTCAATAATAATTTGCTAAAATAAGTTATTATTTATGTATTTTTTTCTAGTTTTCTTTGGTTAAGATATAGGAACAGGGAAAACGAAATAGCTAATATTAGTACAAATTGCGTTAATTATTTTTGATGTAACTATGCAATAACAGTTTTGGCATATTTAATTACAAATTATTATGCGTAATATGGTAACAATGCACAAAGTCACCTACATCTACACAATCTTCAGGTTACTGTTATAATTATGTATTACATTTAAATTTGGTTGTATGTATAAATACAATGTGGAATTATAAATTGGGTCAATTAAGTTAAACTATCCAATTCCGCTCTAAAATATCGTGCATTATATAAATACAATATAATTTGTAAAAATCGCCGACCAGAAATTTTATGGTTCAGTATTTCAACAGTGGAGCCAGTGTAGATTTCCTGATGCCTATCACAGAATTGCTAAGATCAATATAGATAAGTAATCATTGGTTGTGCTTGAGCCAATTACGATAAAGCACTTCCTGCTTGAGTAAATTTTATAAACGGAATGTATTACTGAATCTACCAGATTTGTAACTTCATTTATGAATAACATTCTTGCTTGTAGTTACGATATATTAACTTTGACAGAAACCAATTTACAGTCTGATATACATACCGGTGAACTGTTCCCCGACACTTACAACGTTTTTAGAAAAGATAGAAGTTTGGATGTTATTGGGATGTCAATTTGAGGGGGTGTTTTAATAGCAGTAAAAGCTAATTTCATTTGTAAAAGAATTTATAGCCTTCAATTTGACTTACCAGACTGTGAAAATATATGGATAAAGTTGTCAAGCATTGCAGGAAAATCAATATATTTACGTGTTGTTTATATAAGGCCTAGAGCGTCTGTACTAACATACCAAACTTGTTTTGATAGATTACAGAATAACAATGTCATTAATAATTCGTGTGTAAAAATATTAGGAGAGTTTAATTTACCGATATTTGGAAGACATTATAACTTAACAATGGGGGATAGATTATGTAGAGAACTATTAATATTTCTAAATACTCATAATTTAAAATTGAAAAATAACATTTTGAACTTTCAAAATAAAACCTTAGATTTAGTTATTTCAAACATAGAGAATACCGAGGTTAGTCGATGTTTGGACCCGCTGGTGGTGGAGGATCCTTATCATCCTGCGATAGAGGTGGAGTGTGTTATCGCGGTGCAACAAACGTGTGGGTCAAGGTCGATTGACGAGCCAGGCTATTGTTATCGCTGGGCAGATTTCCTTGAGTTGTATCGTAGATTAGCAGCAATTGACTGGTCTCAGTTGTATCTGTTATATGATGTTAATATTGCTCTAGATTTTTTTTACAAAGAAATATATAAAGTTATTAATAACACTTGTCCTCGTAAAAAATCAAAAGTGTGTATGTTTCCTGTTTGGTTTACTAAGGAAATTATTTTAGATCTAAAATTAAAAGAAAAGTTTCGAAAAAAGTATAAACGCTCTGGTAGGCAGGATTATTATGTTAGATTTTCAAATTTGAGGTCAAAAATTAAAAAAGATATTAAAGTTGCCTACGAAAATTTCGCTACGGAGGCCGAAATAACATAGTTGTGGACAATAAACAATTTTGGAAGTTTGTAAACAATAAAAAATCGCCAAGAAAAATTTTCTGGTAATGAAGTATAATGGTTTACAACTTAATAATGGTAATTTGATATCTAATGGGTTTAAAGATAATTTTAGTTCTGTTTATAGTAAATATACAGTAGAGCCTACAGTAGAGTTGGCAATGGAAGGGGCGACCATGGTGGGTGCGGGCCATTTAGCTCTGGACGGGTTACAGATACTTTAGCTATTGAAAAGTTGAAATCTAAGACCACTGCGGGTCCTTATTTATTGCCTCAGTATACAGGGTGTTCTGAAAAAAGGTGCCCATAAGTCAGGGCGTGATTCCTCACATCAAAATAAGAAAAAAAGGTCTAATTAACATAGGTCCGAAAATGCTTAGTTACCAAGTTATACAGGGTGAAAGATTTCGTCTGAATTTCAGTTCCCCTGCTGCAACGAAGCCCTACGGGTATTTGTTGGCTGTTAATTAAGATGTACAATTTAGCGTACTTTATGTAAAATGAACTGAAAAATTGAATAAAACCGTTTCCAGACCTGTAGCTACAGTAATTTTTAAGATATGTGACGAAATACGCGAAACTTGGTCCCGAAAAACAAGTTACATTTAGGTTTGAAGCAGATTTACTATGTTAAATGTACAATAAACACAAAATATTTTTTCACGGTACTTGTAGAAAATTTAATTTCGAAGACAAAGATGTAAAATAAGTCTATAATAGACAAACGCAAACTTTAAAAAATAATCCTTCATTACATACAAAACGCATGAAAAATAGACAAAATCTGTTAAGCTCTCTACAAATGTAATATTGAAATTAAAACAGCTGTTTTATTAAAACAAATTAATGAGTTACTATTATTTTTTATCAAGTAAATATTTTTAACAATCATACATTATCATTCATAAAAAAGTTATCTGAATTATCATTCAACAAAAAAGTTACACTTGTCCTAAAAAACTAACCATGTCACAGTAGATGTTCAAAATGTTTCCCCTCATTCAAAATACATACAAGCATCCAGCCGTCTTCTCATAGACTGCCGAACTCTTTCGAAGATCCCAGGTGTCTCACGTATCCTTTGAATCCCGTTATCAATCCTTATTCGCAACTCTTCTATGGTATCCACAGGCGAGTCGTAGACAAGCGTCTTTAAATGTTCCCTATAAGAAAAAGTCTAGAGGATTGAGGTCAGGTGACCTTGCAGGCCATGCTACTGGGGCTCCTCGACCAATCCATCTGTTTGGATATGCTTCATTTAAAAATTCTCTTACTTGTAATGTGTAATGAGCTGGAGCTCCATCCTGCATGAACCACATGTTGTTGCGTGTGTATAGTGGCACATCTTCGAGTAACTCATTCAGATTAGTCGTCAAGAAATGTAAATAATTTTCACCATTGAGCGTATCAGGTAAAAAAACTAATAAAAATTTTATCACCCAGAATAGCAGCCCATACGTTTATAGAAAACTGATATTGGTGACGGTTCTCTGAAATAGCACGTGGATTTTCAATTGCCCACATGTGAGTATTGTGGGTGTTAAGAATAGCCATTCTTGAAAATTTTGCTTCATCAGTAAAGATAATGTAATTTAAAAAATGTGGATTTCTGCACCTTTGGATAAGCCGTTGGCATAGCTGAACACGAGGAAAATAATCTCGAGGCAAAAGAGCCTGGACCCTTTGATAGTGATAAGAATGCAACTGCTGCTCGTGTAAAATCTTCCAGACAATTGAATTACTAACACCGAAATCCAAGGCTAGTTCTCTAGTACTTCTTCCAGGATGATTCTCTATTTCGTCCAACACGCCCTCCTCCAATTCAGCTGTACACGTTGTACGTGGCCGTCCTGATCTACCAACTTTTCCAGATTTAAAGGTTCCCGTCTCGCTTAGCCTTCTATGAATGGAAGAAAACATTTTATGAGTCGGTAACTGTCTATGAGGAAAATGTTCCTGATAGAGTCGTCTAGCCTGACGACTGTTGCAATGTGCAAGACCGTACATTAAATGCATGTCTGCCATTTCACCATTAGTGTACATAATATTCATATTACCTGCCATGATGAATAAGATATTATTAGCTATCAAAAATTAACTTCAACGGCACTCGCACTAACTTGTATTAAAGTACAGATCAACACACGCACTTAATGAGCAATGGAAAAATAGCTGCTTGTAATGTTTATTTAAATTATTATAAACAATGTTACATTGTTAAAACATATGTTTTAAATAGAAATTATTTTGTTTCTCAAATCAAATATTTTAATAAAACAGCTGTTTTAATTTCAATATTACATTTGTAGAGAGCTTAACAGATTTTGTCTATTTTTTCATGCGTTTTGTATGTAATGAAGGATTATTTTTTAAAGTTTGCGTTTGTCTATTATAGACTTATTTTACATCTTTGTCTTCGAAATTAAATTTTCTACAAGTACCGTGAAAAAATATTTTGTGTTTATTGTACATTTAACATAGTAAATCTGCTTCAAACCTAAATGTAACTTGTTTTTTCGGGACCAAGTTTCGCGTATTTCGTCACATATCTTAAAAATTACTGTAGCTACAGGTCTGGAAACGGTTTTATTCAATTTTTCAGTTCATTTTACATAAAGTACGCTAAATTGTACATCTTAATTAACAGCCAACAAATACCCGTAGGGCTTCGTTGCAGCAGGGGAACTGAAATTCAGACGAAATCTTTCACCCTGTATAACTTGGTAACTAAGCATTTTCGGACCTATGTTAATTAGACCTTTTTTTCTTATTTTGATGTGAGGAATCACGCCCTGACTTATGGGCACCTTTTTTCAGAACACCCTGTATATTTAAAGGGTGTGCAGATGTTTTTACTCAACCACTGATTTATTTATACAATTTAGTTTTGAAATCTAATACATTTCCTGATCAATGGAAGTTGACAAAAATAACTCCAATTTTTAAGAGCAGGAAGGAATCACAGATTGTAAACCACCGACCAGTAGCAGTGTTATCGGCACCAGCTAAGGTATTTGAAAGTATAGTTCACAAATATTTGTATAACTATTTTAAATCAATATTATCACCTAGTAAACATGGGTTTTTGCCTGGCCTCTCTGTTAACACTAACTTAAAAAATTTTACAAACTATGTCTCTTCACGGTTGGACTCATTGGTTCAGACTGATGCAATATATCTTGACCTGGCTAAGGCTTTTGATAAGGTAGATCATTTAATTTTATTAAAAAAAGTTGCATTTTATGGTTTATCGAATAATCTAATTGTCTTTTCATACCTATTTAATAAATAGAAAACTGTTTGTATATTATAAAGGTTATTTGTCTTCCACTTTTCTAGTATAATCTGGGGTACCAAAGGGGTCCAATTTAGGCCCATGTTTATTTACAATAATGATCAATTATCTGTGTGACTTTGTAAAATCTGTAAATGCTCTATTATTGCGGACGTTTTGAAACTTTTTTATCATATATCATCAGTAAATGATTGTTTGTTCTCTATGTGGGTTGGTGTTTAGTTATTTATTTATTACTATTATATTATATTTATTGCATTGCTTTTATATTATATTTATTACATTTTATTATATTATATTTATTTCGTTGTTATTATATTATATTTATTGCATTGTTATTATAGTATATTTATGATATTACTCTAGTTACCGTAAGAAAAGTAAAGTAAAGCCAAAAGTGAAGAATTTTGCTATGGACTTGAGCTATAACTCAAGCCACTTATGTCTGTTTTGTAATTTTTCGTGAACTGCTATAATATTATTAAGGTAAATCCTGTTTTATAGCATGTAAATAAAATAAAATAAAATAAAATTTGTTAAATATTGTAACTTCAAGGGGCTTCCAACATGAAGCACAATAGATCCCAAGAATTTAATCGTGTACAAAGTTTTAGAGAGCCTATTTGTAGAGTAAATGTGACATGAACTATAATGAGGTACTTGTTGATAGTCACCTGTGTGTTTTATTGAGAGGCCAATCTCTTGATAAGCCTCACACTACCTTCTCATAGGCTACTGTCCTTGTGGGAGGATTGTATATAAGAGAATAAGGAGGAGGAGTACTTAAGATCGACAGTAATGATAAATTGTATGGAGTGAACTTTATCTGCGCTGTTACTAATTTAAACATCATGACCGAAGTTTTAGACCTTGAAGTAACAGAGTCTCAAAACGAATCTAACTCTCACATATTTGACATATGTACTGACTGTTGATCACGGAGCCTTCTGAGTACGGAGAACAATATACATAATACATTTAGCTAATATACGCCTCATTTGTTGTATATCGATTTTCACTGTTATTTAAGTGAACTAGAGTTTGCGCCTCATGTATCAGTTGATTCCAGAATCTTGATGAAAAGTCACTCATTCAATCACTTTAATTATTCTAGGTAAGCAAAGGATGGACTCTTTTTATGCCTGATTGGTAGTCTGTCAAAGCATATGATATGTGAGATTTAAGTAAAATTTCTGTATTTTGATTAAAAAAAATCATAACCAATTACTCCTTTTTCCACCCTCCGACATGACTTTTCCATTTTATACTTTTACGTCACTTCTTACTTGCAAGAAAACAATAGATACGTGAATGTATAAAGTCTCGGTATTAGACCCTATGCAAAATTTTGCATTAAAGTTAATCAAGTATTCTTAGAAATTTACCACCTTAAAAATACCTGTTAAATTGTTTTAATACTGTTAGATAATCTTAAGTTTTAATGCCATTCTTTACTTCACAATAAGTAGGTATAATCTCATTCAAATTCAAAAATTAATAAAAATATAAATAAATTAATAATTTATAAACTTAACTTTTTTTCTTATTCCGTACTATTCCTTAAAGTTCTAGTTAAATATGTATTTGATGATAATTTTATTAAAGATTAATTGGATACATGAATGCATGAAATGCCATAAACTTTATCATTGTAGTAAAACTTATTGTTTAAACAAATATGATAGATTATCATACTCATTTCACTAGGAGAAGGACAAAATAGAGCGATCATATTAATAAATGTGAGTCAGATAAGGCCAAACCAGTCCCATGAAGTAATCATTAAGACCAAGAAATTATGTCAGTAGATCATGCAGCACAAGTGTTTTCGCTTTTATTATAGTAAACGGTAATGCCGAAGACCATTTTTCTACTAACCGAAGTCTGGACAAAAGCTCTGTCGAAGGAAAGTTACCGGTAACCTTGCTTAATCGGCCAAGGAGCTGTCCTGAGAATTGATGTAGCATACGACACAGTATAGGAGCCGATCGTATCGGTGCTCGCTGTTGTATTTCTCTTATCTTTGCTTGCAAGGGAACGCCAGATGACTGGCCGAAAAAATAAAATTTCTCCACTAAGTTTTATTCAAGGAACACAAAAATAAACATGTAAACGACTGAGTAGGGGCTTAGTAGCTCGAGACGAGAAAGCGTAGACCGTTGATCTGCAGGGCGTATGGGAGACCGGATTCATCGTGACTAACTTTCTCCCTGATCTCCGATGCTAAATATATTTAAAAATCACTTTTACAGCTTAGTTATGCAGGGCAGTTAAGAATCCACAATGGAATTTTTATTTTAACTGTAGTATATTTTAGGGAATATAAATAAATTCTCGCCTGTAATTTTAAAACTGGTTTAGTAACATCACTCACTACCCGAATGTCAATAAACCACCAGGTAACATATATTAAGGACAGGCGTAAAGGTATACCTTTCCTATACATGTACTCTACTGTGATGATGTAGCAGGGAATTTATTACCAATTTATTAGAAAAGAACGTGCCAGTGCAATATTAGTTTTATATTGAGTAATAGCATAATAAAAACCAGTTTCTGAACTTGAAGACTGCTCATTAACAGACCTTTTATAGGTATATATGATTAACAACTCCAAAAATATATTTATAAACATTGATTGGTATAGGTAGTGATAAAAATAGTGTATGCCCTTCTTATTGTAAAACTTATAACTTAGAGCTAATGTAGCGTTTCTTATGGAATGTTTTTGATGTATTTATAAATCTAAAAAATATCAAAAAACTTATTGTTTATTTAAACTGAAATAGACACAATGAATACATTGATTTAAGATATAAAAGAGTAAAAAACTCTGTTTAATATTGATTGACTTGTTGTAGGCATATATGATTACCAACTCCAAACATACATTTATGGCACATTGATTGGTATAGGTCGTGATATAAATAGTGTATGCACTTCATATTCTGAAAAATATAACATAGAGTTATTATAGCTTTTTATGGAATATTCAGGTTGTATTGACAGTTGTAAAAAAGTAACAAAAAACTTATTATTTATGTAGTCTGAAAAAAAAACACAGGCAGTGGTTTAAAATATAAACAATACAATTTTAAGTATTCAATATAACAATGTATTGATCATGGCAGGAAAACTTTACTCCTATATAAATATCAATGAAATGCAATATCAAAGTTTATACAATAACGTGAACATGATCAGCGTCCCTGCGGTTTCAACTTCAATATTGTCACTACAAACACTGCCGCAGTTTGGCTTGTGTTGCTATGTTATAGGTAAGGTTTACTGCTGCAAACAATCTGTACTATGTAGAGTACAACTATGGAACATATACATACGTGTATTCCCTGTGTATATCACTGTATATCCTGCTTATTAGTTTCTTCACTAATAATACAAGATGATGAAATCGATCTGTATCTCGTTTATGCTGTACTTTTATTTTATGTTCCTTACTGAATGTTTAACTTCAACTTTTTGACAACGCATAATACAGATTCAAAATTCTTTTATCGTTACATAGTGAAAAATTGATAAATTCTTAGAAGAAACTTTTTATAAAATTAAAATTACGCCACCCACCTCCCACATATGACTAATATTTAAACAGTTGGAGAATAGCAATTAAATGCCAAAAGAAATGTGACTTCTCCTGGAATGAGTAACTTTGAATTGCCATTTCCTATATGCCACATTAATTTATGCTGTACATAAACAAATTTTGAATCACTTAAATCAATATAAATTATAAATTATTTAATACACTCCTAAAATAATAATACAGTCTGTTTTTGCCGATTTTGCTCATATTAATAATTTGTTGGATCAGCTACCCCATTAAATATTCAATTTATATAAGTTAAAGTTTGAACCCATATGCTTGGATTATGTTGATTTACACTTTTTGTCATTCACAACTGCATATTGACAAAATTTCACTTTAAAAGGTGACTACTCATCGGATGCCCATACAAAATGTTCTGC
Source organism: Homalodisca vitripennis (assembly GCF_021130785.1). Classification (NCBI taxonomy): domain Eukaryota; kingdom Metazoa; phylum Arthropoda; class Insecta; order Hemiptera; family Cicadellidae; genus Homalodisca; species Homalodisca vitripennis. Next base: position 55,092,098 of record NC_060213.1, on the reverse strand, counting down.
ACTACAAAACTGATATATATATATATATATAGATTTGTAGGATACTTCATGAAGATTACATCATAATTTCAACGAATTATGTTCTCTGTATCAGTAACATGTGTTATGTATCACTTATTCAATAATAAATTTAGTTCCTCTTTATAGAACATATTTATCGGTAGCTATTATAATATAAAACGATTTCCATCATGTTACCTTATTGAACATAAATGTGTTTATTGGTTTCGAATCGCATACTAAAGGGGTCCCCCCATCAGAAATAAGTTCTACAACGCTGGTAGCACCGTTGTATACACACTGTTGTGGTAGCACAAAGTATATTAACAGCAGGGTTCCAGAAGCAAGCAATCTGACCCATATGAGTACAGTTCCCAAATTAATAGAGGTGAAATAAGGTACAAATTTTATCACTGTAATAGAACATGTAGAATTATTGAAATATGGTTATGAAATAAGTAAAGATAGAGCGGTATATCTTCTCTAGAACCTTTTATCATTTATGATGGTAAATAATACATGTAATAAAGGAGTAAAAGCTGTATCCATTCACTAAGTACACCGTTGTGTTGAAGTTACAAGTGTATTGAACGCCTTTTTTTGCCGCACCAAAGTTATCCTCTGTGTTAAAATTATATAATAGATGTTTAAAACCCTTAATTACTACATATACTCTATTTAAGTTCATAATATAGAGAGAACCGTTGATCTGTATACAATTGGCCAAATTTGAAATTGGAAAAAAACAGGTTGTCCTAAAATCGTGCTATGAACACGATCCTGATGTCTATATTTTCAAAACTTATATAATATAACATAAATGTAAATACATTGGTGCAAATATTGATATATTAAATCATCGTATTACGTCTTATTTGTAATGCAAAAATGTTAGGATCTGAATATTTGGATGAAATTAAGGTTCCTACCAATGTTTTAAATTAGTTCCGACTCACGCTTTTCCTAGAATAATAACACCTAAATTGTTATTATTTCATGTTATCATGAGGGATCTTGTATGAATAAAACTTAGAGTAACGATGCTAAAAAGGTTTCCCAGATAATCTAACTCATGGATCCATATCAATTTATATTTATCTTGATTAAATAATAAAGTGTACATTATTCATGGCAATTGTTATAATATGAGCACAGTGTTAAAAGACTCCGGGACAGTCATTTCCCTCATTTTACAATAACATGGCAACTTGGAATTATATTTTTTCTTACTAATCAGTATTAAACCAAAATCTGTACAATACGTATGATAAATGTTTAAACAATATTTATAACGGAATAAGAATCCAGAAAATACATTAGTATTTGCCACCTTGAATCTGTATTTGTTTGTATAAATCTAGATTTGAGTATTATCCATACATTATGGATGATAAATATTTATGGTAAAACAGGTAAGAGACTCCAGTTCAGTCAGTTTACTGCTCTTACAGTAGGCTGTACCAGCTTGGATATAGATCTTTCTGTATGAATCTATATTAAACCAAAATCTGTACAATATGATTGATAAATGTTCATAAGAAGAATATAATGGAACCAGACTCCAGGACAGTAGCATTTGCCACCTTTGGTTGAATACAAGTTATGTGTTCACGAAAGGTGAATCTGTAAGGTTATAGTCAATTTAGTGTTTACACAGTCGCAGAAAAACATTATGGCTTTATTAGTCTAAGTCGTCCTTTAGGGTTTACTATCCATAATTACCCATAATTTAATTTAGTGGTTTGCATTTTGGTTTTACTTACATGCTACCACAATGAAGTAGTCCTGTTTGAAAGAAAGGAAGACTTATAACCGACCTCAAAATTTGACACATAGTTAAATATATATAAATGTATTTCTTGAAATTATTACATAACTCTATTTTTATCAAAATTTGTTATAAGAAGTTAAAAAAAAAACTATATTAATTTGATTTTACATTCACTTTGTAACAAAATGTAGCCATGGTGTATTAAATTAGAGTAAAACTGTTCAAACTGTTCTGATTTACTATTGATATTTACAAATTATAAAGACCCTAAAATGAAATACGTGCAAACTTTTGCGGGTTATTTTAGTCGACGCCTATCCTTTCATCCCTCTGTATTAGTTTTAGAAGGTATGCGTAACTTTAATATGATACAGTATATTATTTGTTTTTCTATCCCAATTCCTAACTCATATATTATCCTCATTATTTTTGGGTTCAATATAGAAATAATATCTATTTATATATACTTAATCAATATCGGATCCTTCAGAAGTAAACAATGGATACGAAGTTCCGTTGAAGATTTACTATTACAAAAGAGCTCTTAGTGTCTGGTGTATTGCTTTTAGATGTCTTTTGTTGTGTCACATGCCTAATTATTTTCTAAAATTATAATGGCATAATAGTTATAGAGGCGAATTGTTCTTAAGCCATGTTAGCTTAAGGTCACCTCGTTTTCATTTTTGTAGCTCCTTTGAATGTGTCATCCAAAAATCTGAAAGGAAACTTTTTTGAGTACTTGACATCTATATACGAGCAATTTTTTTCATTATGTAAAATATGGAATAAAGTAACAGGTTTCAATTCAACTATCTTGCTTGATAAAATAAAAGTTAAATAAAACTATTACATTTTGTATTAATTACACGCTTCCCATAACAGCTGATATTTATTCATGCAAATAATCTTACATAAAAAATACTAAGGCACTATATGACATACATTCTTAAAGCTCTTTTCTTATTGGAAATTATATATTAATTTAAACAAACTCTACAATAATATAATTTTTTTTATTTTTATGAGGCCTTTCACACTTACTCAATGAGAACATCTTCGGACTCACGTAACTGAATAAAAGTAATAACAATCTATTATTATTATTAATACAATGAATTGTTATTATTACATTTATTTAGTTATGTCGGTCCGAAGATGTTCTCATTGAGTACGAAATGCACCACAAAAATAAAAACTTATATTATTGGAGAGTTTGTTTAAATTAATATACAATATGCCATATTACCTTTCTGCACCTCAAGCAGAGGTCAAAAATATTGTCTCTCTTAATAGTGAAAACATTCTTTAATTATTGGAAGATTATTTTAGTGCAGTATTTCAAATAAAAATACTATTGTATTTTATTATTATATCCAAATAATACAAATGTCAAATTTTATACAAATCAATCACATATACATCTGTTTAATACGTATGTTTTGAGGATTAATTATAAAAAATCAAAACATTTCCTTTTATAATAATTATAGGATGAGTTGAATTGAATTTTTTAGAACTTATTAAAAGTCCCAAGTTTCATACATATCTCTGAAAATAGAGTTTAACTTAGTACTATACATTATTTGATTTTATTCTAGTTTCAGCATAGTAAAATATCTCTGATTATAAACAACAGTAAGTACAGATTACCCATGAAATACCAGGTGCAATACGAGAAGTGCTCTTAGTTTTGAGTTTTTAATCCCCACGTTATCCACGTTTAGCAGAAAAAGGGTGTATAAACAAGCGCTGTTCTTTTTGTTCATTATTCACCTCAGTAGTCTTTACAATACCTTTACGTTTGTGATCAGCGAAATTCTTTAAAAACCTCTGGCATAAACTATGCATATTAAAAGTATACTGTATGTATAAAAATAAATTGGTTGGGAATAAGTGAATAATCAATCAAACTTTGACCATTTTAGTAGCTCTCTTTAACCTTAGACCTATAATTAGGAAAATTAAAAAACTACATAAAAATATTAATTGTATCAAGTAACTGACAAAACATAGAATTAAAAATCCAATTACATTTATCTGTATATAATCATTGATTAATACATGTTTATAAATTATAAAATGTAAAAAATTAGGACAATTAAACAAATTAAAAACCATGGTTTTTCTTTTAACAAAGTAATACATAATTTCCGTATAAGATAAAGCAGAATATTAACATATTAGTTATTATATCTAAGTACTACGCTTTAATTCTAGGAAACGCGAAAATGTATAATGTGTTAATAACTGTTAATATACATTTAAATTTGTATATTATGGTTGTTAATGTAATCATTTAAAGACATTTTTTACAAGATTGTAGAACCATCAGTGACAAATAGCTATCTAACACGTAATATTACATTTAAAATTATGAAATAATGGGCCTATTGTGAAATATTAGTTTTCATCACTAGGATTTATTAGTTATATTTATTTCCGTGCGCAATCGTTTCTTCAGTAATAGAGTATTGATTGGTGCAAAATTATAAAACGTGATGAAATTGACAGCAATGGGATTTAGTTACCTGTTACACACTGATTAAGTGGTTTATGTAATAGTAATTTATTACTGTTATTTAATACTGAGTTTGAAAAAAACTCATCAATACTCTGTTTAGTGGTCTTTAAGTAAAGCGTGTTTATATACATAAGAGTACATTTCTACATCCGTTATATAATTACCTAAATTTGGGAGTTATTTTAACGTCACCACGGGTTTTAAATTGAGAGTATCAATTTATTTGATAATTCCCTTTATGTGACCGAACTGTTTGTGCAATTTCGGAAATCACAATTACGAAAGCTAAGTTAATACTAATAAACTAAAATTTTCATGACTTAATCGCACTTAATAAATAAAATTATATTAATTTCCAATGTCATATTATTAATCGTAGTAAAAAAGAAGCTGGGCTAATGTCGCGATACTATTTGTTACGATAGGGTTTTCTATAAGTTATAGAGTTGATATAGATAACAAGACATATTTTGTTTGTAAAAACACAACTGATCCTCATATTTTAGAAGTTATAGTAAATATTTCTTAACACATTATTGACATGTACCTCCTACACATGTATGTTTGAGGACCTAGTAAAAACACTAGAATATACTACAAGTACATTTGAAATCTAGTTGAGTATATAGGCCGATGCAAATAGAACCTTTACATACACAACATACCGCATCCTGTGGCTATACCCGGCATGTGTTTGTTTGTTAATACAATGTATCTGTTAACACGGTAAAAGGACAGTTATCATCTGTTATCAAGGACAGAGAAATGCTCTAAATTTGCAGAGGTGTTTTATTGTTAGTGAATTAAAGCCAACCTTCCTATCGGACATTTGAGCCTCAAAGCGTGAATTTTTTTTACTCTGGGCACTGTGTCTTATATAGTTACGATATACTTTGCATTATTTCTTCGTGTACTTTTCTGTAGCTGGTTATGTGAGATAAAGTATTTTGAATACATTTTGAAGTTTTTTCCAAATTTGTATAATTGCCCTCAGAAAGTATTTTGGGACATCTTGGCATTTAATTCATTGTACACCATACAATCTATGATAAAAGGCAATGACGCATGAGAGGGTACATAGAATGATGAAGTTCAGTTTGTAGTTGTTTCTTAATGGCCCTGATGAAATTAGTACTGGAGTGCATTCATTTGAGTTACTTGGATGTTGATAGAAATGTTTTATAACGTACATAAGTGACTTCTGCATAATTAGGAGATAGGTCATGACTCTGAAAAATATATTATTTGACGCCTTGTGATTGGAGCTAAATCTGAATCAATCTGGAGTAGGTTAAGATTTTTCACGAATAAATAGTTGTAAACCCACCAACAAGGAGAAGTTGTCTACATAGTTCAAAGTCTCTCGCAGTGAGAGTAATATCCTGTTAACAAAGATTCATTTTTATGTTCCTAACTGACCTATGAGGGACTTAGTGGTATCTAAAGATCTAAATACACCACTAACTCTATTCAGTTTCTACTAGGTTCGATCTTCGTTGCGTGGTGCAGTGAGGCCAGATGTTATATAAGGAGGCTATAGGGACAGTGCTTTATTTCCTTCAAGCATATCTAATAATACATCCCCAAACCCCAACCAGTTAAAGGTGTCCGATTATTCAATTGTCATTCTACAATAAATCGGTCTATAGAGTTCCGCTCTGAGATTAGTGGGGCTTGTATTTGAACAGATGGAGCATAAACCTGTAGTTTGTCGGAATAAACGTAACTAATCTTACAGGAAGTTGGAAAAAGTTGAACATAAATATATATTTCGTTGAGTCACTTTAATATATCCATACGACTGGAAATGCAAAACCTTTATTTTTTAATTCCGACATTTAAATTTTACTTGAAAGCCTTACGCTATTTAAAGTCTATATTCCGATAAGACAATTGTAGTGTTTTAGTATTAAATGTATTAACACCTTCACTTCGACACGAGAAATATACTGAAGTTAGGACAACCGGGATTGCAGTATGATGAGTTTGTCACCTCAAGTAACTTCTGTGTCACAGAATTTTATATTTTATTGCTTCAATTTTCGAAACTATAAAACAGTATTGCTAAATTCAACTAAAATTCTGAACTTTATATTTAAAATTTGTGAGCAAAATAAATATACAATAACTGATAAACACGAAAATTTAAACTCTATGTACAAAAGAGATTAATTAATACAGTATATATATTACTGCGCTATTTTGAAGAGATAACTGGCTAATGCAAAATGATATTAATAAAACAATACGGATAGTACTTTTCCGTCTACTAGATAAGTCATTGTACAAAGCTTATCCTTTAACAGGTGTGGTGTACAATGATATAAATACCAATTAAGTTGTCACCAAAACTTTAAAAACACTTTGGAAACATCATAAGAATTGGAATATTCACTCAACTAGCTACACAAAGAAAGATTTTCTCAAAGAAATAATGCAAAAGTATATCATAACAATATATAGCATTGTGCAGTCTACCAAAGTTCACGCTTTGTCGCTCAGAGCGTTTATCTGTCCTTGACAGCCGTTCCCATGTTAACAGATACAAAGTAATTGTCAAACAAACACATGCTGAGCATAGCCACAGGCTGCGGCATGTTATATATGTAAAGCTTCTACAGGCATATTGTTGCATGAACCACTATAATCAGCTAACTCTGAAATTTACTAGTATATACTAATGTTTTACTAGATACTGAATAAACTATTTATGGCAGGTATTTATAAAGAATGATTTATGGCATATGAACTATAACTTCTAATATATGAGTATATGCTGTGTTTATATTAATATCAAGAATATAAGTGATCATATTATCGTTATCAAATCCATAAATCTATACGAAAAACCTATAATAGCCTTACGCTATTTAAAGCTTATATTCCGATAAGACAATTGTAGTGTTTTAGTATTAAATGTATTAACACCTTCACTTCGAAACGAGAAATATACTGAAGTTAGGACAACCGGGATTGCAGTATGATGAGTTTGTCACCTCAAGTAACTTCTGTGTCACAGAATTTTATATTTTATTGCTTCAATTTTCGAAACTATAAAACAGTATTGCTAAATTCAACTAAAATTCTGAACTTTATATTTAAAATTTGTGAGCAAAATAAATATACAATAACTGATAAACACGAAAATTTAAACTCTATGTACAAAAGAGATTAATTAATACAGTATATATATTACTGCGCTATTTTGAAGAGATAACTGGCTAATGCAAAATGATATTAATAAAACAATACGGATAGTACTTTTACGTCTACTAGATAAGTCATTGTACAAAGCTTATCCTTTAACAGGTGTGGTGTACAATGATATAAATACCAATTAAGTTGTCACCAAAACTTTAAAAACACTTTGGAAACATCATAAGAATTGGAATATTCACTCAACTAGCTACACAAAGAAAGATTTTCTCAAAGAAATAATGCAAAAGTATATCATAACAATATATAGCATTGTGCAGTCTACCAAAGTTCACGCTTTGTCGCTCAGAGCGTTTATCTGTCCTTGACAGCCGTTCCCATGTTAACAGATACATAGTAATTGTCAAACAAACACATGCTGAGCATAGCCACAGGCTGCGGCATGTTATATATGTAAAGCTTCTACAGGCATATTGTTGCATGAACCACTATAATCAGCTAACTCTGAAATTTACTAGTATATACTAATGTTTTACTAGATACTGAATAAACTATTTATGGCAGGTATTTATAAAGAATGATTTATGGCATATGAACTATAACTTCTAATATATGAGTATATGCTTTGTTTATATTAATATCAAGAATATAAGTGATCATATTATCGTTATCAAATCCATAAATCTATACGAAAAACCTATTGTGGCAAAAAGTACCGCAGCATTAGCCTGGCTTGATTTGTAACGAGAATAGGGTTTTGAAAAGTAAATAAATTTGTTTATTAAGAGAAATCAAGTAATGAAAATTAGTATTTATTATTATTCACTTAGCTGTCTTAATGGAGATCTATAATTTTCAAAACTCCAGAAATGGGTCAGCCACACGAAGTGATTTATCAATCGAAGGACTATAGATATACACAATTTAAGAGTAGCGATGACATTAAAATAAAGCCAAAATTTTGGCCATTATATAACAAATGTAGACATATAGTCATATGTATACAAAACGCTGGACGTAAAGACCACTAAAATAGAGTAGTAATGATTTTTTCATTTATTATATGTATTGTGTATTAACAGACAAATAATAGATTACTACTATATTAGTCTCCTACTTAATCAATGTACAACAGGCAAATAAATCCCATTGCTGTCAATGTAATTACGTATTCTCGTAATTTAATTTAGGCCGTTCGCTTACTTCCATCACACAAGAAACAATTGCGCACAGAAATAACGAATTTCCCTCCTATTGATGAAAACTAATATTTCAAAATTGCCTCATAATTTCATCATTGGTATATTAATATTTCATGCCATATACTCTTCTATATGTCACTGATGGTAAAAAACATTTGTAAAAATGTCTTTTAATGATCACAGTAAAAACCACAAAATAATAAAATGTATTACTACATTATTCATTTACGTATTTTCTTGTAATTAAAACGTAATACGCAGATATAAAAACTAATATGTTAATATGTTTAATTTCTACCTATTTATACTTAAATTATTAATTTCTTTATTACTAGACAATATATAGTTTTCAATTTGCTTCATCGTCTTAATTTTTTGTATTTTCAATCCATAACATTTTTTAAATCAATGGTGTTTGATAGATCAATGTAATTGGTTTTTAAGTTGTTTCAATGTCGGTTCTCGTTATTACTTAATTTAATTTCAGTGTTGTTATATTTTCCTGTCTATAGGTCTGAGATTGAAGAAAACTACTAAAATGGTTTGATATTTTTCTCATTCCATATCTATATATCTAACATACATATATTTTTCATATGCATAGAATATGTAAGAGGTTTTAAAAGAATTTCCGTTACACAAAAACGTACAGGTAATGTAAAACCTACTGAGGTAATAATGAACAGAAAGAACAGTTCCGCTTTAAACTCCCTTTTTTCGCTTAAAGTTGATAACGTGTTGATTAAACACTGGAAACAAAGAACTCTTCTCTTTTCTATTTCAGGGATAATCTGTTCTTACTGATGTTTATGATCACCAATATTTTACTAAGCTGGAAATAGAATAATGTAGAAAAGAAAATATATAATACGGTCTAAAACTGTATTTTATGTCTATTTATGTCAGATAAAACTATCCCGTCCAAGAAAACTCGATGCATTTCACCTTATGAATATTATACATATAAAGGTTTTTAAAGTTGTTTGTAAATTAAATACACAAAACATAAGAAAAAATTTCAATAAAATTTGGCATCTATATTATTTATATTTCATAATAAATCAAATAAAATCAGTTTTGTATTGCCGGAACATTATACAACGCATGGCAAATGTCATATTTTTACTTTTTACTGGCAAAAATTTTTGTCAAACACACCACAAGAAATCTCATTCAAACATACAATTTTGAAAACGTACCTGCATCCATTCATTCACCAATTATTCCCACTTCCAGCGACGAATTTTGTCAGTCTTTTTAATTGGTGGTCTCCCAATCTTAAGCAAAAAACTCGTTAACATTATAAAATGTTTTTGACACTTAAAAGCGTTTCAAACGAGTTTTTAACACTTTGAGTGTTGAAGTGTTTTTAATTGAATCTGGTAACTTGTTGACGAATTGAACACCTGCCTTTGAAGGCAAGCGTTCATAAACCACCGTTCTGTGTCTCACCAGTTCGGTAGTTATCTCTGCCTCTAGTCTCATACACATGTATGTCTCGGCCATTCGTCATGGCACATTTAGACATACAAAACAGAGTTGTTTCCAAGATGTACAGACTGGGCAGCGTCAACAGTTGCAAATTTTTGAAGGCTTCCTTGCACGTCTCTCTAAATTTCAACTTAGCGATAATGCGGATCGCTTGTTTTTGCAGCTTGAACACTCTCAGGAATTGATTGTTTGCACAAGCTCCCCACAACACCAGCCCGTAAGTGAGGTGGGGGTAAATCAAGCCATAATACGCCATCATCAGAACTTGAGTCGGGCAGTATTTGGCTAGAGACCTCAAAACATAAATGCCTGAGGCCAATTTGGAGCAAACGTGGTCGATGTGATCGTTCCAAGTCAACCCTCGATCTAGGTATATTCCCAAGAATTTCGAACAATATACTTCTTCCAGCATAGTGTCAGCCAACATAACAGCTGGCTCATCATGACTATCTACTGGTCGTAAAGCAAAATTTATAAAATTGGATTTTGCAGAATTTGTTTTAAGATTGAGGCTGTTAAAATTTTGGACACAGTTGTTGATTTCAACAAAACTATGTTGTTTCAGAGTCAAGTTTGATTTGCTAGTGAAACAGTGAGTCGTGTCATCAGCATACTGCACTAGTCTTCCGTGCAGAAGTGATGAACCTACATCATTGACATAGATCAGGAAGAGAATTGGACTGAGAATTGAGCCCTGTGGGACACCATAATTCAGGTGAATTGGATCAGATAATTTATTTGAGATCTGGACAATTTGAGTTCTTTGGCTTAGAAATGATCTGAGCCACTGGAGAGGCACGCCTCGGATGCCATGAGATTCAAGTTTGTCAAGCATTGTAACATGGTCAACACAGTCGAATGCTTTCGATAAGTCCAGGAACACACTCAATGTGTGATCCCGACGTTCTAGTCCCTCTACAACCATGTCGACAAGATTTACAACTGCGTCTATTGTCGACTTGCCCTTTCTAAAGCCAAACTGTTCTTCCGATAGCTGGTTGTGTTTATTAAAAAATTGAAGCATTCTTGTCAAGAAAAGCTTTTCGAATATGTTGCTCATAACTGTCAAAATTGAGACAGGCCGGTAATTTTGTGGGGATTGGGGATCGTCTTTCTTGAAAATAGGGGTTACTTTAGCGGTTTTGAGGTTGAGGGAAAAACTCCTAGTTCAAAAGAGAAATTTACTAATTGGGTTAATGGTCTCACAGTATGCTTTGAACATTTTTTTTATGAGCCACGTTGACATTGAATTTAAATCATTTGTTTTTTTGGCTAGGAGCTGCTGAATTATTTTTTAAAGCTCTTCCTCAACGACAGGTGCCAGTGCCAGGGAGGCTACTGGACACTGCCTACGTCTTGGGATTCCTTGTGGGGGTGATGGGCAAGGGCCTTGCTCACAAGCCACAGAGCCGAAGAATCTGTTAAACCTATTTGCAACCTCCACCGCGTCCTCTACAAGTCTATCACCATTTTTTAATTTGATTTATTTGTTACATGATTTGTTTTTATTGTTGATGATGTCCCATGCAGTTTTAGAAATATTTTTGGAAGATATAATTGATTTGGAAACATCATATGCCTTTGCAGCTTGGATAACTTTTCTATAAATTCGTTTGTAATTTCGAAAAAACCCGCTTAAATTCTTCATTTTGGGACGTTTTTTTGGATTTCTGAGAAAATCTTTAGTTTTTCTCTAGAAACCAAAATTCCATTGGTTATCCACTTGTTGTTCACCCTTTTGGGACAAACTTTTATGGTTTTGAGTGGACAGTACATGTCAAGATGAAAGTTGAGTGTATCACTGAACCTTTTAAAATGCTCATCTACTGAATGAATTGAATCTTGGTGTTTCAAATTTTCTTTAGAAAGGGAAGTGTTGAGAAGAGCGATGTTTCCTGGCCTTAAGTCTCTTATTGTTTTTGTGATTTTGAGCTCCCTCTCGATTTTTACTCCACTAATTATGGCCTCTTGGCCATAGTGGTCCGAGATAGCTGTATTGACCACGGACACTGCGACACTTGATAGATTGGAGATGATGTTGTCAACTTGTCGATTGTGTTGAATGTGTCACACGCGTTGGCGTTTTGACTAACAATTCTAGGTCAAATGACCTTAACAAGTCGACAAATCGTTTGGTGGAAGGATGATTAGTGTCCATTGCATTAATGTTGAAGTCACCCATTATTACATAAACCTGTTGATGGCTAGTCAAATCAATCAGTAGGGCTTCAAAATGTGTAAAATAATTTTCCTCATTGCCATTGGGAGACCTATAGATTCCGATGACGGTTAATTTTGATCTGTTTGAATCTAATTCTATCCCAACTGCTTCAAAATCTTTTTCGCTAGTTTTTATGGGTGAAAATGGAGAAAAAGTATAATTTTTTCTAACAAAAATGGTGACTCCTCCTCCTTTGGAAAGTTGTCGGCAATATGAATTAGCCAATGTGAAATTTGGAATATTCACATAATATAATATTAGATAATTTTATCCCAAGATACTACATAAATATACTTTTAAAAGTAATTAAAATATAATTTATTCACTGTTAAGACAGGAAACTTTGTGACAACTGATTGAGTTGCTGATCAAATTATGCAATTTTGCATCTTCTTACACTTCGTACGTAAGAGTATTTGCATGAATAAATGTCAACTATTGTTGTGGCGTGCATGTAATAACAAAACGTAATAGTTTTATTAAAATTTTATTGTATTAAGCAAGATAGTTTGAATTAAAACCAATTACTCCATTTCGAGTTTTCTCTAATGAAATAATTTCAAATATATAAATTTAGAGTGTTATAAATTAGTTTCCTTTCACATTGGATGACCTGACAAAATATAAACCGGTTTAAGCCTGAAATAATATGGTTTAACGAACCATTTGCTTTACCGCTACATTTTGAGAAAATAAGCGAGCTGAGTGAGAATGTGACATACAAAAGACATATCAAACCAATAAACCAGATACTAAAATCTCTTTTTACAATATGGATTCGGGGAAGGGATACTGCGTGCATTTTTAATTAACGATGAATCCAATTTTGATTAATTATTTAAAATTAGAAATTATTTTTAGACTGAACCAGACAAAAAGGGCAATAATATATTAGTTAGGGATTGGGATGCAATAGAATATACTGTGCTGTATCATATACCTAAAACTCTTACTTTCCAAAAACGAGTACAGAGAGTTGAAACAAAGACACTAAATCAAGTAACCCGCAAAGTAGGCACGCATTTCGTATAAGAGCTTTAGTAATTCGAAAATATTTTTAATAATTCAAAAACATTTCAAGCGATCAAGCATTTGCGAGTATTCTAGCGTATACTTACCTACATATTTATTACTTCAAAAACGTTGGATGTACAGTAAAGAGATTTAAAACCAGTCTATTAAATAGTAAGTTAATATTTTTCATTTATTAAAACCATCTGCCTCCTAACTATAGGTTATTTATATCGACAGTCTATAATTTATATATTTATATATATATATATATATATATATATATATATATATATATATATATATATATATATGATTGTAATGATTTTGGCACTGGGAGAATATATTGCCTATGTAAGGAGCTAGACTTAAGAAGCATGATTGGCAGTTTCACGTAAGACACACTCGTTTTACGATGTACGATCCACATTTCAGGCTATTTGATTCCAAATAGGAATTTCAACAAAATAGTTTCTAATATATTGTCTAAACACATTTAATTCGAGATGTTAAAATTGTAACTTAGCACTAAATAACTAAATAAAAGGTATATTTTGTACTATCTGCAGGATTCTATCTATAGTCAATCTATAAGAAACTGTCAAACGATTAATATACCGAACTCTCGTTTAGATATTTTAATCAACCAAAAAAAAAATTTTATTTCCGCTTTTTATTTAATACACGGAAATGGCAGATAGAATCAAACGTTTATTTTGATATTATATACGATATTAGCTGTCTTTATGGCTCTATCGTTTTATAGTTGTTACCGTATTCTGAGAATTTGGTGAGTTATTTATAGGTTGATAAGGCCAATAAATATTGAAATAAAAACTGTATGGCTTTCTTTAATTTTTTCCATAGTGATTTTAATCCAAGAAATAATATCTATATGTTTCTATTTTTTTATATGTATATATCATGGGAGGGGTAATTAATAATTTATAGTAAGATATTCTTAAACCTATAATAAGTAATATTTTAAAAACCTTTTCTTGCCCTCTTAACCTTAAACACTGTGGTTTATTTAGGATGTGTAATTATTTTAAAGATATTAAGGAGTTTTATTCGATTACTCTGTGGAAAATTACAATTATCCCAATATCAATACAATCATAATCATACCTAAAAACCAAATAATTTATATAACTTTAGTCATGTCAACAATAACCGCAGCCCGATCTCCTCAGTAATTAAATTGAAAGCCTGTAAAATAATCTACACTCGGAAAACTAACGCAATATATTCGCCTTGTTGAGCCCTAATAATTGTGTATAAGTTTGAATTGTAACGATAAATTATCATTTTACATGTCTGACTGTTCTAGCTAATTTCAAAGAAGTACTGGTTAGAATTTTTTTCATTTTCTTCTTACAATTATTACATACAATACATGTACACAATAAACAGTATTACAAAATATTTAAAATTATAATTAATAATTATAGTTAATAGCTTTCTGTGATCAGCAAATCAATATGCGTACTGATAATTTTTAAATAAAAATACAAACATACACCATTTAGTCACTTATTATTGAAGTAATATTAACTTTGATATAAAATATGTATTCAATTATGTGTTTATTTCAGTTAGTACTGAGAGCATGTCTCAACATCAAAGGTTTAAAGCTATTTACAGTTTTCATTCATTTTATTAAGGAAAGCTCATAGTATGGTCAGAGAAACTGAGTTCCAGCGCTGGTAAATAAATTATAGTAATTTTATCAACAGATTGACAAGTAAATAAATATAAATTTAAGTATTTTAAAATAGAATATAATACAAACTCAAATAATTATATTCTATTTACGATAAAAGTTTTCTTTTCTCATATAATATGATTATTTGGCAAAGGAAAACTTAATTTTTTAAATTTTTTAAAAAGTTTACATTTTTACCTATTTGCAGGCAGAAGTGAGTTAAAAGAGCACTGACATATGGCAGTTGGTACCGAATGGTAGAACCTATACCTGACAAAACAAAAACCATTGTGTCCAATCTGAAGCATGGCTTCTCTTGTCCACCTACATTGGAAGAGACAGGAAGAGAGTACACCTCATATCATTCCAAAGTTACATGATTTAGACATTTCCCGTTATCGCTCTTCATGATATCTCAACAGGTGGAGAAGAGCTACTTACATCCTTAACTTCCAATATGCCTAAGTACAATAAAGTGTTTTCAAATTTTTCTGACCGAATTGAATGGAACAAAACAGAACTAAAGCTAAACCTATGCAATTAATAGCTAAATCAGTTTTACACTTCGTTTACCTAACTTAAAAAAGCATAAGTTAGAGTTAACCATTCATACGTTAGCATTACAACCTCACATTTTTGCAAATAAGATAAATTCGATTTATAAGTTTTTATATTTGTCATTTAATATTAACTGGATGAAAGGTTATTTGTTTAGTTACGTATTAACAATGGTCTACGTCCTCCAAATATTCTCATTATTTCAGATAATAATATTAAAAATATTAATAATTTATGAAATTTATGAATAATTTATGAGTTTACAATTTCCGTGTTAACCCATAAATTGAGAATATGTTATCACGCTGTTTGATCTTTAAAACATTAGTAGTTTATCAGTGTTGTCTTTTGAAAGTAAACATTAATTATACTTGAATAACTTATATTTTTATTAGTTTTTGCTGTTTACTTATTCTATATTATCACAAAACGGGTGATTCCCCATTAATACTTCCATTATTACATTGTTGTATTAAAGGCCTATTTCATAATGTATTAAATTAAATAAAATCATTACAGAGATTCTTTTGTTATTTTTAAGTTGTTTAATAATGTAACCTAATTAAACACTTCTTAAACATTCTTTGGAATTTTTCTAAATAAAATTAACGAATTATAGTGCATAAATATTTAAAGTGTAGCTAGCTAGAAGTTCGCTAGAATAAATGTATAATAATAGGGTACAAAGAAAAACATTAAATGAAAGAAAATGGCCAATCTTCGTATTCCATATTTTCTTTTTAGAAATTAATAATCATATTATCTATATGTGTTTCATTCCACAGATATATATTCCAAAGAGAAATTTTCGATAAACTTAGATAAGTCCCATGGATGTACATGCTTCACCACCAAAATTAATTTTGCGCATATCGAAATTAAATACCTATTTATTTACTGGTCAATTCACGCTAAAATTATTTAGCGGATAAACATGTATTCTGAGTGATTTTCTTCATGGACACTCTACCAGTCATTATATAAACTATATCATAATATGTAAAGATTTAGCAGTTCATATTATAAGAATTGAATTATGCTATGTTAAATATATTTCAATTCCAATCTCATGGGGAGATGCAACTATATTATGCGTTTATGTATCAGTTTTATAATAATGCATTCAGCAGCATTCAATTTATAACAGACAAGTTAAAAAACAGTTTAGACGTGGCTAGTTTAATTAAATATGCTTAACTATTTGTTCATGAACAAATATAACGTGCAGCAGAAAAATATTTTTCTCCAACGCACATTATAACAATGGAGTAGGTTAGTATGCTGCATTATAAAGCTTATTAGTTTGCAATAATGCCATTGAAAGCCCATATGCGCATTTCATAATAATTAGTTACGTTAGAATTGTTTATTTTCAAAGCCTTCTCCATTAAGAGAAACATAATTTATTGTAGATTGTTTTTTAAAATAACAGTATTTTTATTCATAAACAATTTATTAACTATGTAAACTTTTTCTTTTGGTAAACTTAAAATATGCATTGAATGGCTAATATATGGTTCTTTTACATCTCAGTCAAAACAGTTGGCCTTGAGGTAAATTCAGGAATGAACTAGGAATAAATTAGAATTGAGTTAAAGCTTAAGGATATAAAGTCACTATATATATTTTTTTTATTTTTAACATTTAAGGAGGTAAGGTAAAATAATAAAATAAATATATAATCAATTCAGATTTTATGAATATTTTTTTTTTCTTAAAACATGGAAGTTACAAAATACTTGCGGGTTGGTTGTGAAATGAAATGATCCCATAGTAGAGTTAATTTATAGTAATCAGTTATTAGTAATAATGAAGTTGTCAGTTATTTCTGCTTATATAAATTATTTCTAAAGCTTTATATAAAGGGCTCAAACATAGATTTATATTATTTACCAAGTCTTTGTTTTCTGTTACAGAAGTGGAACTTACACAGTTTGGATACTGTCATTAAACAATTGTCAGTTCAGGTCCACCTCCATTTACCCTTTAGGAAGCACGCAGGTGGACCAAGCCCGGAATAATTTGTTGTATTAATGTAATTTCATTGTTCTTAAAGTTCTGGTCCTGCGGCCACAATAAATATGCCGGTCCACAATGTGAAAGTAAAATAACTTTGATTATACTATGTGGACCCCCACACAGACAATTCTTTTCATTAATAAATTAACAAAATGGTATACAATAAACTAACTACTTTGAATAAACTATTGTTGCCTTCTACTATAAAATTTAAATAATAATAAAAAACTATTTGTATTACACTGCGATGGATGATACTTATTAATGAAAGTACAATGTAACGGGATATAGCGTGGCTCACTTGCGTGAGAATCTTAAATACTGTACATCTGTAAATAAAAAAATATACTTGAATCTTCTTAAAGAATTCTTTTGGTTGAATAAAGTAATTCCTAGGTATTATTTATCTAAATACGTAAAACCACACTTCGTATAAATCTGTCGACTAGGTTTCATATGACTAAAATATCAGCAAACCTAAAATCTTTAAAATGTTTCTCGTTCATAACGTTAATAATCTTGTGGTTGATTATACTCTATGGTTGGTAATAGCAAGCTGCCTCTCATTGGCCAGATATCAAACTCATGTGACATCAGTACACTATTTGTTGATTTCCTCAACAAATCTTGTTTAAAAAACACTTTATGTAAAAATTTCTAAGTTTAAAAATAACTGCTTGTAAAGTTTTGCATATTATTCGCCTTTTTGAAGTGAAAACTTCTTTAGGCGCGTTGAGCGTTTTGGTAGAGGGTAAAATCCTCGGTTCGCGTCACCGACATGCTAAAGTGGTTTCCATGGAAACGTTAATAATCTTTGGAAAATTTGTTTATTCTATTTTAGTCACTTTGTGCTATTTATGATATATTAAACGCCTAATACTAAATCTACGCAATGTAATATGCTAATGATAATAGTATATCTATAGCTATGGAGAGCCAGACTAGCGCACGCGCAGTAGCCTGTGTACACGTATACACTAATACATCGACTATTTCTGACTGTATTGTGTGCGCGTTGGACGCTTTTTGGATAAGTATAATTTTGTGAGTCACGTCAACAATACGCTATAGTAGCAGTACATCTGTAATTGTAAATGTGACGCGTTGTACATTAAGTATTAGAGTGTAGATAACATAAGTAAAGTTAAATTGACCACGTGGGAAGTTCAACTTGTGTGTACTGGATTGTGTTTATTTAAGTGAATTTTTAATTTGACTATTATTGTAATTATTTAATTCAAGGATTACTGTTTATTTATTGAATTTAAATTCATTGACTTCAGTATAAAAGTGAGTATGAAACATATTAATATTTTTATATAGATAAATGAATAATGAAAACAACGAATATATTTTTAAACATTGATATTAAGCGGAGATTTTAATATTAACTTCGCAGATGACAAAAATTTATCATTAATTGAATTTTGAATGAAACATTAGGTTTGACTATGTCTAATGATCGAAAAGTCAGTACAACAAAGTATAAAACGACTATCGATGCTGTTTTTATACGATATTTAGATAAATTTCAATCAAACATTTTTATTTCTTATTTCAGTTACCATAAACCTATTGTATCTTTTTTAGAATACAATGAAATGATTGAACGAACAGATAATCTAAGTATTGTCGAAATTAATGATGACAATGATGTAAATAATGAAAATAATGTTCAAACTTGAATTCATTGAAATTCGTGTAAATATAAATACTATGTATAATTAAGATAATTGTATATTAATTATTTTTTCAACCACTTTGTATTTATATTTTGTTCATGATTTGTTTAACACATCATATGTAACTAATAAATAAAACATAAAAAATTTCATATAATTTTTTTTCAACCACTTTGTATTTATATTTTGTTCATGATTTGTTTAACCCATCATATGTAACTAATAAATAACCCATAAAAAATTGCATATAATTTTTGCATATAGTTTTAATTACTCTCAACTTAATAGTTCCGTTTTCACTTCTATCGCCAGTCCCACGACTGCTATTTTTTTTAGTGACACAATAGATACGAATAAAATATAGTATACGGATACAACTATTATAGCCTAACACTCATAAGCATAATACGTCAATAGATTAAATAAAATTTTACTAAAAATTAATCCTATAAACAAACAACAAGAAAAGAAACTCCAAATAAAATATTACTAAAATATAAAAAGGTAATAAAACTTGTCCACATTTTATTACGCGTATGTTGCTGAATATTCTATAATGACTTTAATGTTGTTTTGTAAAATACTATTAGCTAAGTTTACCTTAAAATGCTCCACCACATGTTTATTTACTTAACATGTCTGACGCTCCCTCATTACTCTAAAAGTATCAATCGGTAAATATTAAAACAAGGGGACAAAACAATATAACTGTTGACGCAAATATTTGATAGAATATTGATCACTTCTTAGAACTGTGGTTTCCTATATTGTACATTATTAAGATAACTACTTTAGAAATATAAAACGTGTACCTAGTGTGATATTCCTGTCATATATATTTGTAAAAGATAAGAATTAATTATGGATTAAATGTGATGTCGAATTGTTAGAAAGAGTTAATTTTGAGCTTCAATGTCCTCAACATTTTTTTATCTCTTCAGACGAACATGACTTCAGATTCCAGATTCCCTCATTACTGACCTGTAGCTTTGGGATCAACTAATCAATCATTCAGTACTGATTTATGGAGGGGAAATATGGGCGGATATCTTAAAGCAAAAGACATATCGACGCAAATAGCTGCGGTGCAGCGACGAGGAGCTCTTAGGGTAGCTTGTGCCTACCGAACGGTTTCGGAAGCAGCTGTACTGGTAATAGGGCGCCACACCGATTGATTTGTTAGGATTTGAAAGAGTGAAACTCTACGACGCTAAAAGGAATGGTGACAACTCCAAGGAGACAAGAACGAGGATAATGACGGAAACGCTACAGGAGTGGCAAGATCGATGGACATCGGGAGAGACGGGCTGATAGACGGCACGGCTGATAACGGACGTCTGGCTCTCTCGGAAGCACGGAGAAACGGACTATTTCCTGACACAGTTATGGGCGGGCCACGGCCAGTTCAACGAATACCTCTTCAGGATGAGAGTACATAATAAGCCAACGTACAAATATTGCCTGGACAAAATCGACCACGCCGAATACAAGTGTACCGTTTTAATTTGCACATGAGGGTTTAGTTTTGAAATTTAAATTTTTGTGAAGGTTCAAAAAGGAAAAGAAAATCTTCTGAAATAAATAAAGTTCAAACTAAAATAAAACTTCTTATTGCAAATAATTACTGGTTTTAAAATTTAAATGAAAACTTCTTGATGACTTTTTAATTCAAACTTGTAATATATTCGTCACTCAAAAATGTGCAAAGTTCTTATAGCTTGTCTTTTATTCAATTTTCAATTTTAAAAATTTAAAAAATTCACACTCTAATCTGATCTGGCAATTCTTCACTTTAATTCATCTTCAAAATTCAATTTTATTTTGTTACTAATTTTCTTTACTTTACTTTAAATATTACTTCTTTTCAGAGTTAGATTTTCATATTGCTGAAAGCATCTGTAACAACCACAAAACTCTTTTAGTATTTTACATAAAATTTTATATACATGTGCTCACTGCACCAACAAGTTTTATATTGCACAGGTCAAAAGGACAAGTTCCTAAATTCCCATTAAATTAAATTTTTACAATATTTGATTCCCCAACATTATTCAAAATAATTAAGAATGAATATTGACTGTACTCCAGGTTCACTTACCCGCAGGTTCGATGACGATTAGCAAAAAATAACTCTAAGCACTTTCAAAGACTATACTCGTTACTACTACTTCCGATCAACTGAGACGGGAGGTACGGCACGTCTACCTCACCCCACCTCTCAATTTCGTTATCAAACACTCCCATCTGCGATGCGCGCCTCGCTGATCGTAGCCTCTTTTGTACTGTCGAGTCCTTATCATTATTCCGGGCCTACTCCATTCACCGGTAATCCAGTTACCCCAGAATTACAATTTAATACAATCGGTACACACGTTTCTTCGAGTATACTGGGTGGAAGGACTACAGAAGCAGCACCTAAGAGAACATAGGCACTAGGCTCTCCCCCTCAAGCCTGGTGATCTATATGATCAAACAAGAATAAAACTAGTCAGCTGTCGTAGCTTATGCACAGCACCTTCTGAGAGATAGAATCGCCGAAAGGGTCCAGTAGCCAGGAGTAGGCGTCGCAAGACGCAGCACGGACTGGATTGATGTAATGCTAACGCGGTTCCAATCCATTCCTCCCCGTACCATCTTTGGGTAGAGGAGAGAGGAGTGTTTTTTAGTGGGTAAAAAATCTCCACACTGCCGTCCATTGTTATCTGCCGTAAGACGGGCGGCGGACTATTAAGGATGGCGGTGTCTTTTGAAGATTTTTTTCGCACCACTAAAAAAAATTTAAAAAATCATATGGTCTCCCAGTTGAGTTCCTTAAACTCCTTTATATTTCAAAACTATTTTCAGACCAAAATGAGCTTTAAACGTGTTCGGCGTTGTGGCACTTTTGATTGTTCGCGGTAAACAAAATACAAATTGAACTGCTTCAGCACGCAGACGTTCATACACTGTTCGTCCTTAACGGTAGTCCTCCTTGCCTCTCGTTTATATGAGGATAAGTATGTATCTCTTATGTGTTAAATAAGAGATAACCTTGAAACATAACTCATGTTCTTAGATATTTTTTTGCTGAAACCTCTTATAATTTTCGCAATTTCTGGAGCTAACGGTAGAGAGTCTGATAGACTCTGAACTGCAAGAGAATGCCTACTCCAGGACAAAACGTACCAAACCGAGCTATGTAACTGGTCGGCTACTCTTGTTGGATTGCTAAAGTTTTAGTTGTCAATAGTAAAACAATATTTTGTCTGATCGTACATTTTTTATTTATAACAATGGACCATTGTGTTTTATGGACGCTCTATCGCGTTTTGAAAGAAAATAATTTCAACGCATAGTGTTTGTGTGCTTTATGTCTAAAAGTTTTGTTAATGTTGTAGTCCCGGTTCATGCCCACTAATAGTCATACCAGTTAATCTAATATCTTTATTGGGAATTCTTTTATCCCTCTCTCCCGCCCCGGCTTATGTTTGTTTACAACTTATCGTGCGGCAAAGGTCCATTGTTAGGAGGCATTAGCAGGTTGTGTCGTGTTATAAGGCCATCGTAGATTGTATCCCTCCTACCTTGAACTCAACATTCTCCCTAGAGAGTTCCACGAACTAAACCAGTGCTTTTCTTTGTCATGTGAATATAAAGTCATCTATATTTGTAAGCCAAACAATATTCATGTCATTTTGACCCTTCATCAACTTCTAGCCCTCTTTCTTGCATATTTTTGTGTGTAATGCACCAGTTCATTACGAGCATATTTGCAAAAAAAGTAAAGATGCCTTATTTTACCAGGCGAAGTTAGGACAAAGAAGCCCTCTCTAACACTTAACCTTGGAACTAACGGCTTAAAGGAGTCTTCCGAACCACCAACAATGGCCGGGCAGGCGGGCTGCTTGCAAGGACAGGATCGCTCAGCGGTCACCCATCCAAGCAGCAGCTACGTACGACGTTGCTTGATCCGGTTATCTTGCGATAACAGTTGTACCAGCTACACAGCGCCAGTGGCTTTGTTTATATAATATTCAGTTAATTTAAATCTCAAATATTCTAATACTGCTCTAGCATTTCATGACCATTAGTTCATCGATAGATGTGTTTCTATTAATTTAAATACAGCATCACAGACTCCCTTGTTATGTTAGTATGCTTCTGTTGAAAGTTGAATTTATTTAGTAATGCATTTTTTTCATGTGTGTTAGGTAAAAAACTGTTTGAATACATCTGAGTCTAATGTTTTGGTCTAATTTATAAGCAATCATGATATAATAATGGAAACATGTTATAATTTTAGATATGATAACATGAACAAGGGACTTGTTTTAAACATTTCTTTGATATTACGGAATGTGGATAGGCTGAGTAGAATATCTTCTTACTTTATACCACAGTAAACAAGATGTAAATTAGCTGCATTCGAATCAACCGAAATATTTGAGCCTAAGTTTATACTTTGAGGCAAATCTAGAGAGTTTCCTTATAGTATGTATTGCTGGATTCAGTTGTTTGTAGCGTTGAAAATTTACCAATTCTATTTCAGATTGGTTACTATTGTATAATTCACGAATTTGATTTCATAAATTAAATGTAATTAAAAAAAGTTATATTGCCTTATTAGACAGTAGAGAAAACTGTCTAAAGCTTAGTGCGCATACTTGAATTGATTCAGAAAAGTTACATAAAAATGTCTTATCTTTTCACATTAAAAACCCTACAATAAAACACGTAAATAAACGTTAAATCGACGTCAGATGACCTGTCCAATCTATAAATAGTGGCTATTTCCACACTATTTATCCAGTAGTGAGACAGTCAAATACCAAATATTACACGTCTGCTGGTCAGTTTTTTGTTTACCAAGGCGAGGAAATATAGTCAGAGAAAAAAGTTTGTAGTTGTTTTAAAAGCTTTGTAGAAACACACAAGTATATAGTGTGACAAAAGAAATATTTTGCACCTTAAACAGTATTTAATGTATTACAAAATTTAAAATAACATAATATTTAATGTAATTTAAGGGGAGTTGAAGGCCCCATTCCCGCCCATGTTAAAAGTAAGAATTTTATGGAACACATATCTGGGTAACCATAGCAACTAACAGCATGACATTTTTTATGCTTGATTGTTGCATCATAATTAGTAAAATAAACTACAATTAGCTTGATAGGTAATATAACTTGAAAATTATAATTCTTTTTCAATCGCAATTTTTTTTTAATTTTAATATTATAAATTTTTTTTCTAGTTGAAGAATTTTATTCATTGTAGTTTATCTTGTACATTACATATATACAAACAGCCAGTAAAAATTTCAAAGCAATAACTCTACTAGTACCTGAGATAATGGTTCCTAAAACTAAAAAATGCAACTTTCGGAAAACGACATAAATGTAAAAAAATCAGCTTATTATTGTGAATATTTTACCTTAAAATCCACCTGGGCAGTATTGAGAGGATGCTCCTTCTTCTTCTTCAAGTTTCTTTTTTCTTTTAGCAATTCTGGATTCTTTGGTTGCATCCTGTGCTGCCCGTTGAGCCTTTTGAAGTCGAACCTCATCAGCTTTTTTCAGCGCTACAACAGTGTTTATACCGTAGTTAACAATCCCAAGTTCTTTCAAAACATTTAATCTACCTAAGTTTCCATCATTGAATGTCAAGATTGCATCAAATACCCCTATTTCTAAAGTTTTTCTTCCAACAAATACATTCTTAGGTATTCTACTCCAGACTATATTGTTGAAAGACTCGTTAAAGTTTTGGGTTTTTCCATGTAGGCATTTTTTAAGGAGACTAGGATCAGCCAATGATTGAAAAATAGGTTTTATAACTTCCATT
Source organism: Homalodisca vitripennis (assembly GCF_021130785.1). Classification (NCBI taxonomy): domain Eukaryota; kingdom Metazoa; phylum Arthropoda; class Insecta; order Hemiptera; family Cicadellidae; genus Homalodisca; species Homalodisca vitripennis. The sequence goes on along the minus strand of NC_060213.1, from coordinate 55,066,938 downwards.
ACTGCAACAGGAACTGTATTTTTATGCTTGAAGTCTTTTTTTTCATAAACAGCTTTATTGTACTTGCACCAAGTTTCCGGTGCAGGTGGACATAGCTGATGGCTCGGGTGTTCATCCGTAGAGATGTAATGGAAATATATGGACCATACAGAACGTTTCATTTTATCCAAACTATTTACATTAGCTCTAATTGCATTGCCATAATATGACTGAAATTTATCAATAACTTTATCTGTAAGTCTACCTACCCCTTTTATAGATTTACCATCTGACAGAGGTTTACCGCCAAGCCTTGCTTTTAATTTTCGCAGCCTTGTGCCCATTCTCTTGGAAATATGCCCTATACATTCAAGCTTCTCAACAGGGGTGTCATCACCATAAGGATTATCTTCCACTACAGCCAGATGAGCCTTAGAGTCGCCGTCACCTAAAAATTTTACATACCGTACGCCACGCGTAGGTATCGATCGTCGACAAACTGCAACAGCAGCCACGCACTCCATGCCGTCCCCTCATAATTTTTTTAAACAATTAGGTTCATGACTTTTTATTTTACCTTCGTTGCCTTTTGTTTTTTCATATCCACTGCAGTACTTTGTCAACATTTCCACATCCAACACTTTTCCGGTATCAACACTCGTAACAGTACAACACGCATTTTTGGATACGAATCCTCTCTTTTGCCACGTTCCATGAAAAGCAATTGGAATGTCTGTACTATTTTTTTTTTTATCTTTATCATCTATATTCTCATTTATTGCTTCTAATGTGGCATTTTTTAATACAACTATCAGTAACAGTAGCTAGAAAGTTTCTGAGGGTATACGTATATTTACTTTCATAGGTGCAAGGCGAAGGCAAGTTCAACATTCCACACAAAAGTTTTCCAGCTTCTGGCCCCTTTCCAATGCACCGCAAACCATAAAACATGATATCAAAAGTATTTTATCAATAAAGAAGAGTAAAATTCATGACTAAATGTGCAGTCATCATTTGTACACTTTAGAACTAAATTACTTGCCAGCCCATTACGCTTTTCTATATCGTCTTTTATCAAAACGTCAGATCCACACTCCTTATAAGCTACTAAGTTAGAAAACACTGAACACAAAATGTTGTATGAAATTAATAAGTTTCTATCTGAAGCATCAAAGCTATCATAAGTATCTAATTTGCCTAAAATTTTCTTTTCAGCAGAACTGATGACTGAAGGCCTAGGCCTAACCTCAGTCTCTGCTTCCTGCCTTGGATTAGCATTTGTAAACCTGTTACCGTGAAACTTACGTTTTTTATTTGCAATCTCGGCACATTTACAACTAAACTCTAAAATATTTCACTATTATAAATAATAAACACAAACAACAACACTTTGTTTACCTTTCTCACTGACAAACCAGAAAACAACAGTAAACAATACTAGGTTAGTCTAAGCAGACAAGAAAAACAGCAATAGACAACAAATAATATGCAGTAAGTGTTGCCAACATTGATTTTTCTTCAACCTTTACTCTTCACTTTGAGTACTATGCAAAGTGCAAACAAATACAGAAATAATTATCGTCAATAGAAGTTGGTGAAAGCTGAACTGGTCGCAAATTGGCTATGCAGACTATTTTATAAAATTAAATAAAAAATACTTAGAACAACTTTTATAGGCCATGTTTGGTATCAAAATGTACAGAAAGATACAGAGAACCAATTTAGCTAAAAAAGATTTTTTTGTTATTTTTTTGACCCTTCGACCTTCAACTCCCCTTAATATATTATATATGTTTAAACCAGATGCTCGGTATTTACTGAATCACAATAGTTCAAAGTGAAAAATACGTTACGTACGTAGAAGTTGCGGAACTTGTTCAGTGAAACCTTTATCCTGCAACTATAGTTAGGAGTTAACGATATACATATCCTCTAAAGCAAGTTCGACCAAGTTCAAAGTCCATATTACATGTAATTTGAATGTAAATGGGATCTCCATTCGGCATAGATATCTGAGTCTTAATTAAAAGTTCTCGCTAAAACTGGTAACATGAATATGTTCTAATAAACTACAGTGAACAAAAAATAAACTTAAATACTAAAACGGTGGAAGCTATTATCAATATAGTTATGTATTTTAAAGAGGTAAATATTTATAACACATAAATTCCATTTATTTTAACAGAAGTTTAGCTTTTCTTGATGGACTTAGATATTATATGGCTAAACTAACGGTTTAAATTTCTCTTGAAGGTTATAGTTACATAATAAATAAATACTTAGCACTAAAAAAATTAGTAAAATATATCAAATAAACAGTATTTGCTGATTTTTAGCTTAAGAAACTTTATGTATATTAATTTATTTCATTTCAACCGATTTTATTAGACCTTGACTGTCGTAATTCACATATCCATAAGATATATAATTTACCAATACAGACAACTGCTCATGCCTAAGCTGTCACTGTACATATAATTAACTTCAGTAGTTATAGATTACCATACTAAATACTGGTACCTGTGACGATCTTGTAGCTTTAAATCAGGATGTAGACTGTTCATGAACATCCATGAATTTATATTAAAGTAGCTGTGTTGATGTTATGTATTTCAATACACTTGCTTATTAATTGAATTAGCTTTGACATATGTTAATTCCTGGAAAATGCATTATATTATACACTGTAATGTTGTTATTGATATAGCCTATGGTGGTTATCAATTTAATTTCCACCCAATGTTAGAGATATTGAATAGTTGGTGGTTTAATGCAAATAGGATTTTAATCCAATATGTTCAAAAACAACCTTGGTTATAATTGACCTTAGCATACTTAACCAAATACGATACCAGCTCTACTATAATGGCTAATATCCAATACCATTCTAGGCAAATCGAACGTTTTTATTTTATAGTACCATAATAATAATGTATATGTTCTGAATCTAAATAGCCCTAGATTGATAAGATACTAATTTGTAGACATAAAATAAAAAGGTTAACAATGAACATATTTGAAGTAAATCTTACAAATGTATTCCCTTTTACAAATTTGGAAGTATATTTAACTAAATCAAATCTATAACATAAAAGATACTGTACTTTTAAATGTGTTTAAATTGTATATTAAAATAATATTTTCTCAAAATAAAATAGATTTTCAAGATGTTGAACATGTAAAAATGCGTTATCATGAGTTCTAACCACTTATTTTATTTTTAATAACTAAATATTACAAACCATACTAAAAATATATATTGAATGAGAAACGTTTTTTAGTAGTGTGTTAAAATATCAATTTAATAATGAGTTAAAAAAACCGTTATTAATGGATGAGGTAGTATAAGGGTAGAGGTATAAATTAAAACTTTATTATCTAAATACCATTATTAGTTAATTTTTAGTCAAGATAAGCTGGAAAAGTTTCAATTCCGTCTGTGTGTGCGTCTGTCTGTCCCTGGTTAACTGTTCGCACAATATCGTGAAAATGAACTCACCTATATACTTAAATATACTCTATGCACATGTCGATCATTGAAGTCTACGATGCTGCATGTAATTCTTAAGTATTCAGTTAAGCGTTAGCGAATATTTTTGTATTCGTATTATAGGTCTTATTGTGTATTTAGAAAATAGCCTTGAAACTTGTGATATCTAACATTCTTCATATATTAATAAATGTTATATATCTTAAAGCTAATACCTTTGGAATTAATTTATAATTTTATAGGTATCATGCAAACATTAACTACATTTTGCCTAAGGAATTTGTTAAATATATTTCTTCATTTATACAAAAACACACTTTTACTAAGGAGAATTAAAAATTTCTGCAGACTGATTAAAAATAAAGGTAGAATTTATTGTTGTTGACACATAATAGAAAGCACTTGACTATAAGCTAATTAATATACTGCAACGGGCCCTCCAGTGCATACATAACAGAAATAGAATTAGCCAGCTTGTTATTAGATAGCTAACTAATAACGTCCTCGTACATTTCTGAACAAGATAATTCTATTAATTTATTAAGGAATGGTTTAATTTCCTTCAAAGCCTCAAAATTTTATCTCCGAAAATATAGTGACAGTGGTAGCAAAATTATTGACAAAAAGAGAGTTTTAAAAACAGAATCAAAGTCAATCGAGGCAATCAAAGTATAATATTCTTTTACCCTATAAAGTACTGATGTGTGTAAATGAAGCTCGAATCATGGGGTTGATGGTCTCTTGACATTACAGGTTGTTGTTTATAATTTACTACATCAGAAATTGATAACAAATATTAATTATATTTTATTTGTAAAGGGTACGGTTATAAAAACAGTGTTTATAATGTAGCCGTTGAAACAACTATTGAGAGTAATTAAAGAGTAAGTAAACTATATTAAAGCTAATTACGCAAAATGTGGATTCTTAGGTTACAAAACAAGAATTGATAAAAATACATTATTATTGATCTAAAACTTCAAATAATAACCTACCATGAAATGGACGGTATGAATTTGCACGATAAATATTATATATGAACCATCGTTTTAGTATCTAGTAATATTAGGAAAGCCAAATGTTATTAAGGCACGCGTTACTTTATATCAGTAGCAACCAGATAGCATAATGATAATCAGCAGGACTACATTTCGAGATCCGACATTTTATGTCTTTTTTGGGTAAAATAACTAACCTAAGACATTTTAACTAACCAACTACGTTAAAATAAACAAATCATACCAAAGCGTTGTGCTTGGCGTAAGTTAGAAATCACAACCACTATTGTTACCTGTATCATGTAGTTAAGTTTTGATGATTATTGTGAGTTTAGTTGTTTATAAAGTGCCTGTTTCAGAGTTAGAAGTTGACACACACTATGGTGGTTGTGGCTCCTGACTTACGCGTGTACTCAACAATTTTAAAACAATCCTGAATTCGTAAAGCTTTTGTACTCAACTTTAATTTTGAATTAAAAAGTTTTTATAAACAAATTAAATGTAGTATTATGATACCTTTTAGGTATACATATAGTGTGTATTAATACATTAGGGAAACACAAGAATAATAGACTTTTGACAAAAATATTAATACTTTTGGACAAAAATAAATCTTCCTTTTTAATCACATCTATTTGTATCCAAATTTTATTTGTAAATAATATATGAATAAAGTATATACAGGTTGTTTTACGTATGTGCATTTGAATTTAATGTTCGATTTAATATTTCACATTGAAGCAATTGAATAGACAATGGGTAAGATTAAGCAATTTTTTATCCACGTAACAATAACGTTACGTTACAAAATTAATATGATTTTTTTACATAAAGGTAAGAGTACGCCACACTACGTGTTATATAACTGGAATGAAAAGATTGCATGCTGAATTTATAATCTATATAGCTCACTTCACTCTCTAAATGTCTAGAGAGACAGGCATTTATACAATCGTACAGACAAAGTTTCAAGGCTATTTTCTAAATACACAATAAGACCTATAATACGAATACAAAAATATTCGCTAACGCTTAACTGAATACTTAAGAATTACATGCAGCATCGTAGACTTCAATGATCGACATGTGCATAGAGTATATTTAAGTATATAGGTGAGTTCATTTTCACGATATTGTGCGAACAGTTAACCAGGGACAGACAGACGCACACACAGACGGAATTGAAACTTTTCCAGCTTATCTTGACTAAAAATTAACTAATAATGGTATTTAGATAATAAAGTTTTTAATTTATACCTCTACCCTTATACTACCTCATCCATTAATAACGGTTTTTTTAACTCATTATTAAATTGATATTTTAACACACTACTAAAAAACGTTTCTCATTCAATATATATTTTTAGTATGGTTTGTAATATTTAGTTATTAAAAATAAAATAAGTGGTTAGAACTCATGATAACGCATTTTTACATGTTCAACATCTTGAAAATCTATTTTATTTTGAGAAAATATTATTTAATATACAATTTAAACACATTTAAAAGTACAGTATCTTTTATGTTATAGATTTGATTTAGTTAAATATACTTCCAAATTTGTAAAAGGGAATACATTTGTAAGATTTACTTCAAATATGTTCATTGTTAACCTTTTTATTTTATGTCTACAAATTAGTATCTTATCAACCTAGGGCTATTTAGATTCAGAACATATACATTATTATTATGGTACTATAAAATAAAAACGTTCGATTTGCCTAGAATGGTATTGGATATTAGCCATTATAGTAGAGCTGGTATCGTATTTGGTTAAGTATGCTAAGGTCAATTATAACCAAGGTTGTTTTTGAACATATTGGATTAAAATCCTATTTGCATTAAACCACCAACTATTCAATATCTCTAACATTGGGTGGAAATTAAATTGATAACCACCATAGGCTATATCAATAACAACATTACAGTGTATAATATAATGCATTTTCCAGGAATTAACATATGTCAAAGCTAATTCAATTAATAAGCAAGTGTATTGAAATACATAACATCAACACAGCTACTTTAATATAAATTCATGGATGTTCATGAACAGTCTACATCCTGATTTAAAGCTACAAGATCGTCACAGGTACCAGTATTTAGTATGGTAATCTATAACTACTGAAGTTAATTATATGTACAGTGACAGCTTAGGCATGAGCAGTTGTCTGTATTGGTAAATTATATATCTTATGGATATGTGAATTACGACAGTCAAGGTCTAATAAAATCGGTTGAAATGAAATAAATTAATATACATAAAGTTTCTTAAGCTAAAAATCAGCAAATACTGTTTATTTGATATATTTTACTAATTTTTTAGTGCTAAGTATTTATTTATTATGTAACTATAACCTTCAAGAGAAATTTAAACCGTTAGTTTAGCCATATAATATCTAAGTCCATCAAGAAAAGCTAAACTTCTGTTAAAATAAATGGAATTTATGTGTTATAAATATTTACCTCTTTAAAATACATAACTATATTGATAATAGCTTCCACCGTTTTAGTATTTAAGTTTATTTTTTGTTCACTGTAGTTTATTAGAACATATTCATGTTACCAGTTTTAGCGAGAACTTTTAATTAAGACTCAGATATCTATGCCGAATGGAGATCCCATTTACATTCAAATTACATGTAATATGGACTTTGAACTTGGTCGAACTTGCTTTAGAGGATATGTATATCGTTAACTCCTAACTATAGTTGCAGGATAAAGGTTTCACTGAACAAGTTCCGCAACTTCTACGTACGTAACGTATTTTTCACTTTGAACTATTGTGATTCAGTAAATACCGAGCATCTGGTTTAAACATATATAATATATTAAGGGGAGTTGAAGGTCGAAGGGTCAAAAAAATAACAAAAAAATCTTTTTTAGCTAAATTGGTTCTCTGTATCTTTCTGTACATTTTGATACCAAACATGGCCTATAAAAGTTGTTCTAAGTATTTTTTATTTAATTTTATAAAATAGTCTGCATAGCCAATTTGCGACCAGTTCAGCTTTCACCAACTTCTATTGACGATAATTATTTCTGTATTTGTTTGCACTTTGCATAGTACTCAAAGTGAAGAGTAAAGGTTGAAGAAAAATCAATGTTGGCAACACTTACTGCATATTATTTGTTGTCTATTGCTGTTTTTCTTGTCTGCTTAGACTAACCTAGTATTGTTTACTGTTGTTTTCTGGTTTGTCAGTGAGAAAGGTAAACAAAGTGTTGTTGTTTGTGTTTATTATTTATAATAGTGAAATATTTTAGAGTTTAGTTGTAAATGTGCCGAGATTGCAAATAAAAAACTAAGTTTCACGGTAACAGGTTTACAAATGCTAATCCAAGGCAGGAAGCAGAGACTGAGGTTAGGCCTAGGCCTTCAGTCATCAGTTCTGCTGAAAAGAAAATTTTAGGCAAATTAGATACTTATGATAGCTTTGATGCTTCAGATAGAAACTTATTAATTTCATACAACATTTTGTGTTCAGTGTTTTCTAACTTAGTAGCTTGTAAGGAGTGTGGATCTGACGTTTTGATAAAAGACGATATAGAAAAGCGTAATGGGCTGGCAAGTAATTTAGTTCTAAAGTGTACAAATGATGACTGCACATTTAGTCATGAATTTTACTCTTCTTTATTGATAAAATACTTTTGATATCATGTTTTATGGTTTGCGGTGCATTGGAAAGGGGCCAGAAGCTGGAAAACTTTTGTGTGGAATGTTGAACTTGCCTTCGCCTTGCACCTATGAAAGTAAATATACGTATACCCTCAGAAACTTTCTAGCTACTGTTACTGATAGTTGTATTAAAAAATGCCACATTAGAAGCAATAAATGAGAATATAGATGATAAAGATAAAAAAAAAAATTAGTACAGACATTCCAATTGCTTTTCATGGAACGTGGCAAAAGAGAGGATTCGTATCCAAAAATGCGTGTTGTACTGTTACGAGTGTTGATACCGGAAAAGTGTTGGATGTGGAAATGTTGACAAAGTACTGCAGTGGATATGAAAAAACAAAAGGCAACGAAGGTAAAATAAAAAGTCATGAACCTAATTGTTTAAAAAATTATGAGGGGACGGCATGGAGTGCGTGGCTGCTGTTGCAGTTTGTCGACGATCGATACCTACGCGTGGCGTACGGTATGTAAAATTTTTTAGGTGACGGCGACTCTAAGGCTCATCTGGCTGTAGTGGAAGATAATCCTTATGGTGATGACACCCCTGTTGAGAAGCTTGAATGTATAGGGCATATTTCCAAGAGAATGGGCACAAGGCTGCGAAAATTAAAAGCAAGGCTTGGCGGTAAACCTCTGTCAGATGGTAAATCTATAAAAGGGGTAGGTAGACTTACAGATAAAGTTATTGATAAATTTCAGTCATATTATGGCAATGCAATTAGAGCTAATGTAAATAGTTTGGATAAAATGAAACGTTCTGTATGGTCCATATATTTCCATTACATCTCTACGGATGAACACCCGAGCCATCAGCTATGTCCACCTGCACCGGAAACTTGGTGCAAGTACAATAAAGCTGTTTATGAAAAAAAAGACTTCAAGCATAAAAATACAGTTCCTGTTGCAGTAATGGAAGTTATAAAACCTATTTTTCAATCATTGGCTGATCCTAGTCTCCTTAAAAAATGCCTACATGGAAAAACCCAAAACTTTAACGAGTCTTTCAACAATATAGTCTGGAGTAGAATACCTAAGAATGTATTTGTTGGAAGAAAAACTTTAGAAATAGGGGTATTTGATGCAATCTTGACATTCAATGATGGAAACTTAGGTAGATTAAATGTTTTGAAAGAACTTGGGATTGTTAACTACGGTATAAACACTGTTGTAGCGCTGAAAAAAGCTGATGAGGTTCGACTTCAAAAGGCTCAACGGGCAGCACAGGATGCAACCAAAGAATCCAGAATTGCTAAAAGAAAAAAGAAACTTGAAGAAGAAGAAGGAGCATCCTCTCAATACTGCCCAGGTGGATTTTAAGGTAAAATATTCACAATAATAAGCTGATTTTTTTACATTTATGTCGTTTTCCGAAAGTTGCATTTTTTAGTTTTAGGAACCATTATCTCAGGTACTAGTAGAGTTATTGCTTTGAAATTTTTACTGGCTGTTTGTATATATGTAATGTACAAGATAAACTACAATGAATAAAATTCTTCAACTAGAAAAAAAATTTATAATATTAAAATTTAAAAAAAAATTGCGATTGAAAAAGAATTATAGTTTTCAAGTTATATTACCTATCAAGCTAATTGTAGTTTATTTTACTAATTATGATGCAAAAATCAAGCATAAAAAATGTCATGCTGTTAGTTGCTATGGTTACCCAGATATGTGTTCCATAAAATTCTTACTTTTAACATGGGCGGGAATGGGGCCTTCAACTCCCCTTAAATTACATTAAATATTATGTTATTTTAAATTTTGTAATACATTAAATACTGTTTAAGGTGCAAAATATTTCTTTTGTCACACTATATACTTGTGTGTTTCTACAAAGCTTTTAAAACAACTACAAACTTTTTTCTCTGACTATATTTCCTCGCCTTGGTAAACAAAAAACTGACCAGCAGACGTGTAATATTTGGTATTTGACTGTCTCACTACTGGATAAATAGTGTGGAAATAGCCACTATTTATAGATTGGACAGGTCATCTGACGTCGATTTAACGTTTATTTACGTGTTTTATTGTAGGGTTTTTAATGTGAAAAGATAAGACATTTTTATGTAACTTTTCTGAATCAATTCAAGTATGCGCACTAAGCTTTAGACAGTTTTCTCTACTGTCTAATAAGGCAATATAACTTTTTTTAATTACATTTAATTTATAAAATCAAATTCGTGAATTATACAATAGTAACCAATCTGAAATAGAATTGGTAAATTTTCAACGCTACAAACAACTGAATCCAGCAATACATACTATAAGGAAACTCTCTAGATTTGCCTCAAAGTATAAACTTAGGCTCAAATATTTCGGTTGATTCGAATGCAGCTAATTTACATCTTGTTTACTGTGGTATAAAGTAAGAAGATATTCTACTCAGCCTATCCACATTCCGTAATATCAAAGAAATGTTTAAAACAAGTCCCTTGTTCATGTTATCATATCTAAAATTATAACATGTTTCCATTATTATATCATGATTGCTTATAAATTAGACCAAAACATTAGACTCAGATGTATTCAAACAGTTTTTTACCTAACACACATGAAAAAAATGCATTACTAAATAAATTCAACTTTCAACAGAAGCATACTAACATAACAAGGGAGTCTGTGATGCTGTATTTAAATTAATAGAAACACATCTATCGATGAACTAATGGTCATGAAATGCTAGAGCAGTATTAGAATATTTGAGATTTAAATTAACTGAATATTATATAAACAAAGCCACTGGCGCTGTGTAGCTGGTACAACTGTTATCGCAAGATAACCGGATCAAGCAACGTCGTACGTAGCTGCTGCTTGGATGGGTGACCGCTGAGCGATCCTGTCCTTGCAAGCAGCCCGCCTGCCCGGCCATTGTTGGTGGTTCGGAAGACTCCTTTAAGCCGTTAGTTCCAAGGTTAAGTGTTAGAGAGGGCTTCTTTGTCCTAACTTCGCCTGGTAAAATAAGGCATCTTTACTTTTTTTGCAAATATGCTCGTAATGAACTGGTGCATTACACACAAAAATATGCAAGAAAGAGGGCTAGAAGTTGATGAAGGGTCAAAATGACATGAATATTGTTTGGCTTACAAATATAGATGACTTTATATTCACATGACAAAGAAAAGCACTGGTTTAGTTCGTGGAACTCTCTAGGGAGAATGTTGAGTTCAAGGTAGGAGGGATACAATCTACGATGGCCTTATAACACGACACAACCTGCTAATGCCTCCTAACAATGGACCTTTGCCGCACGATAAGTTGTAAACAAACATAAGCCGGGGCGGGAGAGAGGGATAAAAGAATTCCCAATAAAGATATTAGATTAACTGGTATGACTATGTTCAACACCGCAGAGAAGCTCATACGACAATACTATGGCGCAAAAGAGGACGCAACGCCTACAATACTAACCGTGAGGGATCGAGTCATTGCTCTCTATGGGTTTATATCTTCTCTAGGCAGCAAACACTGCCTCCCGTCTATTTGATAAATACTGATATAACTGGAGTTTCTCAAACCCCATTTTGATTGTCAACTGTACGTGAAAATAAACAAGTACGAATCTTCAACTCTAAATTACTAGAGTAAGTATCTCCTAAAAGACGCAGGTGAAATACATATTATATATTTAAACATAGAAGAACAATGCCTACTTTTAAATTACAAACTTACAAATTGATACTTTCTAACAGCAAAAAACTATCGATTTACAGCAGCGACGAAACTTTTTGAATCAAATATATGATGAGGTGTTTTAATGTTTGTAAATGATACTTGATTACATAGCAACAAGCGCCATTAGACAGTACTCTAAGATGAACCGGCCAGTAACCAACATTCATATGCAATAAATTATGTGCAGACGGCCGAGAATTATATATAGGTCAGGTACAATCCCTGTTACTGAGTGAAACCTTTGATAATTTTTCTTCGCGAACATTATTCACATAAAATTCAGGTGATACATATTTTAATATTTTGTCAATGTAATACGAGAGTTACTGGAAGCTCGACATTAAACAATGAAAAATTTAATAATTAATTAACCTCAAGTAAGTAATATATTTTGCTAAATGTTTTAAGGCTATGTACGAGTATATCCCGGATATATCATCCTCACGATGTATTGTATATCGTTAGACCATATATTACTGTCATAAGGAATTTTCGTCTAAAAATTTATTTATTTCACTATATTACCTTGCTATGATAGTTACCTATAAAAACAGTATACAAATCTTCGATAACGCTCAGGTAAATGTCATGGCGTGATATGCAACACTCCACAGGTCTTTTTGGGTACAGTCCCAGTCTTTATTTTAGTTCATTCTCAAGATATAATGTGGACAGACATACTGACTGTACTTGATAAATAAAACCCAATAAATACAACTATAAGAATTGATTGTAATTTATATTCCAATTTTTGAAACACAAGAGGGCAGTGATTTTTAATATTTAATAAAATAATTAACAGTTCTTTCAACTCTACTATGAAGACAGATTATCTTGATTTCCCCTACCCGTACATTAAACCTTTCTTTAAATACTGCCGAAAGACATAAGAGACTGTTAATAACGATTTAACTGTTAAAATATTCACTTATTTACCTCTACTAATTAATTACAAGCAATCACCGCTTCCCCTCATTGGCGTAGTAATGTTTAAAATAACCTTAGGTTGGTAAATTAGCACTAACAGCCTTTTGCGTGTTCGTTACTGGCGTTATGTATACCGTTTCAACAAGGTATACTACCATTCTTGCTATACCAGAACGTGTGGTCATACAAACAGTATATTTCAGACTATTTTATTCAAAGAATTAAATTATTTATATAAGTATATAAATTAAACCTGTTGTTTATAAAGTTAGAGGTCTGTAGTTTATAATTACAATAGTAATTAATAATATTCCAGAAGCCTAATAGGTGGTATTCAAAAATTTCATGTTCAGGTTTGGTTTCTAACAAAAAACAGGAAAGTTAACCTTTTTAATTTTTTTTTCTAAATTTATCAAAGTTTTTAAAAAACTAATTTTTCTTCATGGTACCAGTCAGGATTGTGATAATAGTTTCATAATTTATAGCTAAATGCACGAAGTGACTCACAACACTAACCATGCATTTATTGGCAGAGAGTTAGCGAAAACCATCACCCGAGGGGCTGTAATAATTTCCTTTCAGTGTATCGGTTTGTTTGTGTTTCTATCCATACTCTTGTCTTATCGCAAAAAATCGTGAAAAATAACTAACCTATAAACTTGTGACGATTGTGTATGGAACTCTGTCTGTATGAGGACACTGGACTAGTAACGTCACTTCATGAGATTTGGGTGACCGTTAACAAATATTTAATACATAATAGTTTTTAAAAAAACTAAAAAAAACACGCTTTTATAGCTAACCAAACTAAAAAATAGAAAATAATTTTTAATTACAAAGAGTTTATATTATGGTAGTGAGCCGGTTCAATACCTATATCTCCCCGGCTCATGTGTGTTTTATATAGTGTATGTGTGTGTGGTTTATTGGCTGCAGAGGCCACTGACCATTTGAAGGCGTTTGGCCTTTCCGGTAGAGTGGCGTCAAGACTCTGAGCCGTGGTGTACAAGTTAGGAGTAGCTCCAGTTTAATATTTTGTTTAATTAAGTGTTTGTTAGTTTTGCTGAGCTGTTTTCCTTCTGACATGTGCGGCTAAGTTTACGGCCCCTCACTGATGAGTAAGTTTTGCTTTCTTTTAAATTTTAGTGATTATTTTTATTTTTCAAACTGTGAAGGTTAAGAGCACATGGTTTTCCAAATTGTAGTTTTGCCTTTTATTAAATTTTAGTACTTCTGGCTGTTAACTAATTTTTAAATTGGCTTTCAAATTAATTCTCTTACACTTTTATTAGTTTTCACCCTTTCTATTCGGCTTAAATTAATTTTCTGTCTCTCAGTGAGGACCAGTCCTAGGCTATATGTTACAGTTCATTTTTATTCTGCAGCCAATATTGTTTGTTATGTGTCACTTGTTATGTAGTTTTTGTAAACAAACCCAGAGAGACTGCTGAAGGTTCATTTTACTAAATTTTTAAGCCTTTCTGAGAGATGTAACGTTCTTCGGGTCTTTTAGCCCATAACTCCCCCTTATAGCCTACTTGGTTAATTTAAGGCCTTCTGCCATCAAATTTTAAATTTAGATTCCTGTTAATAGGCTGCTACTTATGGCCATCAGTTTTTTTTCTAATAATTTAATTTTTTTTACCAAGAGTAAAACGCTTAAATTTTTGTTCTGTGACAGAGGGGATTTTCATACTAACTTTCTTTGGGGTTGTTGTTTTGAGTTGGGAATTTTATTTTAAGTGCAGGATGCCCTTCCCCTGCTTTTCACCAATTTTGAGCCAATTCTGTCTATAAATGCCTGTTTTAAAAATGTTTTAACCAAATTGTTACGTATGGTAGGCTACTGCGTATACCTCAAATAAATTTCTTTATAACTTATTGTTTTAGTCTTTTAAATAGAATATCTTGTTTATTTATTGTTTTCTAATGTTACCAGCTTCTATATTAAGGTTTATTTTAATTTTTATCAGTAATTGATTGGTCTGTGATATTTTGAAATTTTGGTAATTTAACTTAACTTAAAATTCTTGATAGATAACTTTTGGCAACTTTACTTTTATTAAAATCTATATTGTTTGGCAACTATTTATTAATTATTATTAACTTTAAAAGGGTACTAGGCTGAAACCTGGTTTCAGGGTCCAGGAGATGAGTTGATTTTCTGCTGTCATCTCTCCATCATGCGTGGTCGCAGAGAACCTTCGCTTTTGCGCTCTGCTGAAGGACGGCCACCATGATGGACATTTCTACTAGTCAACATCTGTGATACCCTGCTCATATTCTTTATTTATTTGTTATTGTTATTGTTGCCATTTATATAGTTTATATTTTGTTATTTAATTTTAAGTTAGTTTTAGATATTATTTAGTTATTTCTTGGATTTCATTAGGAGCCCGCCCTTAGCCGAAGGATACCGGGTGGAATTGGCATTTCTTGTTTCAAATTATGGCGTTTCTAATTTTTGTATGCAGGTGCACCTGACAAGGATTGTTTGAGGTATACTACTGCAGGCACTTTTTATTTTTTTTATTTATAGTATATATATTTATATTGACTGGATAGGCCTATGCTGTGTCTTAGTAAATGAACCTGAGTATACTGACCACAGTGTTCTTTTTTACCTAGTTCTGTTTTGATCCGGCATCCCGTTCGCCACCATGGGCGCGCGCTTCCCTGATGGTTTGCTGTGGGTGTGCGAGCGGCGAAGTACGGTTTCAGTAGTAGAAGGCAAAACAATCATTCATAGTGAATCACCTCAAAATAAAATTATAATAAAATTTAAGTTATTAACAGAATAAATTAATTCAGAGTAAAAAGCGTGGGGTGCTTGATATATTAAATATTACAATCATTCTATCGGTAATTATTTTTTAGAGGAGACTTAAGAAATGTAGTAAAATGCATCCCACGCCTTTTACTCTGAATTAATTTATTCTGTTAATAACTTAAATTTTATTATAATTTTATTTTAAGGTGATTGACTATGAATGATTGTTTTACCTTCTACTACCATAATATAAACTCTTTGTAATTAAAAATTATTTTAGTTTGATTAGCTATAAAAGCGTGTTTTTTTAAAACTATTATTTATTTTTCATTTTTTAGTTCGATGTATCCATTAGTTTCTTGTGGAAATTTGGTATTTATTACGAATCATTCCGCAGTCTCACCATTTCATTTAAAGCTTCACTATTGCATGGGGTATTTCCTTTTAACTTAGAGCAATCAAGTTCTTCAATCCGAATACCGTCTAAAGATATTACACGACTAAGTGCTACATAGGCTTGTCCAGCAGCAAGCAATCGCAAGCCTAGATCAAAGATGTCGGGTCGGACAGGTTTTTTGCCCGCTTGGTGCGTTTCTGTCATCGGTGCCCCATTAAAGGTTCTGTCCTATTAATAGCTACCAGCGGGGAATAGCAACCTGCATCGCCTCAATATGACTCCTCGAGCTTGCACTTAAGATGTCGGCTCTGATCCCTGGAGACTCGAAGCTTCGCAGTTCTCTTTAGATTAATTATTGTAGTAAAAATCGAAGGCTGGCATCTAAGCTATCAAAGAAGCTGTTTGAAACACCTTTGCCGGACTTGAGAGTTAGGTATGTGAAGTATTTAATAAACGTAATGTTGGCTAGTATATATCATTTATCATTCTTACTGAGCTGTATTAAAGCTATTAATTATTTGAGATATACTATTATAAAATGTTACACCCTTAACTATGTTGAATTTTTCGTATCGTAAATCATTTTATATTTTTATCATATAATTGCTATTTTCTTGATATATATATATATATATATATATATATATATATATATATATATATATATATATATATTTATTTATTTATTTATTTATATATATCAAACATACAAATACATAATAAAACTAATGGTTATTGTAGTTCAGACTTGAATATACCCATATTTTGGTACATTTATTATTTAATTTATTAGCTATACATCTTTGGTAATGTGTAAAATAACTAAACTGTATTTGTTCAACTTTATTTTATAGTAAATAAATTTAAAATGCAAGAAAAATTTGGAATACTGTTGAAAAGGAATTAGTTAAAAAACACTAAAGGCTTTGTCTGATAAAAATACTATGTATGTTTCTGTAAAGTAACAACTCAAATTGCATGGATCGTGTACTTAAATTACTGGCTGTCAAGGAAACCACTGGAAATGGCAGAGCTGGATGACTACTGTAATATTACTATATTAAGAGAGTCAAGAACATCCGAGCATACCGAGACGAATGGAGACTTAAACGCTGGGTTAGTGCAGATCGCGCGATAGCTTTATCACAGAGGTTCTATAAAAGAATGTATTAATCCTGGCGGTTCTTATAAGGATAATGGAAAACTATGATCAAATTATTGCATGGTCATCGGTCCTTGATACGTATGCAAAGTTTCAAATTAATCAGACCTCTGGAAATTGGTGAAAATTATGCGCAAAGATTCCGTTACATAAATACAACCGAAGCTAATAAAAGCGTGTTAAAAATTTCTTGGATTTCATTAGGAGCCCGCCCTTAGCCGAAGGATACCGGGTGGAATTGGCATTTCTTGTTTCAAATTATGGCGTTTCTAATTTTTGTATGCAGGTGCACCTGACAAGGATTGTTTGAGGTATACTACTGCAGGCACTTTTTATTTTTTTTAATTTATAGTATATATATATATACATATATATATACATATATATATATATACATATATATATACATATATATATATACATATATATATATATACATATATATATATACATATATATATATATATTTATATTGACTGGATAGGCCTATGCTGTGTCTTAGTAAATGAACCTGAGTATACTGACCACGGTGTTCTTTTTTACCTAGTTCTGTTTTGATCCGGCATCCCGTTCGCGAGCGGCGATGTACGGTTTCAATGGTAGCAGAGCGTGGTTAGCTGCTCTCTCAGCTGTCTCTCAGTTCTGGTTTTGTTTGTTGGTGTAGGTTAGTGTTAGGTAGGGGGAGGTTAGAGTACACAACTTTTTTTTCATTAGGAGCTCGCCCTAGCACAGGATACCGGGAGGAATTGGTTTAGTGTCTTGCTTCCTGCAGACTTACCCTTTGCAGGGAGCAAGGGACTCTAAATTGCTTAACCGCTAAATTTATCTAACTGTACTCTACTTCTCCTCTATCGACGTGTTGTTTTGTTATATTTATTGCTTCTGTGTTTGTAGGTTGTGGTTAGTGTATATTTGCAGGGTATCCTTCTATTAGGTAGCAGGTATTAAGTTCTTCACTTGGACCTCGTCAGTGTAAGCCTTTTGTGAGTTGAGTCCACTTAGGTTACTAAGTAATTGTTGCGTACGCTTTGTTGTTTATTGTTGTATTTATTTGTCTTAATTGTTTGGTATGGCGTTTTCCCTGGTGCCTGAACATCTACGCAAGCCCAAGTTGGTTTTTGAGGTCCTGGCGAGAGGACAGAAGCCCGAGGGAGATGTGAGGGCATTAAGAGCTCAATTACGGGCTTGTATAGCGTTGGACCGCAGCTGGAATGCAGAGTTCCAAATTAACACAGAATTTGAGTTTTGTAAAACCCGAATGGAGGAATTAAAAGACGATATTAATTTTGAGTCACTTCCCATGTCCGGGTCAGCAAAGGCTAGATTGGCATCTCAGCTTATACATTAACGTGACAGAATAGTTTTACTTATGTCAGCTCCTAGTTTAGACTCTGATATTAAAAGTTGGGCTTTTTCGGCCAGTAACAAATTAAAACAAGCCTTAGATGGTTTGAGTGAGGTGCGCTCGGTGAAAGAGAAGGGGGTACTATTTACCGCTGTCACTCCAACGGAGGTTCCCACTACCATTACTTTTGCTAACCATCCACCGGCTCATTCTTTCGAGCCTCCCAGAGTTACTATGTCTCCGATAGGTAGTGGCCCTCCTGAAGCGGCTGGTGAGGCATCATCTATAGTTGTGCCTTCCTTTTCTAGCTTTGGCAAACTGCCCCATCCTTTGGGGAGTGTTTTACAACACTTCCCCAGAGTTGATGGGCTTGACACTAATTTACTTATCCATTTCCTTCTGGAAGTTTTTAAGCTAAGAGAATTTCCTGGTATGACAGATGCCATGCTTATGCAGATTTTAGCGCAGTTTTCCTTAAGGCCGCTTTTTGATCGCCTTCTAGACTGCCTTAAGAGAGGTGCCACCTTTGACCAGTTCCACGCCGAGATCTTGGAGTTCTTTGTACCTGCTCAGGTTAGGGAGCGCTTGCGGGTGGAACGCGTTTACCGTCCTCAGGCACCAGACGAGACGTTGAGCCATTTTGTCGGGGAGATACGGGATGTAGCCCGGGTGTTGCGCTTGAGCTTGAGCGAAACGGAGTTGGTGGGCCTTATTTTGGAGGGCATTAAACCTGAAGAACGCTCCCGTTTGATTTTTTGTAGCCGTCCCGCATCTTTTGCGGATTTGGACCGCCTCTCCATCATCTCTAGAGGGGTTCAGGATGCGGATGATCAAAGGGAGGCCATGTCTAGGCATCTTCCTCACTTGCCTCCGGGGCCGGTCCATGCTCCGGTGCAGTCTGAGCCAGCAGCTGCTCCTTCCCGTAGGCAGCCTCCTACCTGTTATGGCTGCAAGCAAGTGGGACATATTAGACCGTTTTGTCCACTTAATAAAAAAACTAGTAAGCTTGCGGACGAGTAAGCCCGACTCGTGCCGTAAAGGTAATTTTGAGGGCAAATATGTACCTGATTTTGATGGTAAAAGGGTAGCTGGTTTAATACAGAACAGAAAGAAAACAGAAAGAAATAGACTTGGGGACAGTTATCATCGTTGGCCGAGAGGGGAGGTTGCTGCTCTGGCTGCGCAGGGAGTAAGGGCTGCCCGCTCAACCTGCCCACAACTGGATGTGCTTGTGGGGAATGTGGTGCAGAAGGCCCTGGTTGATTCTGGGTCAGCACGCAGCCTGATTTTTTTGTCGTTTTTTGAAGATCTAAAATCCTCTGGGCTAATACGGCAGGTTGAGCCTAGTTCACTTATCTGCTGGACTGCTTCACGCACACCTTTACCTATTATCTGTAGTGCCCAGATTCACATCAAAATTAATTATTTCTCTTGGGATTGGAGCTTTTTGGTGGCTAAGGACCTGACTTTTCCTTTCATCTTGGGAGCAGATTTTATCGGAAAAACTGGCATGATTTTGGATTTGGCCTCCAGTCATGTTTTCTTTGCTTTCGCCAGGCGGGTGCTCGTTCCCTTTTCAGATGTCGAGTCT
Organism: Homalodisca vitripennis; assembly: GCF_021130785.1. NCBI lineage: Eukaryota > Metazoa > Arthropoda > Insecta > Hemiptera > Cicadellidae > Homalodisca > Homalodisca vitripennis. The sequence goes on along the minus strand of NC_060213.1, from coordinate 55,046,925 downwards.
CGTGGGACTGCTGCCTTAGAGATGGAAGATAAGAGCTTGACTCCTCCTGACCAACTAGGACATCTTACGCCGAAAGAGGCTGAGGACATAAGGCAGATTTGTTCCAGTTTTCCTGAAGTCCTAACTGACAAACTGGGCACGACCAATCTCTTGGAATACGAGATTCGTCTTACAGACACCCGTCCTGTACGTTCCCATCCATATAAGCTTGCTCCGCCCAAGATGGAAATTCTGAGAAATATGATTGATGATTTACTTAAGAGTGGGGTAATCGAGCCGTCTTGCTCAAATTTTTCCAGTCCAGCGTTTCTAGTGCCGAAACCTAATGGGAAGTCCAGATTGGTCCTGGATTATCGAAAGCTCAATGCTCAGATAGAAATTGACTCCGTGCCTCTCCCCGATTTGCATTCTGCTTTCGACTGGTTTGGTAAGGCCAAGTATTTCTCCATTTTTGATCTTAATCAGGCATACCATCAGATTCCTCTAAAACACGAGTCTCGACCTCTCACTGCCTTTTGTGTGCCTTGGAATTGGTACCAGTTCACCCGAGTGCCAATGGGCTTGGCTGTGGGGGCCCAAACACTCACCAGACTCCTGGATTCTATCTTTCATGATGTCAAATTTAAATTCGTGTTCATCTATCTGGATGACCTGCTTGTGTACAGTGAGAGTTATGAGGAGCACTTGACTCATCTAGAGGAAGTTCTAACTAGGCTGCGAGAGTCTGGCCTTACCGTCAATCCTGAAAAGGTGAGTTTTGCTCAGCCTGAAATATCGTTTCTGGGTCATCTTGTCTCTTCTCGAGGTGTTTGTATTGATCCAGAGAGAACCCAGGCAATCAGGGAGTTTCCTCCTCCTAAGGATGCCAAGGGGATTGCCCGTTTTGTGGGAATGATAAATTTTATCGTCGTTTCATCCCCAATGTTGCTGAAGTGGCGGCCCCTCTGAATTCTCTTAGGAAAAAGGGTGCCAAGTTTGAGTAGGGCGAAGCGCAACAGACTGCTTTTGAGCAGCTGAAAGAGGCAGTGATGCAGCCTCCAGTCTTGGCTATGCCTGATTTCAGTCGTAAGTTCGTCTTGCAAACTGATGCTTCCTCCTTAGCCGTTGCTGCTGTTTTATCGCAAGAAGTAGATGGTATCCGGCAGCACATAGCTTATGCTTCACGCACGTTAACCCCTTGTGAGAAGAAGAGTTGTTCTGTTTATGAGCTGGAATGTTTGGCTGTCGTGTTTGGAATTAATAAGTTCAGGCGTTACCTAGAACATAAAGAATTTTTGTTGGAAACCGACAACCAGGCACTTTCTTGGCTCCTTGCCCACCCCCGTCAGCTCGGGAAGGTTGGTCGCTGGGTAGTCCAAATTTCTGCCCTTAAGTTCACAGTGCAGCACGTGCGAGGCACCCAAAATATCATAGCGGACACTCTGTCACGCATGTATCACTTACCCAACGACCACCAGAATTTATCAGAGCCGCCATGTTGTGGCGTGCTCCTAGACTTTCCTCTGGCATTTTTGGACATTGTTCCACACCAACTTAAGGATCCCGAGCTGACTGCTATCATCAATGAGCTTAAAAACGGAGGTGCCCACCCTCCTTATTTTCTGTACCGAGGTGCTCTATGCTGCCGTGACAAGCAGCGGAGAAAACCTAAGTTAGTGCTGCCAAGCTTTCTTGTACCGATGGTCTTTCAGTATTTTCATTCTTCTCCCGTGGGCGGACATCTAGGAATTCATAAGACCATCGCGAAGATTAGGGATCAGTTCATCTGGAAAGGTATGGACCGGGATATTGCAGCTCGAGTTCGTTCTTGTGAACTGTGCTCGCTAAGCAAACCCGCTCAAAATACCAAGTTGGGTCTTTTGTCATCTGAGGTGGCGGAAAAACCTTTGGAGAAGGTTTTCATTGACTATGTTGGGCATCTCCCGCGTAGCAAGTCCGGAAATAAGTTCCTACTTGTTTGTGTGGATGCCTTCTCCAAGTTTGTTTGGTTGTTCCCATTGCGGAGTGCTACCGCGCAGCTCACGGTGCAAGCACTTCGTAACCATTTTTTTCAACACTTTGGAATCCCCGCCACCTTATTTTCCGATAATGGTTCACAGTTTGTCTCCAATATCTTTAAAAGAATGTGCTTTGGGCACGGAATCCGCCATGTGACTACTTCCCCTTTCTATCCTCAGCCTTCTCATGCCGAACGGTTTAATCGCAATCTTCGATCTGCTCTCATTGCCTTTCATGCGGAAAATCAGACCACCTGGGATCAACAACTACCTTGGATCCAATTTGCCTTTAATACGTCCCAGCATGAAAGTCACAAGGCGGTACCTTTTGAGTTATTATTTGGCTTTCCGCCAAACAACCCTTTGGCGAACCTTTGGAAAATTAGCGATATTCTGCCACCTCCTGGTACTCCCAATGTGAAAGCCACTTGGGAGGCAGCCAGGCGGAATCTCATTCGGGCTAGGGAGTCAGTAAGGAGGAAGTACAACCGAGGTCGTATTGCCAATCTCTTCCAGGTGGGGGATCTAGTTTACTGCAAGGCTCACCCAGTCAGTTCGGCTGTGGATAAAAGAGCTGCTAAACTTTGCTACAGGTGGACTGGTCCCCACCGCATCTTGAAGTTTCTGACTCCGGTGACTGCCCGACTGGGAGATCCTCAGTCCGGGAAGATTTTCAGGAAGGCGCACATATCCCATCTGAAGCCTTGCCGGAGTCATCCGTGATTTCTCTTTAGTCTGTGCGGGAGGGTTTTAGGTCCAGAGGCCTGATCACCTCTGCTCTTTCTTCCTGATCAAGGTTCCTGTTTTCTTCTTTGTACCCACGCAACTCTTGGAGGGATTTCTTGCCTCCAACTGGATTTTCTTGGTTTTCCCTTCTGCAGACTTCAGGGTTTCCGGTTTATAATTCTTCAACCATTGGGGGGGAGAGGCATTTCGTTTGGTTTTTCATTTTGAAGAAATTAACAGAGAGGAGTTCCTCCTTTTGGGGGGGGAGTCTGAGCCGGTTCAATACCTATATCTCCCCGGCTCATGTGTGTTTTATATAGTGTATGTGTGTGTGGTTTATTGGCTGCAGAGGCCACTGACCATTTGAAGGCGTTTGGCCTTTCCGGTAGAGTGGCGTCAAGACTCTGAGCCGTGGTGTACAAGTTAGGAGTAGCTCCAGTTTAATATTTTGTTTAATTAAGTGTTTGTTAGTTTTGCTGAGCTGTTTTCCTTCTGACATGTGCGGCTAAGTTTACGGCCCCTCACTGATGAGTAAGTTTTGCTTTCTTTTAAATTTTAGTGATTATTTTTATTTTTCAAACTGTGAAGGTTAAGAGCACATGGTTTTCCAAATTGTAGTTTTGCCTTTTATTAAATTTTAGTACTTCTGGCTGTTAACTAATTTTTAAATTGGCTTTCAAATTAATTCTCTTACACTTTTATTAGTTTTCACCCTTTCTATTCGGCTTAAATTAATTTTCTGTCTCTCAGTGAGGACCAGTCCTAGGCTATATGTTACAGTTCATTTTTATTCTGCAGCCAATATTGTTTGTTATGTGTCACTTGTTATGTAGTTTTTGTAAACAAACCCAGAGAGACTGCTGAAGGTTCATTTTACTAAATTTTTAAGCCTTTCTGAGAGATGTAACGTTCTTCGGGTCTTTTAGCCCATAACTCCCCCTTATAGCCTACTTGGTTAATTTAAGGCCTTCTGCCATCAAATTTTAAATTTAGATTCCTGTTAATAGGCTGCTACTTATGGCCATCAGTTTTTTTTTCTAATAATTTAATTTTTTTTACCAAGAGTAAAACGCTTAAATTTTTGTTCTGTGACAGAGGGGATTTTCATACTAACTTTCTTTGGGGTTGTTGTTTTGAGTTGGGAATTTTATTTTAAGTGCAGGATGCCCTTCCCCTGCTTTTCACCAATTTTGAGCCAATTCTGTCTATAAATGCCTGTTTTAAAAATGTTTTAACCAAATTGTTACGTATGGTAGGCTACTGCGTATACCTCAAATAAATTTCTTTATAACTTATTGTTTTAGTCTTTTAAATGGAATATCTTGTTTATTTATTGTTTTCTAATGTTACCAGCTTCTATATTAAGGTTTATTTTAATTTTTATCAGTAATTGATTGGTCTGTGATATTTTGAAATTTTGGTAATTTAACTTAACTTAAAATTCTTGATAGATAACTTTTGGCAACTTTACTTTTATTAAAATCTATATTGTTTGGCAACTATTTATTAATTATTATTAACTTTAAAAGGGTACTAGGCTGAAACCTGGTTTCAGGGTCCAGGAGATGAGTTGATTTTCTGCTGTCATCTCTCCATCATGCGTGGTCGCAGAGAACCTTCGCTTTTGCGCTCTGCTGAAGGACGGCCACCATGATGGACATTTCTACTAGTCAACATCTGTGATACCCTGCTCATATTCTTTATTTATTTGTTATTGTTATTGTTGCCATTTATATAGTTTATATTTTGTTATTTAATTTTAAGTTAGTTTTAGATATTATTTAGTTATTTCTTGGATTTCATTAGGAGCCCGCCCTTAGCCGAAGGATACCGGGTGGAATTGGCATTTCTTGTTTCAAATTATGGCGTTTCTAATTTTTGTATGCAGGTGCACCTGACAAGGATTGTTTGAGGTATACTACTGCAGGCACTTTTTATTTTTTTTATTTATAGTATATATATATATATATATATATATATATATAATATATATATATATATATATATATATATATATTGACTGGATAGGCCTATGCTGTGTCTTAGTAAATGAACCTGAGTATACTGACCACGGTGTTCTTTTTTACCTAGTTCTGTTTTGATCCGGCATCCCGTTCGCCACCATGGGCGCGCGCTTCCCTGATGGTTTGCTGTGGGTGTGCGAGCGGCGAAGTACGGTTTCAGTAGTAGAAGGCAAAACAATCATTCATAGTGAATCACCTCAAAATAAAATTATAATAAAATTTAAGTTATTAACAGAATAAATTAATTCAGAGTAAAAAGCGTGGGGTGCTTGATATATTAAATATTACAATCATTCTATCGGTAATTATCTTTGAGAGGAGACTTAAGAAATGTAGTAAAATGCATCCCACGCCTTTTACTCTGAATTAATTTATTCTGTTAATAACTTAAATTTTATTATAATTTTATTTTAAGGTGATTGACTATGAATGATTGTTTTACCTTCTACTACCATAATATAAACTCTTTGTAATTAATAATTATTTTAGTTTGATTAGCTATAAAAGCGTGTTTTTTTAAAACTATTATTTATTTTTCATTTTTTAGTTCGATGTATCCATTAGTTTCTTGTGGAAATTTGGTATTTATTACGAATCATTCCGCAGTCTCATCATTTCATTTAAAGCTTCACTATTGCATGGGGTATTTCCTTTTAACTTAGAGCAATCAAGTTCTTCAATCCGAATACCGTCTAAAGATATTACACGACTAAGTGCTACATAGGCTTGTCCAGCAGCAAGCAATCGCAAGCCTAGATCAAAGATGTCGGGTCGGACAGGTTTTTGCCCGCTTGGTGCGTTTCTGTCATCGGTGCCCCATTAAAGGTTCTGTCCTATTAATAGCTACCAGCGGGGAATAGGAACCTGCATCGCCTCAATATGACTCCTCGAGCTTGCACTTAAGATGTCGGCTCTGATCCCTGGAGACTCGAAGCTTCGCAGTTCTCTTTAGATTAATTATTGTAGTAAAAATCGAAGGCTGGCATCTAAGCTATCAAAGAAGCTGTTTGAAACACCTTTGCCGGACTTGAGAGTTAGGTATGTGAAGTATTTAATAAACGTAATGTTGGCTAGTATATATCATTTATCATTCTTACTGAGCTGTATTAAAGCTATTAATTATTTGAGATATACTATTATAAAATGTTACACCCTTAACTATGTTGAATTTTTCGTATCGTAAATCATTTTATATTTTTATCATATAATTGCTATTTTCTTGATATATATATATATATATATATATATATATATATATTTATTTATTTATTTATTTATATATATCAAACATACAAATACATAATAAAACTAATGGTTATTGTAGTTCAGACTTGAATATACCCATATTTTGGTACATTTATTATTTAATTTATTAGCTATACATCTTTGGTAATGTGTAAAATAACTAAACTGTATTTGTTCAACTTTATTTTATAGTAAATAAATTTAAAATGCAAGAAAAATTTGGAATACTGTTGAAAAGGAATTAGTTAAAAAACACTAAAGGCTTTGTCTGATAAAAATACTATGTATGTTTCTGTAAAGTAACAACTCAAATTGCATGGATCGTGTACTTAAATTACTGGCTGTCAAGGAAACCACTGGAAATGGCAGAGCTGGATGACTACTGTAATATTACTATATTAAGAGAGTCAAGAACATCCGAGCATACCGAGACGAATGGAGACTTGAACGCTGGGTTAGTGCAGATCGCGCGATAGCTTTATCACAGAGGTTCTATAAAAGAATGTATTAATCCTGGCGGTTCTTATAAGGATAATGGAAAACTATGATCAAATTATTGCATGGTCATCGGTCCTTGATACGTATGCAAAGTTTCAAATTAATCAGACCTCTGGAAATTGGTGAAAATTATGCGCAAAGATTCCGTTACATAAATACAACCGAAGCTAATAAAAGCGTGTTAAAAATCGGTTCAATATAGGAATGTAAAATACATTTGTAAATAAAAATCTGTAAAATCATAATAAAATTTAAAACTGGACATATTGAAACATGTAGTTTAACAGTCTCTACAATGTTTAAATTTACTGCTGAAACAATAGAAATCTTTTTTGATGAATAGAACTGTAAATGTATCAAATGGTTAGATATGTCGAAAACACGTAATCTCTATATCAAAATCTTTGTATGAAATTTCAAACTATGCAATTGTGCTAGGCATTATTCATGTATTTCACTGAGTATGCTGACACAATTTCTCTTTTATTTTGCCCCATGGATGTAAATATTTCTTATTTTATTAATAAATAAGATTGTTTTAATAAACCATGCATTGAACCACAACGAAGCCTGTTATGTTGAACATTGTCTTGCATATTTTTACCTTGTAATATGGCTAACTTATTAGATTTTTTTACTGTACTTAATCCATAAGGATTTCATTATTAAATTCATCAATCTTTAATTGTTTTATGTGATAGAAATAACTTAATACAACATATAAGTAGAGATAAATAGAAAACGTACTATAATATTTATTATCTTAGCTCTAATAAAGAGTTTAACAAAACACACACGTTCAGGTGGATTAGTTATTATTCCATTCGATTTAATTAATTTACGGAATGGGAAAGTTACAGGTGTTGAGCAGCACACGTTTAATAGCGCGAATTGTCTTTATCTTTATTGATATGTGTCATAACATATTCATATATGTGTAAGTTACGAATGGTGCGATTATAAAATACAACAAGTAATGTAATGATTAAAAATGTATTGCGTTGTTAAAATATAACTATTAGTTTTCCACTAATTATTTGTTTTATTACAAATCTTTGGTATATCCGAAAATATTTTTTTCCTCTGTTTGGTTGTATTAGTTTTTATATTACTATTTTCTAAGAAACCCTCCAATATGTATAGAAGTTATTTGGACCATTTTAACTTGAAACACTACATGAATTAAATAAGTACGTTTAAAAAATTCAATTTTATAAAAATGTTAAAAGTAGAGAATTATTAATAACTTTGATATTTAAATCCTTTAAGTTATCCAATTTGTTTAAAAGAATCATTAACCTTCATTATTAATATTTTTTTACTAATGGTGTACTATTTATTGAAATTGCATGTGATATAAAAATTATGTAATTTTTCTTTAACCAATACGTCTTAGAAATAGAGTATTATTTCAAAATTAGCCTACATCTAGCTATTTAGATATATAGGAAAATTAAACAATATTTGTAGTCTGTAAAATAAAATCTAAAACCAATTACGCATATTATTAAAACAAAATGCTTAGAAAACACGTAAGAAGTAAAATGTAGTTTACTTATATTTTATGTTAGTAAGCAGCTAAAAAGGTGTTATTTAAAGAAGCAGTATAATTATGTAACTGAATGCTGAATAATTCTAATTTTGGGTTTTGCAATAGAAGTAGCAATTTTTATTCGAATTAAATATATTTTTTCCGCCACAGCTGAGATTACTTTGTTGATCTGATGAAAACTATATACAACTGTGTAGGTCTTAGACATTTACTACAGTCAAAATACGCCTATTTCCGGCTTTTTATACTTCTGTTTTAGGATATTCGCAAAAATAGTATAGTTTGCTGTATTTTCTGATTAAGAAGATGTGTACATAAGTAGAATAAAGAAGCCAACTTCTGTCAAAAACCGTCTACTTTCTACCTTCAGCCATTTTAATTTATTCGTAGTCTACTATATTTGAAGTATCACACTAGAATTTGCCTTATTGGTTTTAAAGGTAATATCCCACTTGGGTTCAAACTAACAACTTATTATTACTAATTTCATGCTGGAACGGTGGCGTAATAAAGAATACGCATTAACATACTACCTAATCAACTTAATTCATTGTTTTTCTTTAAAACCAACTGTCGCATTATAAACAAACATCTGTGAGTTATTGTCCGTTTACGAGCGAGCTAAAATTGCTTCGTGGTATGAAGTGTGGAAATATATAATTTAGGTGCTAAGATGGTGGATTAAAAACAAGGGAGTAAATGATTTAATGCGTCCAAGGACATTTAAGAACGTAATGCAAAACTGATGAACAATGGCTCTGTGGAAGATATAAGAAAAAGTGACCGCCTATTCACATCAACATTGGAGGAAAATGTGGTTACATATCAGTAAATATTTACTCGTAGCCCGAAAAAATCAACACGTCAGGAAGCTCATGAAATAGTGGGCTAATGAGGTATACAGTACGTATGGTGTTGCATAAGGAACTAAATGTTCGTCTTTGGAAACCTCACTATATACAAGAGTTGAAATTTTATGACTGTGACCAAATAATGGAATGTGGGGAATTAATGCCGGGTTGGCAGAAATATTGTTTTTTCCCAAACTGTTTGAAAATATCTTGTGGATTAACGAGTCCATGTTCCAATTTGGTGTTTTTGTCAATCGACATAACTGCCCTTACTGTGTGTCACGTAATACCCATCCCGAAATCACAGTTGAAAAGTTGTAAACTCACCTAAAAGTGACCGTCTGGTGTGAAATGTCTCTAAAAAACTCCTTCATCGTGACATAAAGAATACTGATCGATATCTTTAGATGCATTGAGACAAAGTATGGCCCACGAAACTACAATGGGAAACCAGTGATGACCTCATTTTTATTCAAGATGTTGCACTAACACAAATTGCAATAATTCCTAATTAGTTATGGATTAAATAATCCCTGGACTGTCGCTGGGAAAACCGCATAGAAGGGCTGCAAAAAGTCCTCATTTTACTCTATTTGATTTTTTTGGGCAACAAGTCTGCGCCTGGTAAACTGGAGGAATTGGAAAAAGAATTCAAGAGTTGATCACCAACATCCCAATTGACTTACTTTGTAAATTGTAATCCTAGCCGTTTGAAGAAGTTAATTAACACCACCGGTCCCTTCGATGAGAACTTTATCTCAGTTTGCAATATTGTTCCAATAATTATAATAAATATATTTATACATAAGTAGATGTGAATATAGCGCTTCTGGACTATGTTTTTTTATGTAAAATTAATGTAAAAAAAGTAAAACAGGAACTTGAAAACATAAAACCTCCCAAACGTGGTCCAGAAACACTATATCCACAAGTTTTTTTTATTAAACCTATGCATGTATGTAGTGCTCATAATTTCAAAATAAAAATGTATTTCAAAATAAAAACTTAATGCCTATGGTCTGTGATGCGTTTGGCGCTCCCGGCTTGCAGAAGTTTATCCTTAAAGTTATCAAGCTCGCGTATACGTTAATGGATTTAGATTAAACTGTACCTTTAGAATTGTAATACAATATTTAAAGTAGTTGGTATCAAGTAATTTTTTACTATTAGGTTGTCTTTTTTATGTCTTATATCTTTTAACAAAAGATTTTTATATTAAAGAAATGTACACAGGCTCTGTTTTTATTTTTCTATTATTTACTCTAACCTTTGTGCCAAATTTGGCTCTTAATTTTAACGAGTTTTAAATACAAAATTTGTTATTACAAAATGTCGACTAGCGACTAATCAAGATATTTCTTTGTTGCTATACACATTCTGGCAAACTGTTGTTGGAATGACTGGTGGAAGAGGGTCGTTTGCCCATATCTAAATCCCATCCTTTTCCTTTAAACTATAATCTAGAATTGACATTCCGAAATACTGCAGTCATCACTAATTTCCATCCCACACTATCAACTAACTCTCGCTCTCACATTCTCGTGTCAGGGCCCATTCTGGACATTGCAGTCTCAATTTAAACGATAGCTTATCCCCCTAAATCCTGAAAGATTTTGGTTCAGGAATAAAGATCAACGATTGAGCTATAAAATATATTTTGAATCATGTTTATGATGGCGTGAAAAGGCAAGAACATTGCTTAGTATATTTCTAATGTGCATCATGAAACATTGTTGAACCAGTTTCAAAAATGTGGTGTCCGGAGTCTCACAAAACTCAAGAACATTGCGTGCAGATTTCGAATATAATTTCTAGTAAATAAAAACGGTCCAAGGTAATGGTCCATAAAAAAGTCCCTCAGGGTTCCATTATTCGGACTATTCTGTTTTTATTTTATGTCTGCAGACTTATCTTAGTGATGCAGCATAGTCATCTAATTCAGTATGTTGACGATACGACTCTCTCATTCAAAGAAAAAAATACTCATGATATGGAAATAACATAATTTGTGGAAATTAATTCGTGCATTCATCAATTCATGCCGACATAAAATTTAAAACGACCCTATTAAAGTCAAATGTCATCAGATTTGCCAACTATTGCGGGAATTTCTAAGGCTGTACTTCTGATAATTTCCTTTTTAGAGAAAACTGGATCCACTTATTTCCTAGGGATTAAAATTAATCAAAGTCTGAAAAGATCATGTTGATAATATCTGTGCCAGAGTTGCAGTGGTATATTTGCCTAGAGATGTCTAGCAAAATACAGTTTTCCCAAAGTCATGAAGCGTATACTTATAGCGTATACTTTCGCCTCATATATCATATATAAAAAGATTTAGGCTTTGCAGAGGCTGTATTAAGTACAAGATTTTACGTGTTTTCAGACTTCAAAACATATTATTAGAATTATTAAGTTAAATTACAGAGAATCATGTAAGGATTCGTTTAGGAAGTCAGGTTTTCTTAAATTGACCTGCCTCTATATGTTTGATGTGATCCTATACTGTCCATTAAAGTGGGATTTTGTTTGGAACAGGGACGTTCATCATAATAGAACTAGTCAGGAACATACTTGAAGCCATATCCATAGACTGACAGTATCTCAGCACATACCTCATCAGGTCCGCGTCAGTTTTATCAACAAGTTTCCTGGAAGTATAAAAAATGCAAACAATCAATACCAATTGAAATCTCCTCTCAAATGCATAATTGCTGTTATAACCATTTTATTCGCTAGAGAAGTCCATAAAAGGTTTCTGGGATATCGAAAAATATAACCAAATCAATATTTCTCTCATTTCATAAAATTTTGGAAATTAAAATGTACGTAAAAGCAGCAACTTTTATCTTAAAGTCTAAGATTAAATATAAGGTTGGTTATTTGAAACACCGTTACTTTGTAGTTTTATTTGTATATTGATCTCTAATAGTAGAAAAAACTTATCTTAACTGCATCAGACTGACCTAATAATTTCCAAATATTTAGATATCTAATTCTGAAATAAATGTATTAATATTTTTATTTTTGGTATTAACAAAACAGGAAAAAATTCTCATGACATACACTTCTACTTAAAACGTTTATATTTTTAGGAAAGAACCGCGATTATGGAATACTCATACATTTTCTACAATTAAGCATATTCGTACTTAGAATGTTTGTTTGTATCTTGTATTACTCCTCATATTATTCTACATTCATGTAATCTAAGATATGTATTATTATAAACAACTGGTTCCCTAAAAAAATGCAGAAATATATAGTATTCTTGATGAATTTCGTCTGCAAAAAAATTCTGATGATGTACTATGTACTTATCAAATTACATACTAAAATACGCCTTTTGCTATGATGTGTTTAAAAAACGTGTATGCATTTATGAACCTCGAATTAAAGTAAATAACACTGGCCAATAGATACAATTGAAGTACTCAGCAGTTGGCTATAATTCATACATGAAGTATAACTGTGCTCACTGCCAGTAGACATTACAATTATTTACAAGTGTGATTGTACCACATGCCAGATTTAGAATGAAAATGTCTCTCTCTCTTAAGCATACAAAATACAAATATCAACTATATCATTTTTTTCCAAAATTCCGGGAAATATGGGAAAAAAGATATTTCCTTATATAATTTCTTACTTAATTTTAATTAGTTTATTCCTTATTAATATTAAAATAATGTTGATAAAATGTAATAATTATCTATTCAATATATACATCGATATAGATTAAAAAGTAAATATTAAACTAAACGTTTTAGAAAAGAACTATTGAAATTACCTAATTATATTTACGTGCATTAAATAACTTAATTTAAAACCTGAAAATAATTAAGACGTAACATAGCTTATTTGTTATGTTTATGAATAAATAAGTATAAATTTACGTGAAGAGGAACTTATTGTACGCTGCTTTTTTATGGAAATGCATAGACGTACAATTTCCCTCCACATAATAATTTTCAACTAAACACTTATATTTTGTTGACAACTAATCAAGTCTGGACCATAAATTCTCTTTGTTCATGAAGCGCCGTATGTATTAGTTTTTTTACTGATTAAAACTTTAACATATATAAACCTTGAAATTAATTATTCCATAATCAAGAGAAAGAAATGAAAAGTAAGTGTTATGATAGAAACTTACGAATATTTATTAGATCTACAGATGATTTAATTTAATTTTGCAGTTATACCACTGTTTATTTATTCTCTGAATAGATTCGTAGGACTATGTTTTATTTCCCAATTATTGTTCATCACAGAATTACACGTAGTGCTATTAATATAAATTGACTGGTTAACGTAAAAATGATTAAAAATTTTTAACGGGAAAAATACCATATAAAAAGTAAATTATAATTATTGCTTGTCATTTGTCATAAGTCCTAGTTACGAACAAAAGTTTTAATCTTTATTTTGCTGGAGAGAGCTTTATTATTTTCTACGCACCTCATTGTGCTGTTTAATTTTTTATCAAAGATTTGAACTAGCAAAAAAAATTATATTTCTTAATTTTTGGCATTTACGTATATCTGAACTTCTTATACTAATGCATTCGTTACATGTTAAGCAAAATTTATTATCGGAGAAAAAGATTATATTTTGTTGTTTTAAGTTTTTAATACAAAATATTCAATATTAAATGAACAAAAATATAAATTGATTAGTCAAAATATGAATGATTATACTAATAAACCGATGGTGTGACGTGTTGCTTCCATGCTGTAATGAAACCTCCATTATCTATATTATATAAACAGATGAACTATGTATACATTTGTAATACAAAGACTTTGATGAAAATCTATATAGCTAAGCCAAACAGAGACCTACATTTACATATAAATTACTTGTTCTAAAGACCTTCATACGTTATCAGAGAATGATACTTCGTTAACTTGATATGCAGTACATATTTCACAAATTTTTTCTTAATTAGTGTCGATAAAAATAAATTAAATTAGTCGCACGACTATAATATTCAAGTACTAGTTTGTACAGCATTCAAAACCAAGTACAATAAATAAAAATATTCATATTAAAAGCTGTATGGCGTATAATATGAGAATTTTAGTCTCTGTTAGAATTAATAAAACAACTTTGATCAACAATACAATTTATTTTATATTTAAATACGTATAATTTTTTTTATAAAATCCTATAATTTGCCGTTTTATCAGTTGGTGTTAGCTCTTTGTCACATCCATCCTAACCAATTCAGTACATATAAAGTTATCACAAACTTGAATATAAACCCAATTTAAAGTTTTATATGCACTATGATGAGTACACCTTTTATCCCCGCAAATTATGTACCAAAACGGTAAAAGTACAGGTTACATTTTCCCTAAAGGAAATTAAGATTATTTAACTTTATTCATTACCTGTGTGTACTTAACGAAACGGCACGTATTTCGAGGGGAAAACATTTCTGTAATTTAGGAATGAGTTAATATTTCAATTATTTTATACATACTTCAAGTTCAAAAGCTCTCATAAACGTATTAAAACAAGTGTACTGTAGCACTGTAGTGCACACCATTTCCTCCTGAATTACGTCGCACATTCGTAATTGCATCACCAACATGGTTGTGTCAGCCCCAGTTGAGTGAAACTGTGGTTGTGGTTACAGCTGAGGTTGAGAGCCCCGTGTTACTGTCAGAGATACGCAGATCATCTTCAATAACGTAGAAGGTTTTAAATGGTATTACTTTCTCTGGGCTATATCGACGTTCATAGTATGTATATTTTATCACGTTAATGAACAGGAATAACAATAATGCTATTCTTTTGTAATTTAATTACTGTAACTATCTTACGCATACTCTTATTGAAATAAAAGTTTAGGACAAATTCTACATAGAACATGTTTGTGAAAGTGTTATAAAACTATAAATTGAACATTAGAACCCTCAATTGGTTTGGAGACGTTGAAAATTAATTTTCCAACGTAGCTTGTTAAATCGATACATTGAATACTGCTGATGTCATAAATAGAAAACTATTTTAATAAAGCCAACAGTAGAGGCTCATTTGTAGTATTATCAGCACAATATTTCATTAATATTCTTCTATTTTTTACGATACTAATAGTACCAAGGAAGAGTTATCACCGCTGTTTTACTTATGATAGCTATTTGACACCATCAATAGGCGCTAAACAGCTCGTTATAAAACCAGATTTGTATACTTCTAAATATACATCACAATACAACAAATATTAAATAAAAAAAAACTATATCCAGAAGTTTACTTGTGTCTGTATTCAATAATATTTAATTTACTGTAATGATATGAGGTTGGGTCCATAAATAGAGCTTTATGGCCTTAAATATACCTATTTAATAAAGCCATTTTTCATTTCATTTTTACATATATTTATCAAAATAATACAAATTTTTCATTGTGGTGTAAATAAATGCATTCTTTAATTGAGTATTAGGTACATTAAACATTTCCTAGTGTTTGTATAAATAAATCAAAGATTAATTGAGTTTATTAGCAATGTAATTAACTTTATAAACATAATTAATTTAACTAATTCAAACATAACTCATAAGTCACCTCCTCGCCTGTAAAATGTGTTCGTTCATGTAAAGGAGCTGGTCCATACTGAGGTCCATGTGTCAGATAGAAAGTTGCTTTTTACATTCTTCAATAACTAAAAATAACTAAACCTATAAAAATGCGTCTTTATGTATGTAAATTGAATATTAATTATAAGTACAACAAAATAAATATTTCAATGCAATACGTGCCTTATTTTATTCCTATTATATATTATTTATTCCACAAATATTCATATAGTGCAAGTTATAGCACAAAATTTGTAATCGAGGCCTAGAATCGATGCCAAACGGCGATCCCCATTTACATACAAATTACATCTACAAGGGAATTTAAACTTGTTCTAGTCTGCTTTAGAGGATATGTATATGGCTAACTTCTGAATATAGTAACTAGATAAAGGAGGCAGCGCAAAACTTCTGTAATGTTATCATACATAATGAGTATTTTACTTTAACAATTTTAAACCTGCAAAAACCTCGTGTTTGTTATTAGAACCATATTTTGTTTTTAGCACATGTAGAGAATTATTTTTTCTTCAACTATTTTTAAAGCAAATTTATTTTATGATACATAAAAGGATTTTTTGTTATTGTAACACATCTTTACGTATATTAAATCACATGTTTCTCTTGAAGAACGTATTCGGATATTAAGTAATTTGCTTCAAAAAATATTATTTGTATAAATACATGAAATTAAAATTGTAACAAATTAAAAAATGAGTTGCAAAAGTGTGCAAAATATGAGATTCATACAAATTTAGAATATTAATATAGTGTTTACTGTGGTGGCTGCTTATTAGCTAAAAGCCTAGGAGGTTAAATTCAGTTAGCCCTATAGAAACACATCTAATAATTTGTTGAGTTGTATAGATGACTTTTTTCTAGCAAACTGATTTGTCGAAACACATGTTAATTTTAGTGGATGTTGAAATGGAACGGTTTAAATTATTTTAAAAATATGGATCGATAATGCTTTAAATTATTTTTGTACCTTAAAACTGACCGTTAGACATAATCATTAGTTATATCTGCATAAAGTACGCTCTAACCCAGTAGGGATCACTTCTGGCTGGCTTATACCTTCCACCTGAACCAACCACTGGTCACAGCAAAAACCGATGTGTCACTTAAATCTGGGCAACCTTATGGATGTTCAGGAACGGAACATCATTCACCGAAAATGTCGAGATTCTAGGGTTAATTTGAAATTCGATAGGTCTAGTCTGTGGTAGATGACTGTTGGAGTGGGTGGGGTTTGTTCCCTAATCTCCGAGGTTCTTGCTAGTCTCAACAAGGGTGTGCCCCCCCTTCCTACTTCGACTGGAGGGGCTGGTTCAGAGCTGACCTCCCCTTCTTCCGGGTAGATATGACTTTGAGATGTAGTGCCCTAATGCATCCTCATGGATATCGATAGGAGGCGATCCCTAATCCCTTACCTTACCCATCCTGAATATCCTGTCACTACGGAAGCAGCGCAATTACAATTTATAAACTTCCGATCTTAAGGAAACATAAAAAGGTGCACTCCAGTACTTAAAGGGATCGTGGTCTTTACTTTAGAGTCCATATTTGGTTGCTTGGCTTTTAAGTAAGAAATGTTTCCGTCTCTGATTTGGTTGATTTTTATTGTGCTAAGCTATTAAAATATCCTAAAAGAATATGTGTAGTCTACATTAAAGTTAAATCTAGTAAGATAACGAAGAAAAGAAAGAAAAATGTATAATGTAACCATAATGTGTATTGTCTATGGGTTCCGTTTGCCTAGGTTGAACAGTGTAGGCAGCAACATTAGATTAGAGGATATTAACTGGAAAAACATTCAAATTTAAAAAATGCTCATGCTATGTATTGACAATTCTAAGTATCGTTCCCATTACACTTAAATCATCTCGATATGCTTAATGTTTTCGGGCTGACCATGGCCAAATTTGATTTATCCCACTTTGTTAGACATATCATATTAGTGTAAGAGCTTGAATTACGCGATTATTACTGTCTTAGAAATAAAGTAAAAATAGTTACTAAATATTAAATTTGACAGAAATCTCCATTTCATGAATAGAATAAAGTGCATAGTTTGACTTAACCTGCAACAGAACTGTATGTGAATGCTGATTACATCAGGTGTCTAAAATGTCGTAGATCACTCAACGCTTCGCCTAATGAGACAATATAAATTCCTATTCACATACATTACACAGCATTTTGTAGTTAATGTAACCCAAATATCGTAACAATGTAAGTAGTTAGTTTTGAACTCCCCTGACCTTTTTCTGAATCTCTTTAGACGAACATGACTCCAGATTTCAGAAACTATTTCTGTGATTCCAGTGGCTGTACTAAGAGGAAGGTGAACTGGAGCTAAATTCAATATTCACGTTGAATCAACGTTTTCAGCCACAGCGACGTTTTTTGTACACTACTATGTTTACACTTATGTTTAAAAATTTTTAGTTTACAACTCTTGTTCTTACATGGTTCTTTAGATATAGAATATGTATTTTGCTTCCAGGTCTGTAAATGTTCTATTACTGAATATCTTTAAATTATTTCTGTTACATGAAAGAACAATACACTTTATATTTTACCACGCTTAATCAGTATACCTTTCTATTTTAAGTATTAGATGACGTACTTTAAATCAAAAACTCTGCGTTCAACTGGTGAATAGAGCCTACTCTAAACATAAAAAATTCATATAAAAGATATCTAAAAATATAATGTGTAATGAAATTACCGTTTGCCAAATTTCCTTCAAAATGGATTTACAAAGTTTTATAGAAGAATTATTTGGACAGATTCGTCAGCAGTAAACGTAATGTTAATACTAAGTTTACCAAGTTGACTAAGATCTGTAATTAACTGACAGGAAGGTGACAAATGAATTGGTTTTGTTAGTTTTGTATGATAGAGCGATTGCAAAGTGATATTGAACAATTGGTCAACAAGGCTGTCGTTCTCTCTAAATGAAATTTTCTTGGAATTATATTGTGACGGAGGGCAGATAATAACATCTAATCTGATCACAAAGATTACAAATTGATTATTTAAGTGCCTTAAAGTAATTTCATTACATGGAATAATATCGGTAGTGGGTAATTAATTTCTTTGTTACTGGAAATGTTTTATGATTACATCATATGTACTATGATCATCCCTACAAGCTGGCACAGTAATGTTTCTAAAAAGACTATTTACAGAGCGTACAATCCTGTTTGGAGTAACTCTAAAAGTAACTTATAAATACTAATAAAATATGTTCCTGGTACAGGTTGAATCTTACTTGAATGCAGACTGAGCTGCATTAATGGCATGTCAATAAAGACTGATTTTGCCCAACAACAACCTTACATTGCTGGGATAGACTCTGTCATGCTTACAGAACCTCTCCTTGCTTCTTTATCAGCTTAAATTTTCTACGGAAGCTGATTTTAAGACAATCTACAAACATTTGAGGAAACAACTGTACAATATGACTGGCTTAACATAGAAACATCTATATTTCTCTGCTACTATACTATATCAATGTAAGGTACCAAAAAAGTGTTTCACAATTGATCAACTTGATTATTTTGTACAAAATGCTCCATTAAAGTACGTACCACCTTAATGTAAAGCATAATGAAATACATTATATATATATATATATATATATATATATATATATATATATATATATATATATTTGTTTCTGGTAGTTATGGCCTTATTCCCGCAGTTGTCCTGCGAAACCGTAATGGGTGAGATTTTAAAGTATTTAAATCTAAAATTGAATTATTTCCTATACTGTAGAATGCAGACTAAGATAAATATAAGTATTAGAGTTTAACAGATATTAACAGATTTCGTATAAGTTTCTTGAAGTGAATTTGAAATATGTGAATTTCTCTTTAAAATAATGAAATATGTAATAATTTCGCTTATCCTAAAATAATATATAGGAACAAAATGCCAGCGTTCATATAACTTATTGTTTTGTAAAATACTTCATACTTTAAGTAATCTTTTCAATACCTAAAATAAAGGTCCTCAACTTAACAAACAAAGTAGAATATCCAGGAACTAAAGATTTTAGGTGATGAAAATAAGTGGCCAGATGGAGTTAGTGGTAAGGTTTTCTGAAAGAATTATCAGCGGTTGACGTACTATTATGGCTGACTTTATAGCCGGCATCGAGTGAGTTTCGTAGTCAGAAACAAAATTATAGCCAGCTATTGCCTGTTCTACTCAATATACTTCAATATAATTCAGTATGTGAATTCAAAACAAGTGTTGGTGAGAACGTAGATGTTGAATATTTATCAAACATCTCATGGTTCTTCATATACTGTGTATTCGTATAGGTATAAAAAACATGTCTTGTGGGATATACTACGTATTAAAATTGTAAATATTAGTATCTGTGAGAATTTTATAAAATTAAAAGAAAACAGTTTTTAAGGTAAATTTTATTTTAAGAAAGTGATTTGAAAACACTTTTAAATACACTTTTAGTTAATGATGTGTATAATTACCGCATTAATGATATTAAGCACATATCTGTATGGAAGATTTATTGTTTAAATAAATGAATCAGAAATATTTGTAGGAAAGAACTTTATGTATTCATATCACTATTTATAACAGTAATAAAACTAATTATAATTATATTATTTAAAGGTTGTTACTAAGCATAACATTTTTATAGGATAATAGAATTTCAAACGTTTTCCATCGGTATATGATACAATATGTATAACAATAAATTTATAAATCTGCAATCTAACCTTGTCACTTAATCAATTTAACTGATGCTTAATGCGTAATAATGACGTTTAAAACAGGAAATCAGAAAAATAACTTACTGTGGAGATTTACGGAAACGCCTATTGGTAAATTCGTGTGTAAAATATATTATATGTATTTCGCTAGGCAAGTTTATAAGTTAAATAGCTCTCATAAATAGTAAATGGAGCGATAACAGATACCATAATGGTTCAAAATATATGAGGGTTACTTCATTAAGTGTAGATAATACTGTATTGGATTTTTTTGTAACAGAGGGCCAGGTTTCCTAGGCCTGGTAGTTGCCTCTCAGACATCCGGCTTATTGTGCACCCTCTCCCAGGTTTAAGCTGTATAAAATCCCAGGCCTTTACAAAACCATGAGATCTTCTGAACAATGCTTTCTTGTTCCAACCCCTCTTCCGTATGCATAACAACACCTAGGGATCTTGCTCTGTAATGCCGGACATTCAAATATGACGTGCTTGGCTGT
The DNA here is from genome assembly GCF_021130785.1 of Homalodisca vitripennis. Classification (NCBI taxonomy): domain Eukaryota; kingdom Metazoa; phylum Arthropoda; class Insecta; order Hemiptera; family Cicadellidae; genus Homalodisca; species Homalodisca vitripennis. The sequence continues at coordinate 55,026,191 of NC_060213.1, read as the reverse complement.
TTCGTCAGCCTCGCCACATTTCCTGCACAGTGTTTCCTGAACTGGAATACCTATTCTGTTCAGGTGACTTCGGAATATCCAATGACCTGTAATAAAACCAGTCACCTTTCTGATCTCCGTTCTACTCATTCTAAGGGCATCTGCTGCAATGTTCCTTGATGGTCCCTTCAGCATCCGCTTTGCTTGTACATTCCCCTCAGTATTTCTCCAATGTTGTAGGTGTTTGTTAGCCATTCACTTGGTAACTGATCTATGTGCTAAGTTATATGAGACCCCACACGTTGGTTCAGGACCTGTAAGAAGACTGTTGGCTCCCAAGTTAGCGCAACTGTCTGCCCCTTCATTTCCTGTGATTCCTCTATGTCCAGGCACCCAAGTTAGAATAACTTTATTGGTTTTCGCCAGCAATTTCAAGACCTTATGGCATTCCCAAACTGTCTTCGAATTTCAGTCATGGTTGGCCAAGGCCTGCAGAGCAGCCCTGCTGTCCGAGTTAATGTAGATGATTTTGCCTTTGTAGCCCCTTTCCACATTAACTCTTGCAACATTCTGCAAGGGCTGTAACTTCAACCTGAAAGACAGTTGCCAGTTTACCTAGTCTAAAGCTTAAGTTAACCCTCGGTCTGGCTCCCCAGACCCCTGCCCCAGTACCCTTCAGAGTCTTTGACCCGTCCGTGTACCAGGTTAGAGCCTTCTTCATGTTGTCAGGCTCACCTTTTGACCATTCCTTCCTTTCAATAATGTTGACTTTAAATGGTTTTTCCCAGTCCGTAACCTTTGCCATTCTGTCAGACATCATTTCTAGAATATCCAGTTTGAGAATGTCAACGATCTTGGAGTGCTTACTAGCATGGTGATAATGCCAGTTCCCATTGCACTTCAGTCTGTAGGCAGCCATCCTAGCCTCTCCTATGACGAATATGTCTAGGGGAGGAGGGTTTAGCACTACTTCCATAGCAGCGGTTGGTGTTCCTCTCATGATACCCATTGTCCCCCAAGCATGCCAACCGCTGTACCTTTGACAGCTTTTTTGCGGCAGTCACCTGTTGGACTTTAGGCCACCATACCACTGAGCCATACACCATCATTGGCCTAATGACTCTGGTGCACAGACAATGTGACATGTCGGATTTAAGCCCCCATGTGCATCCTACCGCACGTCTCACCATCATCAATGTAGTCTGATATCGTCTGATTATGTATTCCAGATGGCAATTCCAGGTAAGTTTATCATCCAGTTTGACACCTAGATATCTGAACTCCCTGCTTAACTGTATCTGGCCCCTACATAGAACTGGCTGTGTGATTTCCAGTTTCCTTCTACTTGTAAATGGTATCATGACGGTCTTCGAAGGATTTACTGCAAGTCCTTCTTCGTCACACCATCGCTCCACAATGGCCAGTGCTCTCTGCATCATTTCCAGACACGTAACCATATGCTTACCTCTTATGAGTATGACAACATCATCTGCATAGCCTTGAACATACATACCCTGTTCATTCAGAGTCCAGAGTAAGTCATCCACAAATATGTTCCACAGGCTTGGTGATAAGACACCTCCTTGTGGACATCCTCGCTGCGTTTTGACCTCTCTTGTGACTCCGCACAGATTTGCCTGTGCTCTTCTGCTCTTAAGCATGTTACTTATCTACCTAACAACAGTTTTCTCCGTACCCCTGGATGTAAGCTTAGACACTATAGAGTGAGTACTCGTATTATCAAAAGCTCCTTCTATATCCAGGAATACTGCTAAAGCTATTTCCTTTTGTTCAATAGCCTGCTCAATCTTGCCAATCAGACAGTGTAGGGCTGTTTCACAAGATTTGCCTTTCTGATAGGCATGTTGATTTGGATGTAAGGGACGGTTGATGAAGACTGTGTCCCTTAAATGCCTATCCAGAACCTTCTCCATGGTCTTGACGAAGAAGGATGTTAGGCTTATTGGTCTATAAGCCTTTGCAACCTCATAGGAGGGTTTGCCTGGCTTCGGGATAAATATAACCCTAGAGGTCCTCCAAGATGAGAGTATGACTCCTGTCGCTAGACTAGTTCGAAACAGTCGTAGGAGCAGAGGTATCACCAAGTCCCCACTCTCCTGCAGTAAAGCGGGAAAAATGCCATCGGTACCTGGTGATTTGAACGGCTTAAAAGACTCCAGGGCCCATTTTATCCCTAAGTAGTTGATTACAGTCTTTGCACAGTTCCAATCCTCCTTAGACGAGCTATCTCTAGGTTCTCGCCACCATTCACTAACAACTGTTTCACTGGTTTGAAATGATCCTGGGAAGTGTGTATTCAGTAAACACTGAAGAGTCTCCTCTTCAGGATCCTGATCCTTGGTGTGAGTCCCATCTTCCCTAAGTATAGTACCCACCACATTTGTGGGGCTTCGAGCTAGGACTTTTTGGAGTTTTGCGCAGTCAGGAGCCTTATCCATACTCTGACAGAATTCTCTCCACGAGTTTCCCTTAGCTCTTCTCACCTCCTTATTGAGCTCTGTTAGGGCAGCAGAGTACCTATCCCAGTTCCCTGCACGTTTGCATGTATTATATGCTCTGCGAAGGTTTTTCCTCAAGGTTTCCAGCCCCTGGTTCCACCAACATGCTTTTTTCCTTGAGTTTTCTCAATCACGGGGCAGGCTTTGTGGTATGATTCTATCATTGTGTTTTGCAAAGAGTTCGCCATGTCGTTGACCCCTTGCCCCTGATACCCATTTTCCCTTACTAGATTGCTTTTTAGCTCTGCATTGAAAGCTACCCAATCTGTTTTCTTTGGGTTTCTATAGGTCTCACTTATTTTATACGACCTCATGTCAAAGAAGATATACTTATGATCTGAAGCAGATGCTTCATCTAGCACAATCCAGTTTAAAACTTTAGTTGCAATATAGTTGCTAGTCAGAGTTATATCTAAGACCTCTTCCCTTACCCCTGTACCTCTTCTTTGTACAAAAGTTGGTTTACGGCCTTGATTCATAATAACTAAGTTCGATTCTACTATGAAATTCAAGAGGCACTCACCCCGGTTGTTGATGTTGCTGCTCCCCCAAGCGGTGTGGTGGGCATTCGCGTCACAACCGACAATCAGGTGCCTCCGCGTAAGGGTTCCAAACTCCACAATCCGCCTCATCTCCGCAGTTGGCGGTGGTTCTGGAGAATCGTATGGGAGGTAAACCGATGCAAACAGGATTCTGATGTTGCCATCGCCTGTCTGCAAGTGAACCTCTGTCACGGCTGTGTCTCTAGAACACATTTGTGCCATTTTTAGTGATTTGATTTTGTTACTGACATATATACATGCTCTAGGGTTGTTACTGCCAGAATCATATATCAAATTATCTTTAGCGGTGCTCATCCCCATCACACGGCTGCCAACGGTCCATGGTTCATGGATCAGGACCACGCCTATGTCGTCAGCCAGGATCTTCTGGCAGAGTGTTGCCGTAGCTGCTCTGCTGTGGTTTAAGTTTATTTGGAGCACCGCTTTCATCCACTATTGATCGTTACCTCCCTGCAGCTTGAAGGTGATCCTGTCGCTTCCCAAAAATAGGCGCATCGCCAGAGTCTTCAGCTTCTTCAGGGAGTCTTCGTCCACATGAAGGACCAGGAATTCGCCGTTGGTGCTAGATTTCCCTCCAACAGCAGATTTCCCTCCATTGATCCGTGTCAAGGTCAATCTGGTTTTTGAGGGCTTCGAGCAGCTCTTGCTTGCTGTCCACCTCGATGTCCTTAGGGATGGATACTCATCCATCTATTATTAAATGGTATTTACATAAGTTTTACCTACAACACTATCTTCACTGAGATTATACATTTCATGCTTGTCTTATAGTTTTTATAATAAATAAAACGTAAACATCCCATCAAAACATTGCAATATAGCAAAATCGTTTTTGTAATATCTACCAGCCAACGGGAACGTAAGCAATTTTCTAACCACCTCTGAGTTTATGTGTTTATTGAAAGAAACTCCACTTTAGTGCTTCATATGTTTCCCACAGAAGTGAGATCGGAACTATATTTGCCAAGTCTATCATTGAACACGTTTAACTTGTTGGCGAGATATTCATAGATACGCGTTAGAGACATAAAGGTAGAGAATCTCACTACAACATCCCTGTTCAACATCTGGCCTCACTGGAACTCACACTGAAGGTCAAACGTTCAACAGACTTTTCTCATAGATCAGTTAGGAACATAACAAATGCTTTACCACAATATATTTCTGTCACTGCGAGAGACTTAGGAGTTTGCAGACACATTCACCATTATAGTGGTTTGAAATATTTTTATTAGTGGAAATTGTTATTCATTATCCTACAACAGCTAGATTCAGGATTAGCTCTCTACCTTTGAGACATTCGTCATACGATATATTCGAGATGCATATCTCCTAAAAATACAAAGATCACTTACGAACATTGGAAAGCATTTTCATCATCCATCATGGCAAATATAGCGAAAAATAATGCACTCCAATAGGAGTCCTATATAGCATAATCAGGAATATGCTATCTACAAACTCAGCATAAACATTCCTGAAATATGAACTTATCTACTACTCATATCCCATTGTCAAAAGGTTAACCTCCAACAGGGGTGTTATCATGTACAAGCAACTAAATTGAAAAGTTTGCTGAAGTAAATTATTAACTTTAGCAAACTCTTTAAAAGTAAAACTTAATTGATCCCAGTTGACCAGTCACAAAAGCTATGGATTCAGGGAAATTTATTTCGTTTGAAAGAAGACAAAATTTTCACCAAAGAAGGTTGTGAAATATTTAAAGCTATATCTAGCTGTAGAAGCCTTTCGCACCTCAGACTATAAAAAAATCAATTGTCATGGTTCTCACTTTCTATAGGAAGGTTGGACTGGAATCTAATAAAAATAAACACCACTGCAAATTTAGCGCATTTATCTGTCCTTGACAGCCATTCCCTTGTTAACAGATTCATTGTATTGTCAAACAAACAAACAAACACATACCGGGCATAGCCACAGGCTGCGGTATGTTGTGTATGTAAAGCTTCTATATTGTAGTATAAACTTCTGTATTTAGCTAACTTTTAAAGGTACCTGTAGTATATTTCAGTGTTTTCACCAGGTCCTCATGTGTCGAAGTTGCCTATGAAGAATGCTTTATGAGATTTTAACTAGAACTTTCGGTATATAATGATGGAGCTGTGTTTCTAAAAATATATTAATTTATGTTATCTTCAACAAAATATTATTAGACGTTTACAAGTTTTGTAAAAAATCTAATCTTGACAAATACTATTAAAGCATTAGTCTGACTTGTTGAAAAATAACATATTCAAAATTTGCATATATTTATGAGTAGGGATTAACTTTTGAACATTTGTATTTATTAATATTAACTTATCCTTTTTCATATGTTATCGATAATTTACGACATTTTAGAAACGAAACAGTCACATGATTAGAATTATCAAATGAAGGATGGCAGATAATCCCCATTTAAGTCCTGCGATGACTTAAAAAACAGCCTAAAGTTTAGCTAATGTAGAACCAATGTACAAATCTACACTCATTTTTATAAACACTCATGAATTAAAGACAAAAATAGAGTAGTAATAAATATTCCATTTCTTTGTAGTATATTATGTATGAACTGACCAAGATTCTAACTGTTACATTAATCGCCTAATCAATGTATAACAGGAAATTAAATCTCACCACTGTCAATTTTACGAATTTTTATAATTTAATGCTATGCAATACGCTTTATTTTACTACTGAAGAAACTATATTTTCTATAATGTGATAGATCTTAGTTTTCGTATATATTTATTTTGGATAGAGTAGTTTTTATAGTAGTAAAAATAAAATTAAGTTATTAATATTTTTATAAACGGCTCAATTTTTATAATAAAATCAATTTCATTAGAACATTAAGAAATGTAGTTGCGTAAATATTTCGTTTATTATTAATTTAGGATTTCAACAATTCTTAGAAAAGAACTAAAACTAAAAGATAGCAAAATAATATTCAATTTATCAGCAAAAAACCAAACACATTACTTTTGAAAAACATGAAATGAAATAATAAATATATAAAAGAGACCTCCAAAGGTTTGCGATACGTTTGGCATTTTATGTTTACGAAAGCATTGGATACAGTTACAGATCATTTCAATTGATTTTATTACAATAGCTTGTTTCTCAGAATGAATAAAATAACAGAACAACAATCATTTACATTCTAACCTCACTATTCCTTCACAAATACTCTTAAAAACTACGTTTTCGAAAACAATTTTAACTGTTATTTTTAGTGGAAGTAAGTGCATAGCTATTTATAATGTACATAAAGCGTGAGAATTAATATTTCAAGTTATTATTATTAAATTTGAATATAATTTGTATTTTTGTCTTATTTCCTGGTTGATAGAACCTATTATATATCACACGGAGCAAATGTGTCATAAGACACTTAATCGTATTTCCTACCTAGTCTTCGCCTCGTTCCGCTTGCGTACCGGAAACAACTACTTTTGCTCCAAGTAAAGAAATTTTGTATTAAAAAATAGGCTTGCTATTTAACATTTTACAAAATTATATTTCTTGCCAGCTACCCAATGGTTAGATAAAGATTGTGAAAAACTAGTAAAATGTTTATTAAAATGATCAGTAGTAGCAATCCATAATCTAATATATTAAAATTTATGACAAAATTGTGTAATTTAGTTTTTTCCTACAGTTAAAACATAGCCCAAAAATATAACATCTGTAGTTTTGATATTCAGCTTCCACTTAAAAGTAGCTTGATATAAAACATGTCTTAATTGAAATGTAAACCCTGTCTTTCAATTTTTAAAATTTAAATTAGTGTTTTTATTTCTAAACAATAAAAAATGTATACAAGACATTTTAATCAACGATGGATACATGCTGTATTGATAAATGAATTTTGTTTTTACGTTATTTGGTATAAATTGTATTTCTCGTTGACATTCGAATTTAAGATTTCCATATTTTAATATCTATTGATCTTGCCAAAGAAAGAAACTAAAATAGGCAAAAATGTGTAGAAAATTCTCTTATTCCGTATTTATCTATCTATAAATAAGTATGTTTCTTATGAACAGTTTATGTCACAGGTTTTAAAATTATTTCGATGCACAAAAACGTACAAATACAGCCAAACGTGCTGAGTTTAATAATGAACAGAAAGAACAGTGGCTGTTTACTTTGTTTTTCCATTCATCGTTGATAACGTAGGGATTACAAACTGCAAACAAAAAGCACTTCTCTTATTACACCTGGTATTTCATGGACGAACTGTACTTACTGATGTTTATTATGAGAGATATTTTAGTAAGTCTAAATAAAACAAATTCTAATAAAACTAGAAAATGTATAATTGGGAGTAATATTGTATTTATTCAGATATATAGCTCATATGATACTTCCAAGGGATTTAACGCAAGTGATTATAAATATAGACCTAAATCGGTTACGATATGTGATATTTAATAGCACAACATCTGTGAACAGTCTTTAATTAAATTTTGATCTCCATTATTTATACAGGATGTTAAAAATTCCTGAAGGGGCTTGATCATTCCCAAACAAGTAAACAATAAACTTGGTACATCATTACTGCTCAAATAAATCTATGTTTTGATGTAACTACCAATTTTTTTTATGTTATAGGGATGAACCGAAAGGAGCCAGAAGAAGATACTAAGGAAGAACATAAGTCGAGCAGTACATAAAATTAAAGTTCTCTATTTTAAGAGTACAGTACCGCAAATCTGACTTCAAAAGATTCAGTCTTAGAAACATTATATTGGTTTAAAAATATGGTTTATAGTTTAACATTTACAATTTCTTTCGTGTTCTATATTGTTTAATATTCTTGTCTTGACTCAATCTGTGAAAATTCAACTGAGTAAATAAATACTGAACTTAAGAAATAGTTCTTTAAGTGACTCTTCGCATCCAATGAAGGATAGTCTAGAATGAGTTCGGCAAAAAAATATGGTCATTGATGGTAATTAGAAACAGATCTTAATTTTATGCTTTATCTAACCAATTCGAAACTAAAAAATTTGACTACTCAAAATAAAATTTTTACTTTCGTTTTCATTATTTATCGCCTTGTTATGGCAGAGAGATTTTGACATTGTGGTATTATATGAATTATGCTAATCGCTCTACGTATAGCTCTCTCACATTAAATTTAAACCTTTTTATTATATTTTGAAGAATTTTTAGATATTAGATATTTTACTATTCATCGTACGATAGTGCAAATAAAAATAAATGTTTTTAATTTTCCTAAATTAAATCAATTTATTCCCAGAATAAAACATATTTAGGTAATCAATGATATATATATATAATACACATATATATATATATATACATATATATATATATATATACATGTACATATATATATATATATATATTCCTAAAACAAATAAAAGTCAAATTTATAAAATCATTCTCTTCCCTCTGAACTCTAAACACCGTGGGTCTTGTAGAGAAATATTTCCCGAAAATATGTCTTAAACTTATTTTCGGGAATTTACTCGATTACCAAATGCCCAATTACTTTATTCCCAATATTACTACAATCCTAATTATACCGCAAAACGACAAACATTTATATTACGGTGTTTAGTCAACAATAACCACAATCCTTTCTTCTCGGTTACTTAAATTCTAAGCCTTTAAAATAATCTTCACTTGGCCCATTAACCAAGTATATCCCCATGTTGAATCCTGGTGATTGTGTATTAGCCCAATTTTAATTGAATTCATTTATCTCGGCTTTAAACGATGAACATTAATTTATTTATCATTTTACATTTATATGATTGCGTTTTATGATTTTTTTAACGATTTCAAAGAAGAACTTATTAGAATTGTTTTGTTTCCTTACTAATATTATTATATTTTAATACAAATCAAAGTATAATTTATTGAAGTGAAAACTTCTTTAGGCGCGTTGAGCGTTTTGGTAGAGGGTAAAATCCTCGGTTCGCGTCACCGACATGCTAATGATACTAACCTGCATGAAAAAGTCAGTCTCGCTGTGTTTTTTAACCGTACACTTGGCCGCGGACTACTAACCTGCATGAAAAAGTCAGTCTCGCTGTCTTAAAACTGTTCCCGGCGGAGTATGAAAACAGACTGCGAAAATCAGTGACCTTTACGGCTTCCTCTCGCGATTTAAAAGTGGAAGCCAATGTCGTACAATTCTGTAAGATGCGTCAAATTAAAGCTCTTAATATTGGCAATCTATTGGTTACATTTTTAAATATTAAAAAAATTTCGAAATAATTTTGATTATTGTTTACATTTTACATAGCGTTTACAATGACAAGAAAAAAAGTAGTAAGCGAGGATTTTTTTTATTTTTTGGTCAGACAAAATTTGTCAGCGAGAGAGTTGTGTGAAAATAGATGAATATTTTTTTGTGTAATTTTAACATTTTTTTTATTGGAAGTTTAGTTTAGCCTGTAGTAGCGTATGAAGTGATAAGTGAACGTTTCTGCCGGAACTGTAGTTGGCGCATTGGCTCACTGATACCGTATTAACTCAATAAATTAGTTTATTGTGCAATAAAAATACCTTTACGAAAGAACCAAGTTAATTTAACTAATTTATTAGTTTTAAAAATATTGTGGGTTTAATTGTTATTGCAATTATATACTTTATCCGTAGCAATAACTGTATTATTTACAACAGTGTTCAACTCACTGTTGTTCATCGGTGTTTACTCACTTATAAATGAACAATGAAAACAACGAAATTATATTTTTAAACATTTTTAATATTTGTACGAATATTTGTATTTAAAATTTAGCATTATTCATTTTAATTATGTTTTTAAATATTTAACCTCTTCATCATGAAATGAGTATTATTACGGTATAAAGATTTATCTTACTAGCGTGGTAAAATAGATTTCTAGTTATTTGATTAATATTTTTCCGTGGATTTTAAAATTGGGAAATTAAAAACGCGTCACATTTACAATTACAGATGTACTGCTACTATAACGTACTGTTAATTACTCTCAACTTAATTTAATATTTAAACCTCTCATCATGAAATGAGTATTATTACGGTATAAGATTTATCTTACTAGCGTGGTAAAATAGATTTCTAGTTATATGATAATATTTTTTCGTGGATTTTAAAATCGGGAAATTAAAAACGCGTCACATTTACAATTACAGATGTACTGCTACTATAACGTATTGTTAATTACTCTCAACTTAATAGTTCCGTTTTCACTTCTATCGGCAGTCCCACGACTGCTACTGTTTTTTTAGTATCATTCAAAATTGAGACCTATAGTTACACAGGTTGCGAATAGTAAATTTGTGGATTTACTGATAAATAAAAAAATCCTCTTAGTGATATTAAATTGAAATATTATTGACAGAATTTAAAAAATACTTATTTCATTGTGTGTAAAATACACAATTTACTCAAAATGCATTTGAATTATTAATAAGGAAGCCATGTAATTACAACTAAATGATGTGTTTATTTGAGATATTATAGAATCTAGGTCACAACACCAATGGAAAAGAAACATGCTTCACTCATTTTACTAAGAACCCCTTATATTTTGGTCACAAAGTTTTCGATCATAAACAACTATACCATCCAATAAGAGGACAGCTCAAATAGCTTAATGCAATTTAGATATTATTCTCTCACTAATTTGTTATGTTATATCATCTTTGCTTATTTTAAGCAGTTGTTAGATAAAAATATAGTGATATCTGGTGGTGTGTACAGATCGGTAGAACAAACACCGGATGCAGCAAAAACCAATGTGCTACTTAAATCAGGAGCATGGATTTTCATAGCCGTCTTGATTGGAAGAGGCTGGAACAGAGTTAACCTCATAATGAATATCCAGTATTTATTAATATAGCCTATACTTAAAGTTTAGATGGGTTCGGGCATGCCAAATTACATGTCAACTAGTAGGATCCTAGTCCAAGGATAGAACGAGGAATGTTCCATGTCAGAAAATTCACAATCAGCGTGCTTTATCTCGCTTATATAGAAATGAAGATTCATAAAGTTTATAATTTTCATTCCAGAGATATTTTGCAGGCAGTCAGACCTACCAAAGAGACAATGCACAATCAGGAGGTACATGGGCCTTCACCGAACCTTGATCTTGCCTACAGTGCTGGCCAAATTATTAGACTAAAGCACATTTTTGTGGTTTTCTTCTCAATTTTTACTAAAAAAATTTTTAATTTCATGTTGGTATATGTTAAAGTATATACCCTCATTCGTGTGTTACTTTAGAATAGTATTAGCAAAAGATTTGGTAATTTTATGTTGGCGGGTGGCAACACTGCCTGTTTTGTTTATCATCTGCCTTTACAAATCTACCAGCTCCATAACCAAAATCAGGTTACAGTTAATTTTTCATGTGGTTAACATGTTTTAGGTTCAGTAGATCTTTCTATTAGTGTGTTCTGTTATTATTAAAGTAAGTTTAAGGTCATTTGTGAGTGTGTGAAACCACTTTTTTACTTCCTTATTGGCTATTTATAAAATTATCAGGAAATGTGTAAAAAGAGGACCTTTCATCAAGGAAATGTGCTGTGGCCAAGGTTCTTTTGGAAGAACAACATTACACATAAACTTAAATAGCACACAGACTAAATATTTCACAGAAGTCAGTTAGTAGGATCAAGAAACCACTTGATATCAATGGTATTTATAAATCCAGTCGTATCGGAAAATATGGCCGGAAGAAAGCGTTAAGTCCAAGGATGGCCAGAAAGTTTTGAAAACATGACACTAGTCAATAGAAAAATGACCAGCAAGGTTCTTAGTGACCAGTTAAGAGATTATGGCACAAATGTTTCGCCCAGGACCATCAGAAGAACCTTAAATGGACAACGTCTTCGAGCATGCAGGCCTACAACAAACAAAAAATAACACCGGCAATGGCTAAGAAGAGATTGGAATGGGCCAAAGGCATTCTGTTCACTGATGATGATTGGAACTAGGTACAGTACCCTCAGGATTCAGTAGAGAACTAATATTTGCTTAACTATTTGTTCTTCAACATACAAATATAACCGGTGGCAAAACTAGAGTGTTCTCCAGCGCACATTGTAACGATGGAATGCGTCTGTTTACTGCATAACACAGCTTATTATTTTGTAATCAAGCCATTAAAATCTCAATTGTGCATCTAAAGATAGTTAATTACTTTAGAATTTTTAATACTCAAAGCCTTCTTCATTAAGAGAAAAATAATTTATTATAAAGATTGGATTTTAAAATAGTTTATTATATCTCAGTTAATAGAGTCGTCTTAGAGGTAAATGCATTTATATCACAGAAATTAATTAGGAGTGAATACAAATTGAGACAATGTTTAAGGATAAATAATGTCCCTCATTTCATTAACATTTTGTATTCTTGCTATTTAAGAAGGCATGAAAAATCACATGTCTCACATATACACATCATCCAAATATATTTTATAGTTTTCGTTCATTCTTTAAAAAATTTCATTAATCTAGCAGCATAATATTTATAATAGACTAATTAAGAAAAGAAAGGTAAGTATTAACCGATTTGATATAAGGTCTGCTTAACTGTTTGATCATTAACATACAAATACAACCAGCAGCAAAGAAATAAGTACTTCCAGCACTCATTATAACGAAGGAATACGTCCGATTGCCTCAAAACACAGCTTACCCTTTTTTAACCAAGTCATTAAGCATTTGTTCTTGGGCATTAAGTAAGCCTACTTGTACATCTCACGAAATATAACTAAGGTATAATTGTTTATTGACAAAACCATCTCCATTAGGATAAATATAAATAGATAAGATCAACCATTAAATATATGTATTTTTAATAGAAACACCAATTTATTTTTATTTATAGTGACAGCTATTCGTAAACGTAATTTTTATTGTATAGCTAATAGATGATCCTTTTACATCTTGAAGTTGGCCTGGAGGTAAATGCATTTTCACAGGATTTTTATTTTTTTCATTTAAGTTGGCAAGAAATATATAGCCTAGTCAGACTAATATAAAATTTATTAGTAGTTTAGAACTACATCTCTTGTATTTGCAAGAATTCAGTGAAAGCACAAAAGTGTCACAAATATTGAAAACAATAGAAGCTTCCAAGTTTCTATAGACTATCATGACATAAGGTACTGTGGTGATGTTTAAAGTGCATTATTTAACATAGTTAATCATATTTCAATATCATTTCATGCTGTGTTATATTTCTAAAACTCCTGAGCATAGCTTTAATAATTGCTTGTTTGTTTGTTTTATGTTTATTGAATTTTGAAACATGAAATATTTTGCAAAGGAGAAGTGGTGAGATTAACTGCTCCTACCCGATAATACAGAAAAGCTCATACTGTTCACGACAGCGTTAGTCTTTAATTATTTTTTGACATGGAACTTTACAAAGGAAGTTTGTAAGATTAACTTTTTTACCTCAGAGACACACAGTTTGTACTCTTACTGTTATTGGTACCTCGAAGGAATCGTTTCGTGAACACTTAATTTATTGAAATGAAACGTAAATAAAGAAGGTAATAGAGTAAACTTTTCACCTCACAGTTACAGTTGGTAGCTGTTGATGGGTTTGTGCGATCTACAGCGTTAGCTTTAGTAAAAATAATTTACTGTTTGAAATAAAAATTGAATTGAGAGTATGTGAGATTAAATTTTTTGAATAGTATAGTTACAGTTAAGATAATCATTACTTGGTAATAATGAACTAGTCAGTACGTTCTTAAAAAAATTCTTATTAAACGTGATAAAAGAGGTTAACACATGGTTTTCTAACCATACTTTAATCGAACAATAAAAACCTTACACAAATAGTTATTGTATTTCACAAGTTCCAAAAGATTTTTGTTTGTAATAATATTATATCTATCAACCAGTGTTAGATATTTACTAACATAACTGGGGTGAATTAATGATCCATATACTACGTAAGTTGTACTGTTTTTTAATGGTATTTTATGTAACAAATATTTTCGCGCAACCTCTTACTCGTTAATCGTTAATATAAGTTACGTCCGATGTTCTTAGAATTAAACTTTTGACGGATTAATAACCTAATTATAAAAAACACGCATATTAACTTTTTTGCCCTATGTGTTTGTCCGTTCGGTACAAAGTATTTGACTGTTTTACAATTCCATACACATTCATTTATTATTTTTTACTATTTATTTTCCAACCCACGAGTTACAGAAAAATATTTTTAACCTATCAAGAATTTTACTACGACTATCAAAGTAGTTTGGCTTTTGGTCTAACCGAATAACACTGTTACACTCTTGGAACAAAGTTTATTCCAGAAAGTTTTTAGTAGTAATGCGTTCTTTAATGAAATAAATGTAGAAGTAAAAATTAAGGCAGTTAATAACGTAGCAACATCATCAAGAATTTTGTAACGTAATTTAGTCTAGGCTACGCAAGTTATAAAGAAAAGAACCTTACTCTTAAGAGGTAAAGTTAGGACGCAGATGCTCACGTATACGCTGTAACTCAAGGTTCCTAATTTCGTGATGTAAGTTAACTGAACTATTTGCGAAGTAACGGGGCTCGTTAATTTTGTTCTCGTGTTACAAAGGAAGAGTAAGTGTACCACTGGAAACCGCTACAAGGAATGTGACCTATTATTTTCTCAAGGTAAAATTGCTGTAGAGCTGTCTCTGGATTTACACTTTGTTCTTCTTCAATGTATTCCTTCATGACTTTATTAATTATAATTACATACCACATGTTTCACAACAGTTTTTCATAAGACTCTGTAAAAGTCTTTAGCTACAACTTTCGATAAAATTCAATATGCATCCATGATAAAAATGTAACTGCAATTTAAACATGTTTACCCCACATTTTAACAACATATATACGGAACCATATTTACCATCTAAAGAGAGCGCATGGGTAAATTTATTTTATTGTATAACATGTAATTAGCTGAGCGTTAACGAAGCCTATCACTAGACTGGAGAATTGTCTTTCTATATGTATATTCTTGTGTCCATGTTCATATCTAAATAGGCAAAACTGAGTTCCCTGAAAATGCATAGTGTTTGTGTAAGCGTTACTGAATTTTTTTTTTTTTATTGATCTTATAGAAATCTTAGATACCAACTATAAGATCTGTACTATTATATAAACCTCTAATGGTAAAAGATTATGTATTTTGTGTGTGTGTTTCATTCAATTACGTAATAACTACTGTACCGATTGTTTTGGCGTTTAATGTGGACTTTTCTAGGCGTTGGTAATTTAATTCATCCTACAAGAAGCGTTCATACACGTTTAAAACCGACGAAAATATGTGGAAATCCGTAATTTTGTAAATTAACTGTATTAGTTTTTGTATTTGAACTAGAACTTACGCGACACGTACTGTTAAAGAACCATGTAATCAATTTAACCAATAAAGATAAAAAAAGGAACGGTTATCGTAAATAAAAAAAATTGTCATATACTGTTATGTACAATTCCTGTTCCGAGAAGAAAATATAATAGCAGTAAATGTAGCGATTCATCTTAAGACCGTTTGATTGCTAGATTATTTTATATTGCCATATCAACGATGCTTACATCTATTTTGTTGTAATTGATAATAATTAATTTAATTAAGATCTCAGCAATTTTTGATTCGCATGAGCAGATATTGGTGTTATGATTACTTGGTGACAGAATTAAAAGTATATATACATACATGCTTTACAATGATAAGTCTACCGTGGTCACAAAGCATCTCTTTCCCGTGTTTGTAATTCGTTAGTGGAACTATATTAGTGTTTAATATCATCACTGTAAGTCAAACTGTTTTCGTGATAATCCGATGAAAATCTTTCGTTTAAATCTACATTACGACAAAAAGATGTGAATTTATTAAATTGTCCTAAATAAGAAAAAAATTTACCTTGAAAGAAAATGTATACCTCCTTTCAGGCAAGCCCGATCGTTGTTTTCTTTAACCTTGGTATTAGTTTTCTAAATTATGTATATCTGAAAACTTGATATATTAAAATATAAGCTTTTTTACCAAAACCCATTTTATGACTTTCCTACAGAAGTGTCAGATATCCTTGACGAAATTTTGTCTCAATGATTTTTTTTTATACGAATTAATTACGTATCGTTTGTAATTTTTTCTGAACTATTTGCTCAAGATTATCGCTTGTTTCCTAGCGATTCGCTTATTTCATTAAGCGAATGGTTTGATAAATACGTTTCAGTTAAAGATCCCTCCATTATTCTTTCCTCAGCTAATCTAAATGTGGTGTTCCACAAAATGAAAGGAAGCAAATTTCTAGTAGTCTATGTGGTGATTTTCGTTAAACTTTTTATTTCTTAAGAATAATTCCAGACTGGTATACAATAAACTAACTTTTATTAATAAATATTGCTGGTATCTATTATACAAATTAAATAATAATACATAATTATTTGTATGCAACTTTGTGATATGTATTAATGCACGTAAATAATACTCGACCGTGTTGTTCCGTGGTACTATCACCTATTAAGAATAATTACCTTATTATATTTAAAAAATCATATTTTAATTATTTTAAGAGTATTCGTGTGTGACATTGTGGAATAAAAACATACATGTCACTAGATAATTCCATATTTCCCCATATCTTGTTTACTATTAGTTGAATACTATTTCTTTTATTGAGTATCAATCATTTAAACAATTTTGCAAGCTTTGGTACTTATAATTTTATTAGGATTATGGTAGGGTATGACGATGAACTATAACCATGACACGATGACTTTCATTGGCCCAGTACCAAATACAATAATGAATCAATTGACGCCTGTACTCGATTTGCGGATGATTTCTGCTCATACCCTTTATGAATTTTGTTTGCTTCCCTATTACAAATATTGGCACATTCAAACAACCAGCAACGCCTGACAAGCATGTTGTCAGAAAATATTCTTTACTTCCAACAGTGCTTCTTTACTAAAAAATTTAGCCACTCAATTTAAGTATTTCTTTACGTATAAACCGTTTGAATAATAATATTTTTCCCATTTTTGGGTTATTTTGTTTATATGTAAAAGAATATTCCAATTATATTTATCCAAAATAATTAAAATAAATTGGGTTTATGAGCTATCTTTTACATTTAAAGATCCGCAATACTAAATGCGTATTGTAGAATTGTTCCAATGTAATGTTTTCTAAAGCATTAATTGGTCTTATATAGTAAAATAGCTTATTCCTAATTGTAATGGAAATAAAATCAGTAGGAGCCATAACGGCATTCTTGTTTTTAAATACGTCATCCCTTATAGGGTTCATAGGTAAAATGATTCTAAGAGACATTACTTGATTATACAGTATATTATAAGATTAAATACGCTTAGCCGAACATAACTAATATTACACCACGTACAAATAAGGATCTTGACAGTGGTGTAGTCGAAACCGCAGCCTCTCCTTATCGGTTAATTAAACTCGAAGCCTTTAAAATAATCTATACTTGGCTTACTAACAAAGTATATCTCACTGCAGAGCCCTGGTTATTGTGTAAATTACTGTTACCTAAACTGTTATTAAATTATGTGGCGAGAATTTCACATGATTAAAATTTATATATTTATAATTTTACATTAATCAGGGCTTACAGCACTGTTTTAAGTCTTTATTAATCTCATAGACCTTTAATAAAGTTATATTGATAATTCTTTGGTGTTTTTAAAAATTTATGTTTGAAATAATATTGATTTACAATATAGTTCTTTTCAGAATAGATATTATTTTGACAGAAGTAACAACACGGGCTACGTAAATGTTAGTATTATGTAATTCCAATATATATATATCCAAACAATTAGTAATACTTATTATATGCCATAAAGTGAGATATATTACATCGATATAGAAGAAATTATAATAATGAAATCCATTTTTTCCTCAATGCTTACGTTTAAGTATTGGTTGTACAGCAATTTATGTGAGATGTTTAGCGAAAAAATTCCAATACTTAAAAAGTACCTAATATTTTAAATATTTGATAACTATTGTGGAAAACAATTCTTTCTGGGATCCATATATGACTTCATAGTATATATACAAACATTATGTAACTAATTTTTGTCAAAAGAAAGTGACAAATATGTTTTCTTATTGAAAGTTTTCATTTAGTAAGCAGAATTTAAATTCTCGCAAACTGATTAGGAAAATAATGGTAGATAATATAGCTTTTGAGACATAATAAAAGTACTTGACTAAAAGCTAATTAATAGACTCAACGGGCCCCTCCAGCGCATACGTAACAGCAATTAAACTACACCAATTAGTTATTGTGTAATGAATTTATACCGTACGCGTAAACCTCTAAACACGATGAATGCCGTAATTCATTAGGCTCTGATTTAATTTCCTTCAAGGAATTCACATATCTATTCAGAAAATATAGTGACCAATGTAATAAAGTTGTTGAGAAAGAAAACGTTTAAAAAAGAATAGTTTACAGGCAATATACAATTTTTAACCTACAAAGTATTGCAACTTTAATCGTAAATTTGATAGTCTCTCGACTTTAGGAGATGCTGTTAATTATTTTTCACATCAAACATTGGTTTCCAATAGTAAATATATAAAATATATATATATATATATATATATATATATATATAGTTTATATATATTTATATTTTATATTTATAGTATATTATATATTTTGGTATTTATAGTTTATATATATATATATATATATATATATATATATATATATATATATATATATTGGTATTAAACCATTTATTCGCTAGAGAAGTTCATAGTACAAGCTTCATCCTTCTAATAATGTTTGACTAAACCCTAGTATTTTTAACAATCAATCAAATCTGGGCCATAAATTGTCTTTGCTCAAGATGCGCCTTATTTGTTACATTGTTTTCAATAATTACAGTTTTACAGAAAGAAACATATAAACCTACATAGTTAGTTTTTTATCAAGCGAAAGAAAATAAATGCGAGTGTTGTGAAACAACCTTACGAGTGTTTTTTTTTATATAATAGTGATTAGCTCTACTGCTGATTTGATTTAATTTACCAGTTAATAAAGATGTTTCTTTTTTCTCTATGGCTTTGTAACACCATGTTTTATTTCTCAATTATTGTTTAATACCGAGTTACTCATAGTGCTATTGATATAAATTTATTGATAACCGTAAAAACGGAATTCTGGTTTTAAATGTTTAACGGGCAAAATGATTTATAATTAACTAAATTATAAATACTGCTTGTTATTTATCATAAACCCCAGTTACGAACAAAAGTTTTAGTCCATATTTTGCTGGAGAGAGCTTTATTATTTGCTAGGTATCTCATTGTAATGTTTCATTATTTTATCAAAGATTTTAAACAGCAGAAAATTGTAGTTTTCAATTTTTAGGCTTCGCGCCTGTCTATACTTCTTATACTAATGCATTCGTTACATGTTAAGCGAAATTTAGTATCAGAAAAAATTATTATATTTTTAAGTTGTTAATACTATTCAATGTACAAAAATATAAAGCAAATGGTTAAAATATGAATGATAATACTAATAAGCCGATTGTGTGACGTGCTGCTTTCATACCCATAATGAAACCTCCATTATCTATATTATATCATAAATGGAGTAACTATGCATACGTTTTTAATACAAAGACCTTAATGAAAGTCCATATATCTAAGCCAAACTGAGACCTACATTTGCATATAAATTACTTGTTCTAAAGACCTTCATACGTTGTCTACACAATATAGGAGGATGATACTTCGTTAACTTGATATACAGATATACATTTATTTTTAGTTGGTGTCAATCAAAAATAAATTAAATTCGTCCCATTACTATAATTTCCAAGTACTAGTTGTACAGCATTCAAAACCAAGTACAATAAAATAACAATATTGATATTTAAAGCTTTATGGCATATAATATGTGAATTTCAGTCTCTGATAGTATTAATTAAATAAATTTTATCAGTAATATAATTTATTTTTTATTTAAATACCCAGACATTGTTTTAATAAAAATTCTACAATTTACAGTTTTATCAGTTGGTGTTAGCTCTTTGTCACATCCATCGTAAACAATTCAGTACATAAACATTTATCACAAACTTGAATATAAACCCAATTTAAAGTGTTATATGCACTATGATGAGTACACCTTTTATCCCCTCAAAGTATGTACCTGAACGGTAAAAGTACAGATTACACATTTTCCCCAAAGGAAATTAAGATTATTTAACTTTATTCATGGCCTGTGTGTACATTACGAAACGACACGTATTTCGAGGGGAAAGCCTTTCTGTAACTTAGAAACGAGTTCATATTTTAATTAATTTTATACATACTTCAAGTTCAAAAGCTTTCATAAACGTACTACACCAAGAGTACTGGATCACAGCAGTGCACACCATTTCCTCCTGAATTACATCGCATATTCGTAATTGCATCAGCAACATGGTTGTATCAGCCACGGTTGAGTGAAACTGTGGTTGTGGTTACAGCTGAGGTTGAGAGCCCCGTGTTAATGTCAGAGGTATGCAGGTCATCTTCAATAACGTACAAGATTTTCTATGGTATTACTCTCTCTGGGTTATATCGACCTTCATAATATGTATATTTTATGCCGTTATTGAACTAAAATAACAATTAATGCTATTCTTTTGCACTTTAATTACTGTAATTATCTTACGCATACCCTTATTGAAATAAAAATTTAGGACAAATTCTAAAAAAAATGAGCTTGAACATTGTGCAAAAGATGAGATTCATACAAATGTAGAATATTACTATAGTATTTTCTGTGGCGGTTGGTTATCGGCTAAAAGAGCTAATTAAAGTCAGTTAGCTCTACAAAGGCACCTACTAATTTGTTGGGTTGTATAGAGGACTTTTTTCTAGCAAAGTAATTTGTCAAAACCCATTTTAGTTTTAGTGGACGTTAAAATGCGATGGTTTTAAAATATTTTAAAAATATTGACCGATAATGCTTTTAATTCTTTTTGTAGCTTAAAACTGAGCGTTTAACATAAACAACAGTTATATCTGCGTAAGGTACCTCGTAGGGATCACTGGCTTATATATTCCAGTTGAACCAACCACTGGTCACAGCAAAAACCGATGTGTCACTTAAATCTGGGAAACCTTATGGATGACCAGGAACGGAACATCACTCACCGAAAATGTCGAGATTCTAGGGTTAATGGGAAATGTGATAAGTCTAGTCTTTGTAGATGACTGTTGTAGTGGGTGGGGTTTTTTCCCTAATCTCCGAGTTTCTTGCTAGCCTCAACAAGGGTGTGCCACCCCCTGCATACTTTGACTGTAGGGGCTGGTTCAGAGCTGACCTCCCCTTCTTCCGGGGAGACATGACTTTGAGATGTAGTGTCCTAATTCATCTTCATAGATCTTGATAGGAGGCGGCCCCTACTCCCTAACCTTACCCATCCTGAATATCACGTCACTACAGAAGCAGCACAAAGGTTCTTACAAGACTAAGTACAATTTATAAGATTCTGGTCCTAAGGAAACAAAAAAGGTACACGCCAGTTACTTCAAGGGATCGTGGTCTTTACTTTATAGTCTATATGTGGTTGCTTGGACTTTTAAGTAAGAACTGTTTCCCTCTCTGATTTAATTGATTTTAATTGTGCTAACGTATTAAAATTTCAAAAAAATATTTGTAGTCTACATTAAAGTTACATCTAGTAAGATAACGAAGCAAAGAAAGAAAAAAATATAATTTTGTAATCCTTTTTCCCGTACGTTTCGAAATCCCCAAAATTAATGCAGATTGCTATCTAATTTTTCCATAGAAGAAATTTCTTTATCGTTTTCAAGAAAAACCAGATTTGATACATTATAAAAATTGGTTCTTGGTTACTGAGCTATTAAGACGATGTATAGTCAGGACTTGTCTGTTAGGACTAGGTCTACGGAAATTTATATAACTAACTACAACTATTAAATTTCCATTCTTTAAATTTGAAGCATATAATGGTTACAAATAAGCCTTATTAGCAAAAATAATGGTCTTATGTCAAATAGTGCCATAACAACCAATATGTGTATATTCCATGGGTTCTGTTTGCTTAGGTAGAACAGTGTAGACCGTACATTATATCATTGGATGTTAACAGGAAAAATATTCAAATTACAAAAATGATCAAACTATGCCTTGATACTTTACGTATCGTTCCCATTACACTTAAGTCATCTCCATATGCTTAATGTATTCGTATGACCGTTGCAAATTTGATTTATGACATTTTATTAGACGTATCATATTAGTGAAAGTGTTTATTTAGCTATTAAATATTAGATTTGACAGAAATCTCCATTTCATGAATAGAATAAAGTGCATAGTCTCATTTAACCTGCAACAGAACTGTATTTTAACGCTGATTACATCAGGTGTCTAAAACGTCGAAGAGCACTTAACGCTTCGCTTGATGAGAAAATGAAATTTCCTATTTACGTACACCACACAGTATTTTGTAGTTAAGGTAACCCAGACATCGCAACAATGTAAGTAGTCAGTTTTGAGCTCCCCTGACCTTTTTCTAAATCTTTTCACAGGAAAATTACTCCAGATTTCAGATGTCTGTGAATCCAGATGCTGTACTAAGAGGAAGGTGATCTGGAACTAAAGTCGATATTCACGTTGAATCAACGTTTTCATCCACAGCGACGTTTTTTTGTTCACTAGTATGTTTACACTTATGTTTAAACATTTTTAGTTTACAACTCTTGTTCTTACATGCTTTATTAGATATAGAATATGTATTTTGCTTCCAGGTCTGTAAATGTTCTACGTATTACTGAATATCTTTAAATTATTTTTGTTACATAAAAGAACAATACACTTTATATTTTACCACGCTTAATCAGTATACCTTTCTATTTTAAGTATTAGATGACGTACTTTAAATAAAAAAATCTGCGTTCAACTGGTGAATAGAGCCTACTCTAAATATAAAAAATTCATATAAAAGATATCTTAAAAGATAATGTGCAATGAAATTACTGTTTGCAAAATTTCCTTCATGGTGGATTTACAAAGTTTTATAGAAGAATTATTTGGACAGATTCGCCAGCAGTAAACATAATGTTAATACTAAGTTTAACAAGTTGACTAAGATCTGTAATTAACTGACAGGAAGGTGACAAATGAAGCGTTTTTGTTAGTTTTTATGATAGAGCGATTGCCAAGTGATATTGAACAATTGGTCAACAAGGCTGTCGTTCTCTATAAATGAAATTTTCTTGGAATTATATTGTGACAGAGGGCAGATAATAACATTTAATCTGATCATAAATTGATTATTTAAGTGCCCTAAAGTAATTTAATTACGTGGAATAATATCGGTAGTGGGTAAGTAATTTCTTTGTTACTGGAAATGTTTTATGATTACATCATATGTACTATGATCATCCCTACAAGCTGGCACAGTAATGTTTCTAAAAAGACTATTTACAGAGCGTACAATCCTGTTTGGAGTAACTCTAAAAGTAACTTATAAATACTAATACAATATGTTCCTGGTACAGGTTGAATCTTACTTGAATGCAGACTGGCATGTCAATAAAGACTGATTTAGCCCAACAACAACCTTATCACATAGCGCCCATTGCCGGGATAGACTCTGTCATGCTTACAAAACCTCTCCTTGCTTCTTTATAACAGCTTAAATTTTCTACGGAAGCTGATTTTAAGACAATCTACAAACATAGTAATACTGATAAAATATATTCCTGGAACAGGCTGAATGTTTCTGAAATTTAAAGAGTAAATCTAAAAAGAATACATCGTCTTTTTTAAAAGGCACAGGTTGTCTTTAAAATATTTATAAACATTTAATTATTTAAAAAATGTTTACTATAACATACAGAACAAACAAAGTCTTGTAAATAATTACATAGACTGGCGTAGTCCGAGCTGCATTTATGGCATGTCAGTAAAGACAAATTTAGTCCAACAAAAACCCCGTCACATAGTGCAGATTGCTAGAATAGACTCTGTCATGCTTAAAAAACCTGTACTTGCTTCTTTGCAATACCTGACATCTTCTACGGAAGCTGATTTTAAGACATTCTAGAAACATTTGAGGAAACAACTGTAAAATATGACTGACAACATACAAGCATATATAATTCTCTGCTATGTTCATATGTACGTATCAGTACAAGGTACAAAAAAAGTGTTTCAAAATTGTTCAACCTGATTATTATTAACAAAATGCTCCATTACAGTACGTACCAACTTAATGTAAAGTATAATGAAATACATTATATATATATATATAAAATGTTTTTATATATATACATGTTTTTATATTTAGTCTTATAATCTAAATGTAAAAACATTTTATATAATTTAAATATAAATACATTATATAAATATAATGCCGCGTAGCACATTCACCCGGCAAGTGAGAGATCCGGGTTCGACTCCCGGCGTAGCAAGTACTTTTTTCGATTCAATGTTTATTGAAATTAAATTAGGCTATTGCCACTTATACAAATTTAATGAATGTAAATAGAAGTCATTTGACAGGCATATATATATATATATATATATATATATATATATATATATATATATAATAGAAACTAGGTTTTTATTCCTATATGGTTAATTCTTGTGAATTTAAATATACATTTAAAAAAACTAATTCAACACATTACTATTATTAATACAGTTTGAGATCAAATTTTGAGTAAGATAAAAGTTTAACTTAGTAAAAACATAGATATAGCTTTAAAGGCTGCAATTAAATTTTAATCAAGTTCAGATCAGCTTAACTATCCTGCTTGGTTGTCGAAATTATTTTTTCAATACATAGTAGTCTTTAAATGTAAGGCCAAGTCTTCTTCCTATTATAACATGAAATCTAATTGCATAGATCTAGAGTTAACAAATAACATTGATATAAATTAAATTAAAAAAAAGGAAGGTGAATCTGGAGCTAAACTTTAAATTCAACCGAATCAACTAAATCGGAGGCTCTGCTATGCTAAGGAACCGTGTCCATCATATCGTATTGTACTCAATTGTGTACCTGATGAGACAATGAGAATACCACTTTACCTTTTCGTTGGTGTCCCTTATGTCAAATTATTTTCAAGGTTTATAATACTTCCAAATAATTAAGAAGTGATTGAAATCCCTTACTTATACGTTCCGGTATAATGTATAGTTCTAAAGGAATTAATCAATTTTGTGTGTTTTTAATAAAATCTTTTTTGTTTCTTTCAGATCCTAAAAAACCTCCCAGGATTATGTGGCGCCATGTTTTTGTTTCTCGTAGTAATGTCCTTATTCCGGCAGTTGTCCTGCGAAACAGAACAGGGTGAAATTTTTAAGTATTTAAATCTAAAATTGAATTATTTCTTATACTATAGAATACAGTTTAAAATAAATATTAGTATTAGAGTTTAACAGATATTAAAAAGATTTCATAAAAGTTTCTTGAAGTAAATTTGAAATTTGTTCACTATTATATATTTCTCTTTCAAATAATGAAATATGTAATAATTTAGCTTATCCTAAATATTATATAGGAACAAAATGACAGCATTAATATAAGTTATTGTTTTGTAAAACAATTTATATTTTAAGTAATTTATCCAATACCTGAAATAACTGTCTTAAATTGAACAAAAAAGTAGAATTTCCAGGAACTAAAGATTTTAGGTGATGAAAATAAATGGCCAGATGGAGTTAGTGGTAAGGTTTCCTCAAATAATTGCCACGGGTTGACGTACTATTATGGCTGACATTATAGTCGGCAGCAAGTGAGTTTCGGAGTCAGAAACAAAATTATAGCCAGCTATTGCCTGTTCTACTCGATATACTTCAATATAATTCAGTATGTGAACTCAAAACAAGTGTTGGTGAGAACATAGATATTGAATATTTATCAAACTTCTCATGGTTCTGTATATACTGTGTATTCGTTTAAGTGTAAAGAAACATATCTTGTGGGATATACTACGTATTAAAATTGTAAGTATTAGTATAGGTGAGAATTTTATAAAATTAACACAAAACTGTTTTTAAGGTAAATTTTACTTTAAGAAAGTGATTAAGAAACTTTAAAATCAACTTTTAGTTAATAATGTTTATAATTACCACATTAATAATATATTAAGCACATATATGTATGGAAGATTAATTGTTTAAATAAATGATTTGGAAATTTCTGTAGGAAAGTACTTGATGTCTTATCAATATTTATAACAGTTATAAAACTAATTATAAACATATTAATTACTACTTTTCTTTAAAGCTTGTTACTAATCATAACATTTTTATAGGATAATAGAATTTCAAACGTTTTCCATCGGTATATGATACAGAATGTATAACAATAAATTTAGAAATTTGCAATCTAATCTTTTCTCTTAATCAATTTAATTGATGCTTAATGCGTAATAATGACGTTTTAGACAGGAAGTCAGAAAAAACATTTTTCATTGTAACTTACTGTGGAGGTTAAGGGAAACGCCCTATTGGTAAATTCGTGTATGAAATATAATATATGTATTTCGCAAGTCTAGTTTATAAGTTAAATCGCTCTCATAAATAGTAGATGGAGCGCCAACAGATACCATAATGGTTCAAAATATATGAGGGTTACTTCATTAAGTGTAGATGATACTGTGATGGATACTCATCCTTCTATTATTAAATGGTCTTTATATAAGTTTTACCTACAACACTATCTTCACTGAGATTATACATTTCATGCTTGTCTTATAGTTTTTATAATAAATAAAACGTAAACAACCCATCACGAACATTGCAACATAACAAATTCATTTTTTAAATTTCTAACAGCCAACGGAAACTTAAGCAATTTTCTAACCACCTCTGAGTTTATGTGTTTATTGAAAGAAACTCCACTTAAGTGCTCCATATGTTTCCCACAGAAGCGAGATCGGAACTATATTTGCCAAGTCTCTCATTGAACACGTTTAACTTGTTGGCGAGATATTCATAGATACGTGTTAGAGACATAAAGGTAGAAAATCTCACTACAACATCCCTGTTCAACATCTGGCCTCACTGGAACTCACACTGAAGGTCAAACGTTCAACAGACTGTTCTCATAGATCAGTTAGGAACATAACAAATGCTTTACCACAATATATTTCTGTCACTGCGAGAATCTTAGGAGTTTTCAGACACCTTCACCATTATAGTGGTTTGAAATATTTTTATTAGTGGAAATTGTTATTCATTATCCTACAACAGCTAGATTCAGGATTAGCTCTCTAACTTTGTGACATTCGTCATACGATATGTTCGAGATGCAAATCTCCTAAAAATACAAAGATCACTTACGAACATTGGAAAGCATTTTCATCATCCATTATGGCAAATATAGCGAAAAATGATGCACTCCAATAGGAGTCGTATATAGCCTAATCAGGAATATGCTATCTACAAACTCAGCATAAACATTTCTGAAATATAAACTTATCTACTACTCATACCTCACTGTCAAAACTTTAACCTCCAACAGGGGTGTTATCATGTACAAGCAACTAAATTGAAAAGTTTGCTGAAGTAAATTATTAACTTTAGCAAACTCTTTAAAAGTAAAACTTCATTGATCCCAGTTGACCAGTCACAAAAGCTATGGATTCAGAGAAATTTATTCGTTTGAAAGAAGAGAAAATTTTCACTAAAGAAGGTTGTGAAATATTTAAAGCTATATCTAGCCTTTCGCACCTCAGACTATAAAAAAATCAAGTGTCATGGTTCTCACTTTCTATAGGAAGGTTGGACTGGAATCTAATAAAAATAAACACCACTGCAAATTTAGCGCATTTATCTGTCCTTGACAGCCATTCCCTTGTTGACAGATTCATTGTATTGTCAAACAAACAAACAAACACATACCGGGCATAGCCACAGGCTGCGGTATGTTGTGTATGTAAAGCTTCTATATTGTTGTATATACTTCTGTTTTTAGCTAACTTTTAAAGGTACCTGTAGTATATTTCAGTGTTTTCACCAGGTCCTCATGTGTCGAAGTTGCCTATGAAGAATGCTTTATGAGATTTTAACTAGAGCTTTCGGTATACAGAGGGGTGCAAAAGTAGGTATACAGTTTTAGTTGGTTGGTAATACCCAAGTTAGCCACCTGATCAGCTGTGTAATACGTTTGCTACTAACAGCTGGCAATGTTTTCTCATTGTTACTGTTGTTATTATTACACTTCTGTCATCATGGCTGGTTACATGACCAACGATCAACGTAAGTGGGTTTTGAAAGAATATTGGAAGACAGAAAACTGTGAAAGAGTTCGAGAGAGATGGAGAGAACAGTTTGATACACCACCACCAACCAGATTAAGTATTTATAGACTAAGAGATAAGTTTAACCTTACAGGATCTATCTGCAATGGTCCAAAGGCTGGACGACCAATCACTGTCACTACTCCTGAAAACGAAATGATTGTCGCGCAGACCTATGTTCAAAGCCCAAAAAAGTCAAGAAAAATGGCATCAATTGAACTGGGCATTGAACGCAGATCTTTAGGACGCCTAATGAAACGGTTAGGTTTGAAAATGCACATTCCAAGACTTATTCATGGGCTAATAGAGGACGACCCTGATCGTCGACTGCAGTTTTGCGAGATAATGTTAAACGAGGAACTTCAAGGTGCGGGAATTATTCAAAAAATTGTTTGGAGCGATGAGGCTAATTTTAAGCTTTCAGATGCAGTCAATAGACACAACTGTGTCTATTACTGTTTTGATAATCCACACTTGACATTCGAAGAACAGCTGAATCAACCTGGAGTAACAGTTTGGGCTAGCATTTTCATGTAAAGGTGTCATTGGACCTGTCATTTTTCATAACACTGTAGACCAACATGCATACAGGAACATGCTGACTGACGATATACCACAAATCAAAATCCAGCAGGGTAATGAGGAATTCTACTTCCAACAAGATGGAGCTCCTGCCCACTATGCGACAATCGTGCGTGACCTACTAAATCGGGAGTTTCCTAACTCGTGGATCGGTCGAAGAGGATCGGTTGAATGGCCAGCAAGATCTCCCGATCTGACACCGATGGATTTTTTTCTTTTGGGGAGTTGTCAAAGACAAGGTTTTTTCGAAAAACCTCGTGATCTTAATCAGATGGTTGAATTCATTCGCCAAGCTTGCCAAGACATAGATGAAAATAAAGAACTTTGCCGAAAAGTGTGTTTAAGCGTAACTTCAAGGTTACAGCAGTGTGTTGACTGTGAAAGCAAACAATTTGAACACAAAAGGAAGTAAGTGTATTGGTGAAGTACAACACTTTTAAAAGTTAATTTCTGTTTCTTAACGCTCTTAAAATAGATTGTAAAAGTTTAGTTTTTTGTAGAAATAAACCTACTTATTCTTTAACATATTTAATTACTGTATACCTACTTTTGCACCCCCCTGTATAATGATGGAGCTGTGTTTCTAAAATTATATTAATTTATGTTATATTCAACAAAATATTATTAGACGTTCACAAGTTTTGTCAAAAAATAATCTTGACAAATACTATTAAAGCATTAGTCTGACTTGTTGAAAAATAAGATATTCAACATTTACATATGTTTATGAGTAGGGATTAACTTTTGAACATTTGTATTTAATAATATGAACTTATCCTTTTTTATATGGTATCGATAATTTACGACATTTTAGAAACGAAACAGTCAAATGATTAAAATTATCAAATGAAGGATGGCAGATAATCCCCATTTAAGTCCTGCGATGACTTAAAAAACAGCCTAAAGTTTAGCTAATGTAGAACCAATGTACAAATCTCCACTCATTTTTATAAACACTCATGAATTAAAGACAAAAAATAGAGGAGTAATAAATATTCCATTTCTTTGTAATATATTATGTATGAACTGACCAAGATTCTAACTGTTACATTAATCGCCTAATCAATGTATAACAGGAAAATAAATCTCACCACTGTCAATTTTACGAATTTTTATAATTTAAGGCTAAGCAATACGCTTTATTTTACTACTGAAGAAACTATATTCTCTATAATTTGATAGATCTTAGTTTTCGTACATATTTATTTTGGATAGAGTAGTTTGTATAGTAGTAAAAATAAAATTAATTTATTAATATGTTTATAAACGGCTCAGTTTTTATAATAAAATCAATTTCATTTTAACATTAAGAAATGTAGTTGTGTAAATATTTCGTTTATTATTAATTTAGGATTTCAAAAATTCTTAGAAAAGAACTAAAACTAAAAGATAGCAAAATAATATTCAATTTATCAGCAAAAAACCAAACGCATTACTTTTGAAAAACATGAAATGAAATAATAAATATATAAAAGAAACCCCCAAAGGTTTGCGATAAGTTTGGCATTTTATGTTTACGAAAGCATTGGATACAGTTACAGATCATTTCAATTAATTTCATTACAATAGCTTGTTTTTCAGAATGAATAAAATAACAGAACAACAATCATTTACATTCTAACCACAATATTCCTTCACAAATACTCTTAAAAACTACGTTTTCGAAAACAATTCTAACTGTTATTTTTAGTGGAAGTAAGTGCATAGCTATTTATAAAGTACATAAAGCGTGAGAATTAATATTTCAAGTTATTATTATTAAATTTGAATATAATTTGTATTTTTGTCTTATTTGCTGGTTGATAGAACCTATTATATATCACACGGAGCAAATGTGTCATAAGATACTTAATCGTATTTCCTACCTAGTCTTCGCCTCGTTCCGCTTGCGTACCGGAAACAACTACTTTTGCTCCAAGTAAAGAAATTGTTTATTAAAAAATAGGCTTGCTATTTAACATTTTACAAAATTATATTTCTTGCCGGAAACAACTACTTTTGCTCCAAGTAAAGAAATTGTTTATTAAAAAATAGCCTTGCTATTTAACATTTTACAAAATTATATTTCTTGCCAGCTACCCAATGGTTAGATAAAGATTGTGAAAAACTAGTAAAATGTTTATTAAAATGATCATTAGTAGCAATTCATAATCTAATATATTAAAATTTATGACAAAATTGTGTAATTTAGTTTTTTCCTACGGTTAAAACATAGCCCAAAAATATAACATCTGTAGTTTTGATATTCAGCTTCCACTTAAAAGTAGCTTGATATAAAACATGTCTTAATTGAAATGTAAACCCTGTCTTTCAATTTTTAAAATTTAAATTAGTGTTTTTATTTTTAAACAATAAAAATGTATACAAGACATTTTAATCAACGATGGATACATCCTGTATTGATAAATGAATTTTGTTTTTACGTTATTTGGTATAAATTGTATTTCTCGTTGCCATTCGAATTTAAGATTTCCATATTTTAATATCTATTGATCTTGCCAAAGAAAGAAACTAAAATAGGCAAAAATGTATAGAAAATTCTCTTATACCGTATTTATCTATCTATAAATAAATATGTTTCTTATGCACAGTTTATGTCACAGGTTTTAAAATTATTTCGATGCACAAAAACGTACAAATACAGCCAAACGTACTGAGTTTAATAATGAACAGAAAGAACAGTGGCTGTTTACTTTATTTTTCCATTCATCGTTGATAACGTAGGGATTACAAACTGCAAACAAAGAGCACTTCTCTTATTACACCTGGTATTTCATGGACGAACTGTACTTACTGATGTTTATTATGAGAGATATTTTAGTAAGTCTAAATAAAACAAATTCTAATAAAACTAGATAATGTATAATTGGGAGTAATATTGTATTTATTCAGATATATAGCTCATATGAGACTTCCAAGTGATTTAACGCAACTGATCATATATATATATATATATATATATATATATATATATATATATATATATATATATATATATATATAAAGACCTAAATCGGTTACGATATGTGATATTTAATTGCACAACATCTGTGAACAGTCTTTAATGAAATTTTGATCTCTATTACTGGTGGCGAGAGAAAAGAAGAGACCTGGCCCATACCGGCGCACAGCTGTGTACTAGTGTGTTGCCGTGCGGTAATTTCAGGCGCTTCGCCCCACATCTGTGAACAGTCTTTAATGAAATTTTGATCTCTATTACTGGTGGCGAGAGAAAAGAAGAGACCTGGCCCATACCGGCGCACAGCTGTGTACTAGTGTGTTGCCGTGCGGTAATTTCAGGCGCTTCGCCCCACAGCCAACCCTGCGAATTGTTTATCCTAGCAGATGACGATGATAGTTCCAGCTCTGACAGTTTGGATGACCCTAGTGACCCTGAGTCTGATGAAGAATTAGCAGTACCATTGCCGATGGACACTGATACAAGCACAGAGAACAAAATGTTTTCTAAATGAATGTGAACACACTTGTTTAATTTTAAATGTAAAATAATGGGTTGTTACTTTCAACATTACTAACAGTAAGTTTTTTTATGTTATCTTCCGAACATGCTTGCCATTGGAGGATTAAACTGTGTTCTCTCGGTTTCATATTCAACAATTTACAACTTTAGCAAAATGTAATAACTTTCTTTTGACGTGGTATTTGTAAAGCTGTTGAAGCAAATTTTTTTATCCAATTACAAATGTTCCTATTTTTTTGCGTAAGAGGTTTTTTGTTTACTGTATATTCAATATTGTGTTAGTCAGTAAGGTAACATAAATTTTGCTCAATTTTAATTGATCAAAACAGTACCGTCATTTAAATTATCTTATAAAACATAACAATTAGGCCGCAAATCAATCAAAACAGTGAAGCAATAATGGAATTACGAAACAAGGCGCGGCAACATACTAGTAGTAGCGCCTACAATTTTCAGATAGGCCAGAATCCAGGTCTCTTCTTTTCTCTCGCCATCAGTATTTATACAGGATGTTAAAAATTCCTGCAGGGGCTTGATCATTCCCAAACAAGTAAACAATAAATTTGGTACATCATTACTGCTCATATAAATCTACGTTTTAATGTAACTACCATTTTTTTATGTTATAGGGATGAACCGCAAGGAGCCAGAAGAAGATAATAAGGAAGAGCATAAGTCGAGCAGTACATAAAATTAAAGTTCTCTATTTTAAGAGTACAGTACCGCAAATCTGACTTCAAAAGATTCAGTCTTAGAAACATTATATTGGTTTAAAAATATGGTTTATAGTTTAACATTTACAATTTCTTTCGTGTTCTATATTGTTTAATATTCTTGTCTTGACTCAATCTGTGAAAATTCAACTGAGTAAATAAATACTGAACTTAAGAAATAGTTCTTTAAGTGACTCTTCGCATCCAATGAAGGATAGTCTAGAATGAGTTCGGCAAAAAAATATGGTCATTGATGGTAATTAGAAACAGATCTTAATTTTATGCTTTATCTAACCAATTCGGATCTAAAAATTTGACTACTCAAAATAAAATTTTTACTTTCGTTTTCATTATTTACCGCCTTGTTACGGCAGAGAGACTTCGACATGGGGAATGTTATGAATTATGCTAATCGCTCTACGTATAGCTCTCTCACATTAAAGTTAAACCTTTTTAAACTTATTTTCGGGAATTTACTCGATTACCATATGCCCAATTACATTATTCCCAATATTACTACAATCCCAATTATACCGCAAAACGACAACCATTTATATTACGATTGGTTTTCCAACAATAACCAAAAGCCTTTCTTCTCGGTTAATTAAATTCTAAGCCTTTAAAACGATCTTCACTTGGCCCATTAACCAAGTATATCCCCATGTTGAGTCCTAGTGATTGTGTATTAGCCCAATTGTAATTGAATTCATTTAGCTCCGCTTTAAACGATGAACATTAATTTATTTATCATTTAACATTTATATGAATGCGTTTTCTGATTTTTTTACGATTTCAAAGAAGAACTTATTAGAATTGTTTTGTTTCCTTCCTAATATTATTACATTTTAATACAAATCAAAGTATAATTTATTACTATCATTCAAAAATTGAGACCTATAGTTACACCTGGTTGCGAATAGTAAATTTGTGGATTTACTGATAAATAAAAAATCCTCTTAGTGATATTAAATTGAAATATTATTGACAGAATTTAAAAATGCTTGTTTCATTGTGTGTAAAATACACAATTTACTCAAAATGCATTGAATTAATAAAAAGGAAGCCATGTAATTACAACTAAATGATGTGTTTATTTGAGATATTATTGAATCTAGGTCACAACACCAATGGAAAAGAAACAAGCTTCACTCATTTTACTAAGAACCCCTTATATTTCGGCCACAACAACTAGTTTTCGATCATAAACAACTATACCATCCAATAAGAGGACAGCTCAAATAGCTTAATGTAATTTAGATGATATTATTCTCTCACTAATTTGTCATGTTATATCATCTTTGCTTATTTTAAGCAGTTGTTAGATAAAAATATAGTGATATCTGGTGGTGTGTACAGATCGGTAGAACAAACACCGGATGCAGCAAAAACCAATGTGCTACTTAAATCTGGAGCATGGATTTTCCTAGCCGTCTTGATTGGAAGGGGCTGGAACAGAGTTAACCTCATAATGAATACCCAGTATTTATTAATATAGCCTATACTTAAGGTTTAGATGGGTTCGGGCATGCCAGATTACATGTCAACTAGTAGTATCCTAGTCCAAGGATAGAACGAGGAATGTTCCATGGCAGAAAATTCACAATCAGCGTGCTTTATCTCGCTTATATAGAAATGAAGATTCATAAAGTTTATAATTTTCATTCCAGAGATATTTTGCAGGCAGTCAGACTTACCAAAGAGACGTATGCACAATCAGGAGGTACATGGGCCTTCACCGAACCTTGATCTTGCCTATATAGAAATTTACACTACAGTGTCGTCTCAGCTCCATTGCTTTTATAAGTGTTCTGTGGATAGATAAAAACATTTCTTCAGCCCTATGAGTGATTGGCCTCACTAACTATCAGCCAATTACTTTATAAACTACATCATAGTGAATTAAGTCGTAATTACTAAGATGACATTATTTAAAATATATTTTAATTAAGAATCGTAAGGTGATAAAAATGTATACTACATTTTATATTATGTGCGCTTAAATACAGCAGCGTTCAATTCTAACAGACAAATTAACAAAATTAAGATAAGTGTTAGGGGACTTGATTTAATATTTGCTTAACTATTTGTTCATCAACATTCAAATATAACCGGTGGCAAAACTAGAGTGTTCTCCATCGCACATTGTAACAATGGAATGCGTCTGTTTACTGCATAACACAGCTTATTATTTTGTAATCAAGCCATTAAAATCTCAATTGTGCATCTCACGATAGTTAATTACTTTAGAATTGTTTATACTCAAAGCCTTCTTCATTAAGAGAAACATAATTTATTATAAAGATAGGATTTTAAAATAGTTTATTTTATCTAAGTTAATAGAGTCGTCTTAGAGGTAAATGCATTTATATCACAGAAATTAATTTGGAATGAATAAAAATTGAGCCAATGTTTAAGGATAAAATGTCCCTCATTTCTTTAACATTTTGCATTCTTGCTATTTAAGAAGGCATGAAAAATCACATGTCTCACATATACACAACATCAAAATATATTTTATAGTTTTCGTTCATTCTTTAACAAATCTCATTAATCTAGCAGCAAAATTTATATTAGAATGATTAAGAAAAGAAAGGTAAGTATTAACGGATTTGATATAATGTCTGCTTAACTGTTTGATCATTAGCATACAAATACAACCAGCAGCAAAGAAAGAAGTACTTCCAGCACTCATTATAAGGAAGGAATACGTCCGATTGCCACAAAACACAGCTTATCTTTTTTAACCAAGGCATTAAGCATTTGTTCTTAGGTATTAAGTAAGCCTACTTGTACACCTCACGAGAATTAATTAAGGTATAATTGTTTATTGTCAAAACCATCTCCATTAGGATAAACATAAATAGATAAGATTAGCCCTTAAATATATGTATTTGTAATAGACACACCAATCTATATTTATTTCTAGTGACAGCTATTCATAAACGTAATTCTTATTGTATAGCTAATAGATGATCCTTTTACATCTTACATCATTTTCTAACCATACCTTAAATAAAACCTTACACAAATTGTAATTGTATTTGAAAAATCCAAAAAATATTTGTTTCTAATAATATTATATCTATCAATCAGTTGTAGATATTTACTAACCAAACTGGGGTGAATTTCACAATGATCCATATATAACGTAAGGTGTACTGTTATTTAATTGTATTTTATGTAACAAATATTTTCGCGCAATCTCTTACTCGTGAATCTTTAATATACGTTACATCCGATGTTCTTAGAATTAAATTTTTGTCGGACTAAAAACCTAATTGGCACGCATATTAACTTTTTTTAAGGAACTTTGTAGCCAACCATGTTCCTGCCGAGCAACACCTCGCATTCATTGTCCGTAGGTAAAATTTACATTTTCGTACTATAATTTAGCCCT
Organism: Homalodisca vitripennis; assembly: GCF_021130785.1. NCBI lineage: Eukaryota > Metazoa > Arthropoda > Insecta > Hemiptera > Cicadellidae > Homalodisca > Homalodisca vitripennis. Next base: position 54,989,646 of record NC_060213.1, on the reverse strand, counting down.
TTCATGCGAGACATCTTATCGCGAATGTAATGTAAGGTAAATAGAATAGTAACATACCTTGATTGTTGTTTTATATAACATATTGATATAGATAACAGTGTGGTGTATATGTTATTCTGACGAAAGCACGTTGTCATGAATCTTAAGTTGTCTCAATAAATGACTAATATTGGCGTCATTTTAACTACGGTCTCTGTGTTTGATTTTAACTATGATTAGTAATCTTCACTTTTTCTGACTGGGGCTACAATTTCGAGCTAAGATGCTGACGCCCGCGCATGTGAGTCAACATCAACGTGATGGAATGACAATTTTAAAGTTTTAATAGTTATGAACTTCGTATAAAAAATTCTCATAGAACATTGGAACCATTAAGCCCACCTCCATGATATCATTTAGTTCATTATCCCTCTATTTGGCAGCAACGTAGAAATACATTATTTTTATTTTAACAATTTGAAGCGGTGCCTTTACGTTTATTTTCCCCAATTAAACATTTAGGTAAACTTTGCAAACCTAATATCGATTACGACGACCTCGCGGTATCAACCCCATGTGTTCGTCCGTTTTTTTTTACTATTTATTTTCTAACACACGAGTTACAGAAATATATTTAAACCTATCAAGAATTTTACTACGACTATCAAAGTAGTTCAGCTTTTGGTCTAACCATACAACACTGTTACACTCTTTAAACACCTTTTTTCCCGAAAGTTTTCAGTAGTAATGCGTTCTTTAATGAAATAAATGTAGAAGTAAAAATTAAGGCAGTTAATAACGTAGCAACATGATCAAGATTCTCGTAACGTAATTTAGTCTAGGCTACGCAAGCTATAAAGAAAAGAACCTTACTCTTAAGAGGTAAAGTTAGGACGCAGAGGCTCGTTAATTTTGTTCTCGTAATACAAAGGAAGAATAAATGAATAAATGATTTATTTCCTAAAAAAACACAAATATAAGTATCAACACAAAATCATATGCGTATTACATATGTATACTAACATAATATAAAATTCTATTATGACAAATAAAATATAATTTTATTAGGAAAATAGGGTCCCAAAGGCAAAGTCTGATGAGGGATTCCACCAGATAAGTTTATTTAAATAAAGAGTTCATTTGCGGTTGCAGACACTATAACTATCTATATCTTCTAATCCTATAAATTAATTTATTGTTACAATCTTTATGGCTTAGCAAACAGAATTAACAAAACTCAAACTTACCCTTCGTGAAATTAAAAATAAACAGAATATACTTATTGTAAAGAAAATATATGTTTAAACATCTCCACAAACCGCCAAACCAAAATAACAAATAAAGGTTTCATTTTATATACTGAAGCACGCCTATTTTAAAGAAACTTAGTACACTATCATATTTACGTGCCACAGTAACATACACTATAAGAAAAAAACAAACTACCTATTGGATAATAGTTAACAGATACTCAACGTTGCTTCTGTCCATACTTAAAAGCCAGGTTTTAACACTTCTAAGGAATTTATTTACTTTTGTAATATTTTTTATATTTTGCGGCAACCTATTGAAAAGTCTTGGTCCTGAATAATTAAATGTTTTTGTATAAAAAGTTACATTAGGTTTAGGAACTCTAAAATTGCTAGCATTTCTAAGACCTTGTCTAAAAAAGTTAACATTTGATGGTAAATTTCCACTAATTAAATAAAAAGCTTTTAAAACCTTAAATATATAAATACAACGTAACGGCAAAATATTCATACTAACAAAACACGGATGAGATGGTTCTCTTAATCTTCTCTTTAGAATTAATTTAACATACCATTTTTGAATGTTTTCCACAGGTTTTATTGTAGATCTATACGTTCCACCCCAAGAAATTATAGCGTATTCTAATCTACTATTTACTAAGGCAAAATATAAACAACGAAGAGTTTGGATTGGGCATACGTGCCGCAAGTGATAAAAAAGTCTAATTCCTGTTTGAGTTTTGATTTTAGTTTAATTATATGCGTTTTCCAGCTCAATTCGCTATCTAGGATTACACCCAAATATTTTACTTCTCTGGTTGGACTGATTTCTGAACAATTTACACAGGTATTATTCGTATTTAAACAATCTAAACATTTATATATAATTTTATTATTAAATTCAATGAACCCCCTTAAATTAAAATTAATGCAGTTAGTTTTTTGTGTGTTGAGAACTAATTTATTTCTGTAAAACCACCATTTTAAAGCTTCCAGATCAGTTAAAATTTTTCTTTCTGATTCTTCCCACGTATCACTTAAATAGCAGAGGGCCGTGTCATCCGCGAATGCGGTGATTTGGCCATTTAATGAAGAATTACAAAGATCATTGATATATACAAGAAACAAAGTTGCTCCCAAGACCGATCCCTGGGGGACTCCGTGCCTGACTACACCCATTTTACTCAAAACACCCTTGATTTTAACACATTGCCTTCTGTTTTGTAAGTAGCTGGAAAACCAAGCATGAGCTACCCCACGAACCCCACAATTATATAATTTCTCTAATAAAATGGCATGGTTGACTGTATCAAATGCCTTCTGTATATCTAGGAAAAGTCCACTCACACACTTACCACTATTATACCTTCATTTAATTTGCTAACAAAGTCTAAAAGAGCCCATTCTGTATTCATTCCCACTCTAAACCCATACTGATTATTGCTAAAAAAATCTATTCTATTTAAAAAGCTAATAAGTTTTTCTTTCATTACTTTTTCTATTATTTTGGAAAATGTTGAAATCAATGAGATCGGGCGGAAATTTGAACAAATTTTGGGCGAATTACCTTTATAAATTGGTATTACAACAGCCCTTTTAAGACTCTCAGGGAAAATTCCCGTGCTAAAACTTAAATTGATAATAAACGTAAAGACTTCAGCTATCCTTGAGCAGATATGCTTAACTAAAAAAGAGTTCAAACCATCAATCCCAGGCGATTTTCCATTTTTCAGAGACTTAACTATTCTCACAATGTCATCACAACACACCTGTCCTAACAACATTGATGACCTCTCTTGAACTAGGACAAAATTATTTTTGTATTGGCAGTTCTCCAAACCATTCGGAATTGAGTTATCCTCTATTATGTGATCAGCTACCGACAGAAAGAAATCATTAAATTCGTCAGCAACTATTTCTGGGTCTGAAATCATTGTATTATTAATTTTTAAACAAAATATATCATTCTTTATGTTCTGACCAGTCATATTCTTAATGGTATTCCAAGTAGCTTTATGATTACCAATATTGTTCTCCAGTTTATTTCCATAATAGTTTGATTTAGCTAACTCAATTTTTTGCTTCAAGCTGTTCCTAAAAGAATTATAATATAACCTAAATCTATCATTTAACGACCTATGTTTTACTTTTTTATACAACCAATTTCTTTTTCTTATTTGATTACAAATGTAATCATTCATCCAAGGCTTTAATTTGCGATTTCTATTATTTAATTTATATACTTCTTTACATTGTTCAATGCAAGATTGTATTTTAATTTCAAATAAATCATACGCCACAGAAGCGTTATTCTGCCTGTAGATGTCAGTCCAGTCCATATTAGTCAACATACCGTCCAAGAGTAAGTGAACAGCTGTAAACAGCTACAAGGAATGTGACCTATTATTTTCTCAAGGTAAAATTGCTGTAGAGTTGTCTCTGGATTTACACTTTGTTTTTCTTCAATATATTCCTTCATGAGTTTATGAATTATAATTGCATACCACATGTGGCGCAACGGTTTTTCATAAGATTCCGTGTAAGTCTTAAGCTACAACTGTCGACAAGTCAATATGCATCCATTAGAAATACGTAACTGCAGTTTAAACACGTTTACTCCACATCTTAACAGCATATAAACGGAACCATATTTACCATCTAATGAGAGCGCATGGGTAAATTTATTTTATTGTATGACATGTAATTAGCTGAGCGTTAACGAAGCCTATCTCTAGACTGGAAAACTGTCCTTTCTATATGAATATTCATATGTCCGTCTTCATATCTATATAGGCAACACTGAGTTCCCTGAAAATGCATAGTGTTTGTGTAGGCGTTACTGAATATATTTTTTTATTGATCTCCTATGAATCTTAGATACTATCTGAAAAATCATAGGAATCGAAATTATGTATATCTGAAAACTTGATATATAAAAATATATGCTTTTTTACCAAAACCCATTGCATGAATCTCGTACAGAAGTGTCAGATGTCCTTGACGAAGTTTTGCCTCAACGATTTTTTTCACACAAATTAATTACAAATCGGTTGCAATATTATCTGGAATATTTGCTCACGATTATCGCTTGTTTCCTAGCGAATTCGCTTATTTCATTAAGGGAATTGTTTGATAAATTGATTTCAGTTCCAGATCCCTCCTTTATTTTTTCCTCAGCTATTCTAAATGTGGTGTTCCACAAAGTAAAAGGAAGCAAATTTCTAGTAATCTATGTGGTCATTTAAATTAAACTTTTTATTTCTTAAGAATAATTAAAGTATACAATAAACTAACTTTTATTAAATAATATTGCTGGTATGTATTATTCAAATTAAATTATAGTACTCGTACATAATTTTTTGTATTTACCATTGTGAAATTTATTATTGCATGTACATAATATTCGACTGTGTTGTTCCGTGGTACTATCACATTACAAGAATGACGTCTTTATTATATTATAAAAATCATATTTTAATTATTTTAAGAGTATTTGTGTGTGAAATTGTGGAATAAAAACATACATGTGATGTATTCATGTCACTAGATATTTCCATATTTCCTCCATATCTGTTGACTAGTATTTCTTTCATTGAGTACCAATCGTTTAAACAACTTAACAAGCTTTGGTATTTATAATTTTATTTGAATTATCGTAGGGTATGGCGATATATATATATATATATATATATATATATATATATATATAATTTTCAATTACTAGTTTTACATCATTGAAAACAAAGTAAATGTTTTTCTTATAATAGGATCATTAAGATGCTTTGTGGCGTATAATGTGTGAATTTTATTCTTTGTTAGTAATAATAAAGCAACTGTGATCAAACAAATAATTTATTTTGTATATAGATGTGCAAACATTATTTTACCTAACATTCTATAATTTACGGTTTTATCAATTGGTGGTTGCTCTTGTCACATCCACCAAAAACAATCCAGTACTTAAAAACTTATCGCAAACTTGAATACAAACCATATTCTAAATCTTATAGGCACTATGATGTATACATATTTTATTCCCTCAAATTAGGTACTTGAAGGGTAAAAGTACAGATGAACCACTTACTCTAAGGAAATTAAGATTATTTAACTTTATATTTGACATGTGTGTATATTACGAAACGGCACGTATTTCGATGGGGAAACATTACTGTAACTTGGAGACGAGTTAATATTTTAAGTAATTTTATACATACTTCAAGCTCAAAAGGTTTCATAAACCTACTACACCGAGTGTACTGGAGCACAGTAGTACAAACCATTTCCTCCTGAACTACATCGCACATTCGTAATTGCATCACCAACATGGTTGTATCAGCCACGGTTGAGTGAAACTGTGGTTCTGGTTACAGCTGAGGTTGAGAGCCCCGTGTTACTGTCAGAGTTATGCAGGTCATCCACCCTCAATAGCGTACAAGATATTCTATGGTATTACTATCTCTGGGATATATCGAAGTTCATAATATGTATATTTTATCACGGTATCGAATGTAAATAACAATCAATGTTATTCATTTGCACTTTAGTAACTGTAAGGATCTTACGCATACTCTTATTGAAAGAAACATTTAGAACAAAGTCTAAGAAAAAACATTTTTTTAAGATTTTGCTTAACCATAAATTGAACATTAAAAGCCTCAATTGGTTTGGAGACGTTGAAGAATACATTTTCCAATGTGGCTTTTTACATCGATAGATTCAATGTTGATGATGACATAAACCTAAAATCATCTTGATACTGGTCACAATAGTGACTTATTTGTAGTATTTTCAGCACAAAATTCTATTAATGTTCTTCTATTTCCTACGATAAGAAGGAAGACTTTTCACCGCTGTTGTTAAGAACACCGCTGTATCTATGTTAGTTATTTTAGGCCATCAATAAAAAGTAAGCACCTCTTTATATAACTAGATTTGTATACATCTAAATGTATATCACAACACAACAAATAGTAATTACTGAAAATACCTAAATCCACTTCTAGTCTACTTGACTCTGTATTTAATAATTGTTAATTTAATCTATACGATATGACATTGGGTGATGGATACGGTTTGATGGCCTTAAATCCACCTGTTTTATATAGGCAGTTTTTATTTCATGTTTTACATATTTTTATCAAAATAAAACCAATTTTTCGTTGTGGTGTAAATAACTTTATTCTTTAAATGAGTAATAGGTACATTAAACCTTTTAGATTTTTTTGTAATTTAAAATAAAAGATTAACTTAATTTATTAATAAAGTAATCAATTTCATAAATATAATTTATTTAACTAATAAGAGTATACTATATAAGTCGCTTTCTCACCTGTAAAAGGGGTTCCTTCATATAAATCAATATTGTCTATACTGAGGTCCATGTGTCTGATAGAAAAGTTCCTCTTGACATGGAGCCTCCACAGCAATTCCTTCTCCTTAAGAGGGCGAACGAATTGAACAATAATTCTTGGACAGGGGTCAATTATTGACTCCGTGATCTCGTAGTCCTCAAGCGCCGTTCTCAATGATCTCCAAGACCGTTACTCTGTAGAGGGATGTATGCAATTTTCACAGAAGTGACTCATGAGTATAGTTATAAAATGTAAATACGTATATCTAGACTTTTCACTTTCCCTCTAAGATTCCTGTTCTCCATAGCAAGCTACCGATCATTCAGAGACACTTTTCTAGGAAATCAGTTTGTTCTTGGCTGAGATAAGTTGGATTTTTTGGTGTTATTTAAAATCCAAGTAGTTAGTAAACGTAAATTGTACATTTTAAACAGTTATAATATAAGTGATATTTACCTTGAAAAACTTAAATACCAAATTAATGTTTAGTCAGATACGCAGAATAACGTTCTATAGAATATAACATGTTACCTGGCCATAGGTATACATTTTCTTATTTAGATTTATATTACAAGTTCGGCTATAAAATTGTAAAAAAATGTAGACACAAGGTATATTTTATTAAAAAATTTGTATATGAAACTTGGGGTGGATAAAACTGGGGATATTTTAGGGAGTGTCCTACCCCTCCATGCTTACGCCACTCCGACCGTCAGAAGTAGCAACTATCGTTCACCTTATACATCTAAAACCACTCCAAAGATACATATATAAAACCACGAAGAAAAGTTCTTCTACGACTGCACTCCCGAAATTCCTTGTCGCTTTACTTTGATGCTGTATTTTGTGAAGTAAGTAGTAATACAGGGATATTTCCTTGAACCCTTCTTTTCTGAGTTGAAACCTTCCTTTATTTTAGAGCAGGCACTGACGATGACTTCTAAAGTCATTTTTTCGAGACTACTGTTAAAGTTCTAGGGTAAACTCCTGTTGCTCAATGGAAGTCGGTAGCTTGCTTGATGTAGTACTAAGAGTATTCAAAGCGTTCTCGAGGCTGCCCTTCAGATCTTCATTGTTGCTCTTCCTTTGTGGTTATCTTTAAGTGAGTGTGTTTTTGCAGAATGAAAAGATTGTTCAAGAGCACATCCAACCACATCTAGTAAAGAAAGACAACTGGTTTCTACAGAAATAGCTATCAATAGTATTTTCCACTTACTGATAATATGGAAGCAAATTTGTCCCTGCCATGATTTAAATTTAAATATCATTCCACTATCTGTAATAACTAAAAATAATGAAACCTATATCATGTCCTTCTTTACGTAATATAAATTGAATAATAATAATAACTACCACCAAATAAACATTTGCAACACTTGCCTTCTTTTTTTTCTATAATATATTAGTAATTCCACAAATATTCATGTAGTAAAAGTTATAGCACATAATTTGTAATCGAGGCCTAGAATCGATGCCAAACGGAGATCTTCTCATTTACATACAAAATACATTTACAAGGGAATTTAAACTTGTTCTAGTCTGCTTTAGAGGATATTTATATCGCTAATTTCTGAATATAGTTAATAGATAAAGGAGGCACGGCACAACTTCTGTAATGTTATCATATATAATGAGTTATTTAATTGAACTATTTTAAACCGGCAAAAATTACGAGTTTGCTATTGGAACCATATTTTTTTAGCACATGTAGGGAATTATGTTTTTCTTCAGCTATTTTCAAAGTAAATGTTTGTTTATGATAAAATAAATTATTTGTTCTTATTATATCGCATCTTTGGTTATATCAAATAATATGTTTATCTAGAAGAAAATTATTCTGATATCGTTCAATTTGCTTCATGAAAAACATTATTTGTATAAGTACATGAAATTAAAAACTCTGACAAAGGAGAAAATGAGCTTCAACATGTTGCAAAATATGAGACTCATAGAAATGTACAGTATTACTAGAGTGAGTACCGTTGTGGTTCGTTAATGGCTAATAGTCTATGAGGTTAGAGTCAGTTCTGTAAAAACATATCTGATTATTTGTTGAGTTATATAGAGGATTTTTTCTAACAAATTAATTGGTCGACAACCATGTTAGTTGGGTTGAAATGTGATAGTTTTTTAATATTTTATTTAATAAGAATCGATAATGATATTAATTCTTTTTCTAGCTTAAATCCTACCGTTACACTTAAACAATAGCTATATCTGCGTAAATTACACTCCATACCAGTAAATATTATTTTTGGCAGGTGTATACCTTCCAGTTGAACCCACCACTGGGCACAGAAAACAACCGATGTGACACTTAGATCTGGGCAACTTTATGGATGTTCAGGAGCGGCACATCACTAACCGCAAGTGTTAAAATTCTGGGGTCCATGGGCAATTCGATAGGTATAGTCTACTGTGGTAGATAAATTTTGGAGTTAGGGGGGTTTGTGCTCTAACTTCAGAGGTTCTTGCTAGCTTCAACAAGGGTTTGCCACCCCTTCCTACTTTGACTGGAGGGGCTGGTTCAGAGCGGGACTCCCCTTCTTCCGGGGGGACATGACTTTGAGACGTAGTGCCCAAATTCTTTCTCATGGAACACGATAGGAGGTGGTCCCTACTCCCTAACCTTACCCTTCCTGAATATCCAATCAATCCCAAAGCAGCACAAAGGTTCTTAAAGTACTATGTTAAATTTATAATATTTTTGTCCTAAGAATATCATTTTAACCCGGTTTACTCTTACATTCCGATATTCTCTAAATTACAGAAAATTGCTATCTAATTTTTCCTTAGAATAAATGTCTCTATAGCTTTCAAGAAAAACCAGATTGCTTACCCAATAAAAATTGGCTCTTGGTTACTGAACTATTATGACGATGTCTACTTTGGACTTTTCCGTTTGGAGATGATTAAATTACGGAAATTTGTATACCTTACTAAAACCATTAAATTGCAATTCTTTAAATTTGAAGCATCTAAAGGTTACAAGTTAGCCTTATTAGCAAAAATAATGGTTTTATCTCAAATAATACCATTACAACCATTAATTGTATATTCTATGGGTTCTGTTTGCTTAGGTAGAACAGTGTATACCGTAAATGATATCAGAGGATTTTAAGAGGAAAAATATTAAAATTGAAAAATGCTTGAACTCTGCATTCACACTTTTAAGTATAGTTCCCGTTACACTATGCTTTTTCGATATGCTTAATGTTTTCGAGCTGGCCGTGGCAAAATTAATTTATAACATTTTATCAGACATATCGTATTAGTGTAATATTTTGTATTACACGATTAATACCATCCTAGAAATAAAGTAAAAATAGCTAATAAATATTAGTTTATGAATAGAATAAAATGCATGGTATCACTTAACCTACAACGCAAGTGTATGTGAATGCTGATTACATCAGATGTCGTAGAGCACAACGCTTCACCTGATGAGACAATGATAATTTCTATTCACAAATATTACACAATATTTTGTAGTTAAGGTAACCCAGATATCACAAGTACGTAAATATTCACTTTTGAGCTCCCCTGACCTTTTTCTGAATCTTTTCAGACGAACAAGACTCCAGATTCGAGGAGTTATTTTTGTGATTCCAGACGCTGTACTAAGATAAAGGTAAACTGGAGCTAAAGTCAACCTTCACTATGAAACAACGTTTTAAACCATAACGACGTTTTGTGTACACCAGTATGTTTACAATGATCTTCAAGTGAATTTTTTTGTTTACGGTTCATCTTTTTATTAATATTTCTTACTTTTTTGTACAACATATTTTATCTGAATTACTTTGGATTCATGCGTTAATAAATGTTACTACAGATTAGTGGGGGTTATGGTTTTTATATCAAATTTAAAAGAAAATAAATTATTGTTTTATTTAAACTACCACACGTCTTTGTTATAGTTCCATGGGTCAGGAGATATTTACAATTTAAGATTTAATATTGTTTTAGTGTAATATTAAAACATTATTTTAAATATATAAGAAAATAAAGCCGCTGTTGTTATGGCAACAGTAAAACATATTAAGATAAAAAAGCAAGTGTTGGATACGTAATGTTATTTCCTTAATAATTTGAATTAAGACGTTTCTTTTATGAAGGAAAAAGGCTAGTTCCACACAAGTATAAGTATAAACTTTGAACAGGCCTCTACGAAAAGTTAGCCTGAAATATAAAAATAGTGCAATAAGAAGATAACCATTCGTTTTATATAAACAATTTAGTCTAGATAAAAGAGATTGAGAGATACTATTTTCTTTTGCGTTACAGTACTTGGCATAGTTACATCACTTAATGAGTCCAGAACAAATGCTTATTATAAAAGTACTCGTCACTTAAAATAATTTAAAAAAAAGCTGTAACTACAGACAATAGCAGTTGAGATTATTACTGCACTTTATGAAATGTTTTTAATACACTTACTTCTTTATTCTCAAGTCACTTCGCTTTAGAATTTTATATCAATCTTGGTGCATTACCATTAGGAAACTCAACATTAATATCTTCTCAAACAAATAGAAGTTTACTGAGGATAGTAAATCTATTCTCAAAGCAAAACATTTCTTCAGATAAATGTTTACCACTAGTGAAAATTGTGGAAAAATAAACTATTCAATAGATTTCATTTCACTTAATAACATTTTGCATTCAGAATGGTTACTGTGAAGTTTCTATAATAGCCTTAAGAAATTGAACTAAATGCTACTTGAAACAGCTCTATGCTTCTATTACAGGTTGAATATAATTTAGCAATACTTTAGTAATATGTTTAAAGTAACACGATTTTTATTTATGATTTATACTTATTGACGGTAAGCACTTTTGTTCTATATACTTAGGCACTTTGTAATGGTTTTAATTATAAATTCTAACTTTAAGTACATAAATAGCAAGAAGGATTTAAGTTTTTAAATATTGCTAAGGTATTACGGAATGATAATAGCTCGAGTTAAATGATATAGACCCTTTTTATTTTTACAGATTTGCTTCTCGTTAGTGAATTAATATGATTATTATGTTGTGCTTTTATGGTACTACCACAGGACATAGCTTTATCGGAATGAGATAAAGTACTCGAGCCTAAGCGTTTACTCAGCGGCAATTCTAGAAAATGTCCTCCTTGTATTTTGTTGCCGAGTCTACTAATGTTAGTGGTGATGATGATGAAAATGTTCATTTCCTTTAAGATTGGATCAAGGTCTCCCTATGAAATCGACTTTATAACCAGGGTACTCCATTATCTTCACAGGAGATATTTATTATGATTTAATTAAAGCGTAACTTTAAAATACCTTTGTGTGAGTTGAGCCGGGGCTCAGTTTGAACGTTTTTGTGTCTTTTATTTTTTTTTTCCACCTCGGCCACTCTTGTCAGTCGGTTGGGGAGTCACTCCGTCAAGTATTGATTTTCTGCCTGGTTGGACTGACTGGTCGAGGTCAGGTGGTTGACCTTGACTAGACTACTGACCAGCTGTTCACCGGCTCCGTTCGGAGAAGCTACTGTGTTTCTGGCTGTTCTCTGCTCGTCCTGATTCCCCATGGCTGGCTAACTCCACTACTTTCGGCAGGTAATTGTCTCTCTCACCCTCTTAACTTTATTTTTGTTGGCGGTTTTTCTCTCCCACCCAGACACATATTTTCGTAGCTTAGTTAATAGTAGTTTATATATTATTTTGTAACTTGTGTTCCTCGTGTACGTTGTTCGTGTCGCAAAGTGTTCTTTCCTGTCTATCGTACGTTCTAAATTTGTTGATTTTTTTAACTATGCCAGTTAAGTTTTTATATTTTTGCGCCGTGCTTTCTAATCGATCCGTTCGGCGAACGGAAATTATTTATTTAGTAATCACCTTGTTTTTATTTAGTGCAAGCGAGACGGTACAGACTGCAAATTTCGTTACCTCGTGTTTTGTGTTGTGTGCAAAATTGGGTGGCAACATTAATGATTTTCATTTTATTGGTTAAATTATTAATTGCCTTATAGCAGCGTGAACGGATTATAATTTAATTATTGTTATTTGGGAAATAATGTACTGATATTATTTGTAAATTATCTAATTATTATTAGGCCTACCTTACAATTAATATTTAATAATAAAATGTAAATTATTATAATATTATAATAGAATGATTAAAATCCAGCGAATTATAGTTACAAGTAAATGTTATCACGCTTAATCTTTTAGTATGGCTGTTCTAGCCTATGTAATATTTAATATTGTCACCAAGTAGTGTATCTTAAAATACTTGGTGTCTTGAGTTATTTTTAGGAAACAGTTTTTCAATACTTAAAAGGTACTGTTAGTTACAGATCGTTATTTTTAATTGTTAAATTTAAATATTTAATATATACTTTGTGGCGAACATAATTAAGTTTTTATTATTTCTCAGGTTACAATAAAATTTTTCTAAATATCTACTGGTTATGTTGGGATTCATTAAGGTCCCCGTGAGTGCCGTCAACGGAATGGTGCGTCGAGTCTGCCCAATGGTAACATCCTGAAACAAACATTGAATGCCCGCGCCCTGCCAGCGCTTCTGTACCGGCATCCAACCGGAGTGTATGTGCTCCTATTCATTTCATCTGGAACAAGGTTGGATCCAAAATGTTTTTTTACTTTTCTTATACTGAACTTGCGAGGATTGGGGTGTATGGAGCGCTGCCAGATATTATGTCTGGAGGAGGGCTAGTATGTAACTAGTAATTAACTAGTTAACTAGTATGTATTTAGTTCAGTGACATGATCTGAAGGGGAGGATTTCATCTTTGATTCGGATTCGTGGAGGCAACTAAACCCCCGCCTCCTTCGAAAATTGGCTTTAAATATATATTTTTTTTTAATTTTCGGCTACAAACTTGAGACAAAATTATTTTTTTTAAATAGTGGGCCTAGAAATTCTACAACCTTTTCCCTCCCCTCAGTTCATAAAAAAAATTACCAGTTAAAATTTTATATTCACTGCTGCCGTACCTGATATATGTTATTTATAGACCAAATTTCTATTTATTGTGTTATTATTATTATATTATTTATTTATTATGTTATTGTCATTATTAGAATTATATTTATTGTTGTTATTTAGTTTTTAAGTTACGCGGTGCACCGTGGTGCTGCAGTTAACCGTATTTTGTATAAAAATGTTCGCCACCTTCTTTAATTATAAATCATGTTCTCGAAATCTTGTCTCTCTTTGTCTCTCTTCCCACTAATGGCATGTGATTTTTTTTTATGGTTTGCTCCGAGTTTGGGAGGGGCGCGCTTCCGAGACCTCCTGTCTTTTTCGCTAACTCGGGACAGAGTTTAAAGAAATTTAATGTTCACTTCGGTGGACACAGGCTAATACTATTCGGCTGAACTTAAGTCAGTGCATGAGGAGTATCGCAATGAACTTTAATGAACAACATATATGAACAACATATAATTTAATATAACACAAGAGAGTTTTCGTAGTTTAACACTTTTCCTGTAGTCAATTGACATATACATATGCTGAGACACTTTTTTAATACTATAGTCAAAATATGCCAATATACACGTAAATAATAAGTTCACCGATATCTTTTCTCAGCATATACTATACAAATTGGAAATTAAGTAAGTCTTTATGGATATAACTCACTTAATTCTTGATTTAAAATTCGTTTAGACTATATCTTAAACATAACACATCTTTTTACATTCGAAATAGGGAAATGTGTACTATCAATATGTTATTGATACAGTTAACATTTCTAAAATATCACGTATAAAGTAGTACATTGCACATTTTTGTGTTATATCAATGTAAATAGTTTTTTTCTGTATATTACCTTCAAGAGGTCGCCTTTTAAGGATTATTTTCAATTTTAAGTTGCAAACTGGTTTTTCCTGGGTGTACGTTTATAAAATGTATGGTAGTATCTATTTCATAATAAATACACTTATTTTTGTGGTATCTAATTAGCGGTATCCCTGTATTTTTATCAACATGATAGCAGATAGTGTTGGATTATCTCTCCGTTATTGACAATTTGTTTAAACTCATTTGTATTTTCTTTGATATATCTACTTAGAGGTAGGTATATCAAAACACTGCTCTAGCAACCGGTCAAATAATTTCGGGAAAGAAAAGTGAAAATTAAACCAGTTTTAAACAAAATGTTAAACACAAAGCAAAAGTTTAATTGTATTATTAGAGATGTTGGTAAATATCCATAGTCCATTCAGGAATAATATGTCCAACGACAAGATACCACTTACTCATTTGGTACTGAAAAAGGGTGCATTTTATATAAATATATGAACATGTGAAATAGTTCATGTTTATGTAATAAGACATACGGTATAAATCTTTTGATATTTTTTATCTATAACTAGTTTTAGGCCACTAAACACTTTATTTATCAATGTGGAGTACGATTTGAAGGCTGGAATGGATTTAGTCCTTGGCAACTAAGCTGTAGAGTGGAAAGTTAAGATGAGAGGGAGGAGATGTAATCTTTGCCAAACGTTATTACCATATTTATTTAACCAAAAATGGGGGTTCTAAGTATTTCTTCAGAAAAATTTATGGTTTGTAAAGAAAGGTATGAATATAGGTTAAGCCTGCATTACACTGGATTCATTTAACGAGCAACGTTAGAAACTTCTTACACTCATTTCCCAGATCAAACTCCATAAATTGCACTCAGTTTTGTCATCGGCTTTCTCCGACTTGACAAAAACTAACCATTCTATCTACATTGCAATGTTAATTTATATTTAACTTTTGCGCAAAAAGTAAATTGCTCATTATCGATTCCAATAAAAATCATAATTAAATGCTACATTTACCACTGAAATATCTCAATAAAGTAAAATAAAGATATTCTTATTCAATAAGTATCACATTAAAATTAGTTAATACCATGTAGAGCCATTTGCCATGGATCACGTCTGAAATATTATGATTTAATGATAATAATTATAATTATACAATATAAATATTTTTATTTGAAGTAAAATACAACAACTTAACACATTATTCATAAATAACTACAATAAAAATCTAATAAGTAGGTAAAACGTACATTTGGATTCCTGATTAACTAACAAAACATATTTTTACAGTTTTAATTCCTTCGTTTACAGGAAACTTCACCGAAAAGTTAAATAAAAGTTGAAATAACTTAATTGATAAAACGATGACAGCTCCATCTAGTCGTATACAAAAACTGTGTTCACAAATCACTACATCGTTACGAAAAATATGTTGCGATGAGAATCACCGACTCATTGAAATACAGAGGACAAAGAGGCAGGTCCAGTTCACTCGGGTCTGGACGTATGTTATCTCGTGGACAATAACAACAGGAGGACACAAAGAAACAATGATGGGAGAGGGGTGGTGCTGGCGCCATGCTGCATAGCCGCTGGTGTCTCCCCTGAAACACAGGAATATAGTGGGTCATTTACCTTACTCGTACGCTACAATACTGGTGGAATACCATATATAGATGTATATATCCAAGCTAACTCCATTATTGAGAACCTAAAATGGATTTATAAAAGTCCTTTCGTTGAGCAATACATCTTTATAAAAAGGCAATATTGATTTGAAAGTTGCTCTTGGATTATAAAGTAAAGATAAACGAATGTAAAAGTAAAAGAAAAACTAACTAGTAAAGCTATAGTAATTTCATTTACATGAAATTTTAGATAGTTTCTTTCGGCAATTATACATATAAAGCTATTTATTTGCAGGAAATAAATCTCAGCTGGTATATTGAAGACATCAAAAATAGATCCAGAGTTTACTTGTTTTTCAACCAAACTACAATTTTAAAACTCATAACTAGGGAACTTAAGACTACATTAAGACCAAATTTCGATAAAAAGTTACAACTAAAACCATTCTGCTTAGTAAAATTATTTTAGAATATAACGGACAATTTTGTTATTAAGATAATAATTTATCATTTAATCATGGCCAGGTATTTTAAAAATTCAGCGTTGAGAACTTCCTAATGCCTTAATCTAGGCGATTGCACTTTCATTCTACTGTTTAAAACGTTAATTTGCAATATCAATCTAACTGAGAAAGTCTTGTTGATTTACCGTTGCTGACACTTCCTCTTTAGAACGCGCAAATCGCGAGAGAGCGTTGGTTATGAACATTTCGTTCTTGGCTCTTTCAGCCGTCACATCGGCCTCATGACATAATATATAGAAAGATATAGAAGTTTTTCACTGTTAACTCACCATTGAGGACTTGTACAGTTACTGTAGCAGAGGCGAGCTCAGCGAGAGAGCAAGTGTAGTTTCCAGAGTCCACAGTGCGAGCGTTGGCTATAAACAGACGACTCTTGGCTCCTCCAGCAATCACATCGGTCTTGACGCTGTACAATAAAAGTAATCATAGTACATTGGTGAACTTAAGCAATACAACATGGGAAGAACTTAACTATATACGTAAATTTAATTTTTTCAACATTTGTGATTCGCATTTTATGGACTATGATTTAATTCAGATTTATATGAGCAAACGTAGATCCAAGATATACTGTAATAGTAATATTATGGGTGATAATGTTTGAAGGGAAAGCGCAAATTTTTAACCAACGTCCAGCATTGTTTGAAACCCCGATGTCAAAACTCTAATTGTGTATTACCATAACCGGTTCCAAAAACTGTAAAAGGTGAACCTCAGGCTACCCTTACAAAACGAGTCTGTTCTATAAGTATCGGGACTGGCCGCTGTATCCTCAACTGACCGGTGGAGGGGGGCCTCACCAGTCGGCATTGTTAGAGGTGTCCCCTAACTCTCTGTTGCACTTTAATTTAGTGGCATGCGGTCATGCGATATTTTTTATCGTGTCTTTTTGCCAGTATGGTGCGAATCGACGAGCAACACTACGCTCTAACGATTTGCTTTAAAATTATGTTTTTAAATGGTAAAAAATGTTTAAGATAAGCCGGGAGCTCGTTATAACGATAGGACACACAACGAATGGTCGAACCGATTACCAGGTGGCCAAAGTGAAAACAATTATAACTGGCACAGGTGTTTAACCATCGCCGTTTTTAGTGAGGAGACCGGCTTTTCAGTCGGAACCGTCCTCACCATTTTAACCGAGGATCTTGCGATGAGGAAAGTATGCGAGAAGCTGCTACCGAAAGACTTGAGAGAGGAGCAAAAACTGCCGCGGGTGGAAATTTTGGCGTATCAGTGATGACTCAGTCCTTACCTCCTGCAACCAATAACTGCCACGCTTACATTGTTATTTTTTTCCGAGAATGGAAAGACATAGCAAAGACATCGGTTCGACTTCATCGCAGTGGTTTTAGTCTCCATAACAAACGTTCTCAACAGTATTCTGAAAACCGACTTCCAGCGGAGTTTAGACGATTGGAAGACCCGTCGAACTAAGTGATTCGATGCAGAATGTATTTATTTTGAACGTTATTATGTAACTGTAATGAGACATGCACTAAATGTTGGTTTTTGGAAACACATACTTATTGAACAGATCCTGTACGTCGCAATGTACATAAAGCATTTCTCAAATAATTCGAAAACTGCAACCTCTCATTTTATATTCCTTAATCAGAATCTTAAATTTATACATTCACAAAAGGGCATAATCTGGCTTTATCTGTAAAGTATTTTCATTGATGTTTTTCCGTTTACAATATATAATCGGGAATTGTTGAAAATACGTACATACTCATACATCAGTAGGGTTTGCATAGCTTTATTTGAAAATATCGTTAAATGTTGGGCCAACCGTATACACCTCAGCGGTTTCACAAACATCCCAAACTAAAAACACATTCAAAATAAATGCATTCATAACCTACATTAATGATTTAAGGTGGTATACAAGAAATACAATTGAATGGAAAATTGTTAGTATTATTTAAAACAATTTCACATGCTCTATACTGATATACAAACGATACCTTATTCCGCCTCTGGATGTGTCAAAGTTGAGAACTCGAGTCCCATGGGTCCAAGTGATCAGATTGCTTGGTTCTGAAACCCTGCTGATGATACATTTGAGTTCTATGGTGCTACCAGCGTTGTAGAACGTGTTTCTGATGGGCAGACCTCTCTCGTCTGCGATTTCAAGTTCAGGCACTAAAAGAATTTGTGTCTAATTTACATATAAGTTAAAGGTTTTACAGTGTTTTATAGAAAAACAAGTCCTGGTATGTCTAATAGTCACTTACCCATTAAATGAAATTTTTTAAAATAATATATAAACAGTAATAATTTATTAATATTCCCAGACTCGGTTCTGGATGGCAAAGTAATACTGTTGCAATATTATTCATATTCTGCTTTGTGTTATTTTTAATTAAAATTATTAATATCTTATAATTAGCCTATTACATTTAATTCTGTAAAAGAATAAATATAATCAAAAGTATTATATTTACCTTAAAGTATTGTTTGAAAAAAATGTAGGGTTTTTAGGATTATATGTGGTAAACTATATGCTTCTTAAACTATTCTCACACTGTGTCAGATATTTGAAATATTTTAAATTAAAAGTTTTTTATGAATCTTCTAGCATTGACGAACATTTTAATACCGAATCCTGGTAAACTAGATAACATATTATTTTGTAATTGGCATGTAGCAAGCAAGGGGTCAATATTAAGGACTCTAGTCATCTTTACTACTGATATTACCGTAACCAATGTGTACTGAGAATTGCTAACAATATTCAAATACTTTTTTCGATTTACTATCACTATCTAACCAAGAATAATATTTTCAAGTGGAAACAAAAACATAATTTTATCACATTTCTTGCAGGCGTTTAAAAGAAATTTCTGAGAGCTAAGACGAAGTTTCAGTTGCGAGCGGAATAAATTATGGTATAACAAGCAAACAGCATATTTCACGACGATATCGCCGTAAATAGCAGTGAATAGTGTAGTTTGCAATGTCAGTGGGGTTTATATTATTGTTGTACATTTTCCAGAATTTACAGCGGACTTTTAACAACCCGTAGCGAATACGTAAATCAGAGTTAATATTCCTATTTTCACTATTTATTCTCCTCATGTACTCAGTTGTAACTTAATTGCTTAATTTATATGACATTATATTAGATTTTGGAAAGGCTTTTATGTAGAAGTGCACGATTAACATTTCTATATACATATTGACAGCAAATTTATTGATATAGTCGGGGATAAAAATAGGATATAATAATAATATTCTAGAATATAAAAACATACCGATAACTTAGAGTTTTATATAGAATATTCAGCTGCATTAATATTTTTTTAACACCAAAATTTATTATTTATTAATTAATTATATTTACTAATATTTCAGATAAATTACTATTTAATCTGAAATAGTAATTTTATGCAATGGCGTAAATCATAAAAATATTCTTTATAATTTATACAATATATTTCTTTATAATTTATACAATATATCGAAATATTGATCATGACAGGAAACTTTACTCATATATACTTATCAGTGAAATAAAATATAAAAGTTGATACAACAATGTCAACATGATCATCGTCCCTGCGGTCCCAACTTTAATATTGTCACTACAAACATTGTCGAAGTTTGCCTTGCGTTGCTACTTTATACATTAAAGATATTGTTGCATACTCTCTGTGGCCCATAGAAGACCAATCAGGGACAAACACACACATGTATCCTCTGTGTAAGCAAACTTGTAGGTTTGTAGTAGAGACCACTTCATGTGGTTTATTAATCCTCAAACAGTGAAATGGTGATACTGAAATTTTGGTGGTCGTACATCACAAAAAGGATCACAGGATCCTAACTAAATTACCCATATCGCTTAGGAAACCTCAGAGCAAAACTAAGAATGGACATTTAAGTTCCTATGTACGGGTTATTACAAAGCTGTCCAAACTTGTTTTAGCACAAGTTCTGCAAGTAGAGCTCGTTAATCAGATAAAAAAAATCCAGTCGTGCATCAATTTAGCTGGGGAGGCCTTAACTAAATTTAGGTCACATATCTAGCTCCTCTTCTGCTCAACCATTTTGCGAACCACAGACTGAGAACATAGGCAATTAAAAACTTCGGTATAGCGAAAATCTATATTCCCTATAACAAGAATCCCTTCAAATTATTTCCCATTCTAAACTATTAAAAATATAAGGATGTGTTACTTTTATGATCACTATTTAAACATAAACAAGGTTGAAGGCATGTACTTATGTTGCAAGTATATTCATATTTCACATGTCATAATATGTTTATCGCGGTAATAAAGCAACAAGATTAAACATTTGAACTAAAAATGTATTTCTCTTCGATCTAACAGTAATGGAAGGTTGAGGCTAAACATATAATTATGTAAATTAGAAAAGAAGATTATAGGTATTTTAAAGTGCTGAATAAAACTTGCAAGGTTATTAACACACACAGCACATAATCCGCCTATATAATTTATACGTACATATTAATACGTAGAATATCCCACAAGATTCGTTTTTTTATAATTATACGAACACACAATATATGAAAAACCATGAGATGTCTCATAAATATTCAACATCTAAGTTATCACAAACACTTGCTTTGAATTCACTTACTGACTTATATTGAGCAGAACAGGCAATAGCTGCTATGATTTTGTTTATGACTATGAAACTCACTTGCTGCCGGCTATAATGTCAGCCATAATAGTACGTCAACCGCGTACGACAATTCTTTCAGAAAACCTTACCAATACATTCTTCTTGTCGCTTATTTTCAGCACCTTTAGTTCTCAGAAATTTTACTTTTTTGTTTCATTTAAGGCCTTTATTTTAGGTATTGAAAATATTACTTAAAGTATGAATTATTTTGCAAACCAATAAGATATAATAAGAAGGCATTTTGTTCCTATATAATGTTTCAGGATAAGTGATAAGCGGTATAATTAAATATTTCATTATCTTAATGAGAAATATACAACAATGAAAAAAATTAAAACCTACTCCACTCACCTTTTACGAAATCTGTTAATATTTTTAAATTCTAATACTAATCTTAGTTTGCATTCTATACCATATAAATAATACAATTATAATAATACAATTTTAGATTTAAATACTTTAGACTCTCACCAGGTTCGGTTTCGCAGGACAACTGCCGGAATAAGGACATTACTACGAGAAACAAAAACATGGCGCTACATCATCCTGGGAGATTTTTAGGACCTGAAACAAACACAAGAATTTCATATAAAAATACGTAAGTTCGATTAGTTGCTTTAGAATTAAAGATTATATCGCAATGTATAGTGAGGGATTTTTTTCAATTATTAATAATTTTTTATTAATTACTTGAAAATATGAATTACAAAATTTTTAGTGAATATCCATTTGAACACGAGGAACTATGCAGATGCTGTCTATAAAGCACATCAATAGGATAAAATATAATTACTAGCCTTTTTTGTATCTTCTAAAACATTTAAACATCTTTTCATAATCATGTACAGATAAGTTTATCTAATTTTGATAATTCCTTATCGTTGCGTACAAGTTTGCTATACTGACTTTATAAAACATGGTGAAAATGGAAATCTGACATTTCCATTAGAAAAATAGTTCAGTGGAAGAATATGTATTAATATTCCCAAAATGCTTTTATTTAACGATTAACATACGAGAGCTATATCAGCCTAGCTGCTACTTTATACAATACTGTATGGAAAGTAATTAAAAATTAAAATAATTACTAATAACTGTAAGTTGTTGCATGTTTACTCAATGACACCTGACTATCAACCAACAACCAATGACTATCATTATGTCCAAAAAATATAAATAAACCGTGAGTAACTTTAGAGTAATCAGATCAGGAATTTCAATTTTCACGAAGAAGCAGAATTGATAGAATTTTGTATTATACGGTTTTTCGTAGAAGATGTAAGTTTTACTATGTACGATGGAATTCCTATATCTGTCTGAGGTCGGGTTTGCGGCTCTGTACTCTACTAATAAAGACCTTTTATTTGATATGCATATCGACCTATGCTTACATTTAAGATTTTCTTCTGTGTAATAGCGGGCCGTCCCCCTGAGGAAGTAGCGGATCACTGAATATGTGATAAAATAGATTTTTATGTCCAGTAACTTTGTGTAAGGTTTTGTACCTATTTTTTAAATATTTTGAAAAATAGTTAACCAACCCGAGACTTTTTGTACACCCTGTATATATATATATATATATATATATATATATATAATATATATATATATATATTTGTGTATATATGTATTTAATTATAATTTAAAGTAAGTTTATACGTACTTTAATGAAAAATTCTGTTAAAAATAATCAAGTTAAATATTTGTAAAACACATGTATGGTAACCACTGATATGTACATATGTATATACTAATAAAGAAGTAGATGTGTGTATGTTATGTCAGTCCAATGTTACAGATGTTCCCCAAAATTGTAGTAGATTGTCTTAAAAATCAGCTTTCATAAAAAGATTAAGGTGTTATAAATAAGCAAGAAGAGGTTTTGTAAGGATTACGAAGTCTATTATTACAATGCACGCTACGTGACAGGTTTAGTTGTTACACACCTTCAGTTCAGTTCGGGCTAAAACACTCTTTACTGCCATGCCAAAAATGTAGCTCAAACACCGCCAGTCTATGTCACTATTTACAAGACAGTTAGTTTTGTGTGTTATAGTCAAGATGGTTAACAAGATTTAAATTTTTATTACAGTTCTGAGGTCAATCTGTGCCTTTAAATAATACGATGTATTTTTGGGATTTTATTATTTCTATTCCCAAAACTCAATCTATACCAGCAATACATTTTATTAGTATTTGTACAAGATATGTATGTCACATATAGGGTACGGGAGAGAGTTATTACAGTAAAAATTAGTAAAATACTGATGTAAGAACTTTACTCCAAACAGGATTCCACGCTCTGAAGATAGTAGGATACAAACAGTACTGTCCTAACTTGTAGAGATAACTGTCTATAGTAGACATGATGTAATTATAAAACATTTCCATTAACAAAGAAATAACTAACCATTACCAATATCATTTCCATGGAATTAAATTACTTTAGGAGACTTAAATAATCATTTTGAGATCCTTGTGATCAGCTAAGAGCCTATTATTTGACCCCAGTGGCAATCTAATTCCGAGAACATGTCATTTAGAGACAACGAAAGCCTTGTTGACCATTAATACAAGATCACTTGGCTATGTTCCCATCATAAAAACTAACAAAGCCGCTTACTTACCACATAATTGTCAGTAAAGTACATATCACAGTCACTTTGGTAAACTTAATATTAATATGCTGGCGAACCTGTGCTAATAAATCTTCTACGAAACGCTGTAAAGCTACAATAGGTTAAGACAATTTGGGCTAACGATGATTTCATTACACACTGTCTTTTTTATAAATATTTTACTAATATTTTTGTTCTGTTTACACGTACGCTCTAGTTATAAGTCGAACGCTTAGACGCTTGAACGCTTAAACGTTTAGACTTAAATTACCTCATTAACCACTACAAATGTACTTGTATATAGATCACGCGTAATAAAATATAAAGTGTTTCACCCCTTCATAAAATATCAGAACATCTTTTTCTCTCACGTAAAGGAAATAATTTAAAGAAATTCAGCAATAGAAAATTTTTAGTTCTGGCAGCAAAATACGTGATCTATTCCACACTGAAGCAGCGGGAGTACCAATAAGAAATTATAATATTTCAATTTGTATAAGCCTTTCTTATTAGCGGTGGATAATGCTTTGATGGCTTCCTATCCTTCTATAATTAAATAAACTTTACAGAAAGTTGGCTTACATTTCTATCTTAACAGGAATTTTACAGTTCATGCTACGTTAATAGTTTTATAAGAAATATAATGTCAACATTCCATCACGTAGACTTTTACGGAACTAAAACATTTTTGAAAATACTAACAGCTAGCAGGAACTTAATGGTTTTTTTAATACCTCTGAGGTTAATTAATGTTTATTGAGAGAAACCTTAGTATATTGCTTCATCCGCTTTCTACACAGAGCTGAGATAGGAACTCTATACATTCCCATCGTGTATCATCAGACCCGTTTAACAACAGGCTGACGAGATATTTTAGACACGCGTGAAGGCAATAAAGATATAGACACTAGCTACAACATTCCTGTACAAAATCTAACCTAACTGGGCCGAGTGCTAAACGCAAAAAGACTAAACAGAGATAGTGGAAAAATCTTGATCATTAAATATGATTAATTTTATAATAGATGGTTGGAACAAGAAACCGTTTACATTATTAGATTTTTTTCACAGTGAGAGGATTATGAGTTTCTAGTCACAATTACCTTGATAACGGTTTCAACAATATTTTTTAGTGAAATTCTTATTTATTATAATATAAGAGCTTTATTTCGGTTTAGCTCTCAAATTTTGATTTAGTAGTCATATTTGAGGGATTTATTTTCTACAAACACAGAGGTCACTTAAGAACATTGACAAACATTTTCATAATCTATCATCGCAATAATATTGGTAAAATATGAACTCTAACAGGAGTCATATTAAGCATAACCGGAATATGTGATCTACAAACTCAGCATTAGCATTGCCGAAATATAAATTCTCCTACCCCTCATATGCTAGTGTCCAAAGCTTAGCATCCTTTAGGAGTATTTCAGGAAATGAACTAAATGGCAAATGTTCTAGAAAATAACCTGTGGTAAATTATGAACTTAAGCAAACTTTTAAATCTCAGTTGACAAGTTACAAAAGCTATGGATTCGTCTGAAAGAAACCAAAACTTTCACCAAGGAAGGGTGTGTAATATGTAAAGCTATATCGTAGCTGTAGGAGGTATTTTTCACCTGAGAATATACAAACATCAAATGGCATGGTTCACACGTGCGATAGGAAAGTTGCTCTAGAATCCAATAAAAATAAAGCACCACTGCAAATTTATATATAGCGCATTTATCTGTGATTGACAGCCATTCCCGTGTTACAAGATTCATTGTATTGTCAAACAAACAACAAACACATACCGGGCATAGCCACAGGCTGCGGTATGTTGTGTATGTAAAGCTTCTGTATTGTTACATGGTTATATATACTTAGCTAACATTTCAATTAACCTGAAGGATACTCTAGTAATTTCAATATGTGCTCAAACACTCGAAACAGCTACATGAAGGGAATTATAAAATCAAGGATATCAGATACTCCCAATGTAAGTCTTACGATGACGTCAAAATAACTCCGGAAGTTTGTCCAATGTAGATCTAATGTATAATTTTACTTTATATTTATAAAATCACGTTACTTGTGAAAAAGGTATTTTGTAATATATAACAAATAAATTTAAGTTATGTTATTTTTATAGACGTTTCTAAGTTTAAAATCAAATTAAATCAATTTGAAAGTTATTATATGTCATTTATGAGGAGATTGCATAATGTTAAACTCAATATATGTAACTGGTTGCTAAAGAGCTGTCTAGTAACGAAAGTATGTATCAGGTAACACAGTTATTCCATTTATTTATTAATTTACATCATATTATCAACACTATAGGATAGTAAAATATATTCATTTTACCACAGTAAAACTAAATGAATAATTTCTTAACAACGTAAAGAGAAACGATAAAGAACTTAAAAAAACTTCCATAGACGTGCAATGCTTTTATATTCAAGACTATGTAACTAAAAACATGAAGATGTAGTTACAGATTATAATTTTATAGTATTCTAGTACCTTGTGACTTGGAATTAATAATATAACAGAATAAAAGCCTTCTACATTCCAACTTTACAAATAAACTTTGTCAGGAGTATTTTTATTAAAAGCAGTGTTTAAAAAAACCTCAAACTGTTATATTTCAGTAGAATTAAGTAAAAAGCATCCCTATTTATAATATGTAAGCTTGAGAATTAATATTATATGTTATTATTTTTTTTTATTAAATGAAGCATTTAAGTTTTTGTTCTGTTTGCTGTTTGATAAAATCTATTGTTCACTACACGGAGCAAATTTGTGTTAAGAAACTTAATCGTATTTGCGACCTCGTCTTCGCCTCGTTACGATTGCTTACCAAAACAAACACTCTTGCTGCTAGTAATGAAATTTACCATTTCAAAATTGGCTCATTATTTCACGTTTTGCAAAGTTATATTTCTTGCCAGCTACCCTATGATTTGTCACATATGATGAAACAAGTAGTAAAATGTTCGTTAAAATAATCATACTAGCAATCCATAATCTAAAATATTCAAATTAAATACGAAATTGAGGAATTTTGTTTTTTAGTAAAAATGTTTAACACATATTTTATTCAATGATGGGTAAGTCTTGTATCGATAAATGCAATTATTTTTGCTTTCATGTGGTATAAGTGCAGTTCTAGTGCTATTTTATTTTCAGATTTTCCATATTTTAACATATATAGATCTGAGGGCAAAAGAAAATGACGAAAAAAATTTCAAAAATGTTTAGAGCATTATTTAATTCCGTATTTATCCACCTATTTTACTTATATTTTTCATTCGTAGAGCTTATGTCAAACGTTTTACATTATTTCGATGCAAAAAAACATAAAAGTAATTCAAAAAGTGCTGAGGTTAATAACGAACATAAAGAACGGGTCCTGTTTACTCCGTTTTCCATTAATCGTTGATAACGTAGGGATTAAAAGTTGCAAACAAAGAGCACTTCTCTTATTACACCTCGTATTTCATGGATAATCTGTACCTATCCGTGTTTATGATCAGATATATTTTGGTAAGACTATATAAAATAAAATAGAATTATAAAATATATAATATGGGATACAATTTTATTTTCTCCGATTTTAGTGCATATGAGACTTCCAAGGAATTCAATGCAACAGATCGTACAAATATTTAAACAAAACTAAAATCTGTTACGATGTTTGGATATTTTATCTTCAACTAAAGAAAAGGTTTTAGCAGACATTGATGAAGTTTTGGATCTCCATTATTTATATAGGATTTTAAAAAACCCTGCATGGGCTCGGTCATTCCCCAACGAATACAGGTAAAGCTATAAACTTGGTACATCTTTACTGAACGTATACATCTTCTTTTTGAAGTAAGTACAATTTTGTCATTTTATGGGGATGACCAGAAAGAAGTCAGAAGGAAATATTAAATAAGAGCATAGGTCGAGTAGTACATCAAATTATTGGTTTGTATTAGTAGAGTACAGTGCCGCAAATTTGAAATAAAAAAATCAGTCTTAAAAACATTGTAGGTCCTTTCACTAGTATAAACAAATTCAACATTTTCCAATATATAATTTTTATTCTGTGCAAGGCCTTTCTGAATCAAAGATTCCATCATCAGGCACTTCACAAATTATCAAATGTTTACATTTTTAAATAATAATTAATTTTATAATAACATATGGTTAACAATTTGGATGTATGGTTAGCCAGTATAAAATATTTAATCAGAATTACATTTTTAATTTCTTTATAAATTGAGATGAGAGTAAAACTGAATTTTGAATTGGTCCGTCTTCATTGTTGATAAGTTTTTCTTGATTTGTGTTAATGTAAAATGTTTCCCAAGCATTTAAGTGTATTGTGTTAGTAACTTCTTTTAATAATCGTAAATTTTTATTAGAGATGGTGTGTCCAGATTCAATACAGTGATTCGCCACAGCAGATTTTTCATTTCTTCCATATTTTATATGTGCAAAGTGTTCTTTAAATCGTGTCTTGATGTTCCTTTTAGTTTGGCCAATGTACAATTTATCACAGTCGTTGCATTTAATTTCATAAATTCCTGATTTGTTTTCGAATGTGGTTTTGTCCTTGGGATTTCCTAATATTTGTGATAATTTGTTGTTTGTTTTATAAGTGATAGATTTGTTTGTATGCTTTTTAAAAATTTTTTGCAATTGATTTGAAATGTTACTGTATGTTGTACAGATGTATTCTTGTTTCTTATCTTGAAGTGGTAGTAATGTTGTTCTAGATTTTCTTAATTTTCTTTTGATGGATTTGTTAAGTATGTTGTCAATAAGTTGTGTGGTGTAACCGTTAAAAATAGCAATATGTTTTATGTAGTTTAACTCTTTGTTGTAGTTATCGATAGATAGTGGTGTATTCAAAAGTCTGTAAATCATTGAGTTGAAACTAGCTCTTTTTTGTTGAGGTGGATGGTTAGATTCGTTGATAATAAATCTATTTATATGCGTTGGTTTCCTGTAAATGTCAAATTCAAATTTCGATTGGTTTCTAATTACTAAGACATCTAAAAATGGTAAAGTATTGTTTTGCTCAACTTCGTATGTAAATTTAATTGTAGGGTAAAATGAATTTAGGGTCGAGATAAAGTTTTGTAGATTTTCATTCTTATTAAATATTGCGAAGACATCGTCAACATATCTTATCCACTTTCTTGGAAAATATTTCATTTTTGTTTTGGCCGTAGTTTCAAAATAACTCATAAATATATTTGCAATGAAGCATGAAAGAGGATTTCCCATCGCTGTACCATCAATTTGAGTGTAGTATGATTCTTTAAATTGAAAAGTATTATGATTTATACACAGGTTTATTAACATGGAATATTCATCAACTATTTCTTTTTGTAAATTTATGGAAGACAACCAATTCAATATTATTTCCATTGTATCTCTAATTGGAACATTAGGATACAGTGAAACTACGTCAAAGGATATCAGATATTCGTCTTCTTCTATAACAATGTCTTTAATTGATTGTATAAAATCATATCTATTCTTAACTGAAAATGAAGGAAGAGGTTTTAAATTTTGAAGTGTTTTTGATAACCATTGTGATAAGAAATAGGTTGGAGAGTTTATGTTTGACACTATGGGACGCATTCCATTTCCAGGTTTGTGTATTTTTGGAAGACAATATAATTTTGTAATTGTAGGATTGGGAACTGTAAGTTTTCTGTATAATTGGTGGTCGATTAAATTTTTGCAGTTTTTTAAGGTTTCCGAAACAGATTTAGTAAACTTTAGTATAGGGTTTTTTAAACATTTGTTGTATTGTCCATTACTTAAAATTGTTTCTACTCTTTCAAAATATTCGTCTTTGTCCATAATAACAATCGTATCACTTTTGTCAGCTTTCAAATAAAATACATCCTTTTGTTTTAAACTCTTTACAGTGTAACTGTGTTTATTGAGTGTTGTATAGGGAGATTTTGCTTCATTTATACTTTTACAAACAGCAGAATATATATCAGATCTAATTGCTGTTTTCTTACTCTCATCTAAATTTTGAATGTTACTTTCTACATCTATTATCATATTTTCGTTATCATTCTTACTTTTTAGATTAAAATGTAAACCTTTATTCAAAAGATTCATTTCTTCTTTGGAGAGGCTTTTTGATGACAAGTTACATACCAGTTGTTGATCTTTAAAAAGCGATTTGTTTTCTTCATAAAGAAGTGGTTCATTGCCATTCTTAAGTAATTTAAATTTGTTTTCCAATTTTTGTTGTTTCTTTTTATATTTAAACTCAATACTTTCAAGAATATTTAAGTATTTTTCTTGAAAAACCTCATGATAAATAGTTGATAAATGTTTAGTTATTTCCAAGTGTAATTCTAAGGCCTGTAACGATAGGTTTTTTGCTTAGAGTAAAGATTTTTTATTTCAAGATTCAGCCAATTTAATTTTGAATTATATAAGACTTTATCTGTAGTTTTATTTTTGATTGGTATGTTAACTTTAATAAATTTTGGAAAAACTTTGCTTCTCTTACATTTTCTTAAAAACTGAATGTCTAAATCTAATAACCTTACTTTTTGTTTGTATTTGTGAAGTCTGTTTAGCTCACTGGGCTTGAGTGCCATGTTGAATGTAGAATCTAGGAGCATTGGAAAAAAGGGTTTATCGTACTATCACTAGTATAAACAAATTCAACATTTTCCAATATATAATTTTTATTCTGTGCAAGGCCTTTCTGAATCAAAGATTCCATCATCAGGCACTTCACAAATTATCAAATGTTTACATTTTTAAATAATAATTAATTTTATAATAACATATGGTTAACAATTTGGATGTATGGTTAGCCAGTATAAAATATTTAATCAGAATTACATTTTTAATTTCTTTATAAATTGAGATGAGAGTAAAACTGAATTTTGAATTGGTCCGTCTTCATTGTTGATAAGTTTTTCTTGATTTGTGTTAATGTAAAATGTTTCCCAAGCATTTAAGTGTATTGTGTTAGTAACTTCTTTTAATAATCGTAAATTTTTATTAGAGATGGTGTGTCCAGATTCAATACAGTGATTCGCCACAGCAGATTTTTCATTTCTTCCATATTTTATATGTGCAAAGTGTTCTTTAAATCGTGTCTTGATGTTCCTTTTAGTTTGGCCAATGTACAATTTATCACAGTCGTTGCATTTAATTTCATAAATTCCTGATTTGTTTTCGAATGTGGTTTTGTCCTTGGGATTTCCTAATATTTGTGATAATTTGTTGTTTGTTTTATAAGTGATAGATTTGTTTGTATGCTTTTTAAAAATTTTTTGCAATTGATTTGAAATGTTACTGTATGTTGTACAGATGTATTCTTGTTTCTTATCTTGAAGTGGTAGTAATGTTGTTCTAGATTTTCTTAATTTTCTTTTGATGGATTTGTTAAGTATGTTGTCAATAAGTTGTGTGGTGTAACCGTTAAAAATAGCAATATGTTTTATGTAGTTTAACTGTTTGTTGTAGTTATCGATAGATAGTGGTGTATTCAAAAGTCTGTAAATCATTGAGTTGAAACTAGCTCTTTTTTGTTGAGGTGGATGGTTAGATTCGTTGATAATAAATCTATTTATATGCGTTGGTTTCCTGTAAATGTCAAATTCAAATTTCGATTGGTTTCTAATTACTAAGACATCTAAAAATGGTAAAGTATTGTTTTGCTCAACTTCGTATGTAAATTTAATTGTAGGGTAAAATGAATTTAGGGTCGAGATAAAGTTTTGTAGATTTTCATTCTTATTAAATATTGCGAAGACATCGTCAACATATCTTATCCACTTTCTTGGAAAATATTTCATTTTTGTTTTGGCCGTAGTTTCAAAATAACTCATAAATATATTTGCAATGAAGCATGAAAGAGGATTTCCCATCGCTGTACCATCAATTTGAGTGTAGTATGATTCTTTAAATTGAAAAGTATTATGATTTATACACAGGTTTATTAACATGGAATATTCATCAATTATTTCTTTTTGTAAATTTATGGAAGACAACCAATTCAATATTATTTCCATTGTATCTCTAATTGGAACATTAGGATACAGTGAAACTACGTCAAAGGATATCAGATATTCGTCTTCTTCTATAACAATGTCTTTAATTGATTGTATAAAATCATATCTATTCTTAACTGAAAATGAAGGAAGAGGTTTTAAATTTTGAAGTGTTTTTGATAACCATTGTGATAAGAAATAGGTTGGAGAGTTTATGTTTGACACTATGGGACGCATTCCATTTCCAGGTTTGTGTATTTTTGGAAGACAATATAATTTTGGAATTGTAGGATTGGGAACTGTAAGTTTTCTGTATAATTGGTGGTCGATTAAATTTTTGCAGTTTTTTAAGGTTTCCGAAACAGATTTAGTAAACTTTAGTATAGGGTTTTTTAAACATTTGTTGTATTGTCCATTACTTAAAATTGTTTCTACTCTTTCAAAATATTCGTCTTTGTCCATAATAACAATCGTATCACTTTTGTCAGCTTTCAAATAAAATACATCCTTTTGTTTTAAACTCTTTACAGTGTAACTGTGTTTATTGAGTGTTGTATAGGGAGATTTTGCTTCATTTATACTTTTACAAACAGCAGAATATATATCAGATCTAATTGCTGTTTTCTTACTCTCATCTAAATTTTGAATGTTACTTTCTACATCTATTATCATATTTTCGTTATCATTCTTACTTTTTAGATTAAAATGTAAACCTTTATTCAAAAGATTCATTTCTTCTTTGGAGAGGCTTTTTGATGACAAGTTACATACCAGTTGTTGATCTTTAAAAAGCGATTTGTTTTCTTCATAAAGAAGTGGTTCATTGCCATTCTTAAGTAATTTAAATTTGTTTTCCAATTTTTGTTGTTTCTTTTTATATTTAAACTCAATACTTTCAAGAATATTTAAGTATTTTTCTTGAAAAACCTCATGATAAATAGTTGATAAATGTTTAGTTATTTCCAAGTGTAATTCTAAGGCCTGTAACGATAGGTTTTCTTGCTTAGAGTAAAGATTTTTTATTTCAAGATTCAGCCAATTTAATTTTGAATTATATAAGACTTTATCTGTAGTTTTATTTTTGATTGGTATGTTAACTTTAATAAATTTTGGAAAAACTTTGCTTCTCTTACATTTTCTTAAAAACTGAATGTCTAAATCTAATAACC
Source organism: Homalodisca vitripennis (assembly GCF_021130785.1). Taxonomy (NCBI): domain Eukaryota; kingdom Metazoa; phylum Arthropoda; class Insecta; order Hemiptera; family Cicadellidae; genus Homalodisca; species Homalodisca vitripennis. The sequence continues at coordinate 54,956,637 of NC_060213.1, read as the reverse complement.
TTACTTTTTGTTTGTATTTGTGAAGTCTGTTTAGCTCACTGGGCTTGAGTGCCATGTTGAATGTAGAATCTAGGAGCATTGGAAAAAAGGGTTTATCGTACTATCACTAGTATAAACAAATTCAACATTTTCCAATATATAATTTTTATTCTGTGCAAGGCCTTTCTGAATCAAAGATTCCATCATCAGGCACTTCACAAATTATCAAATGTTTACATTTTTAAATAATAATTAATTTTATAATAACATATGGTTAACAATTTGGATGTATGGTTAGCCAGTATAAAATATTTAATCAGAATTACATTTTTAATTTCTTTATAAATTGAGATGAGAGTAAAACTGAATTTTGAATTGGTCCGTCTTCATTGTTGATAAGTTTTTCTTGATTTGTGTTAATGTAAAATGTTTCCCAAGCATTTAAGTGTATTGTGTTAGTAACTTCTTTTAATAATCGTAAATTTTTATTAGAGATGGTGTGTCCAGATTCAATACAGTGATTCGCCACAGCAGATTTTTCATTTCTTCCATATTTTATATGTGCAAAGTGTTCTTTAAATCGTGTCTTGATGTTCCTTTTAGTTTGGCCAATGTACAATTTATCACAGTCGTTGCATTTAATTTCATAAATTCCTGATTTGTTTTCGAATGTGGTTTTGTCCTTGGGATTTCCTAATATTTGTGATAATTTGTTGTTTGTTTTATAAGTGATAGATTTGTTTGTATGCTTTTTAAAAATTTTTTGCAATTGATTTGAAATGTTACTGTATGTTGTACAGATGTATTCTTGTTTCTTATCTTGAAGTGGTAGTAATGTTGTTCTAGATTTTCTTAATTTTCTTTTGATGGATTTGTTAAGTATGTTGTCAATAAGTTGTGTGGTGTAACCGTTAAAAATAGCAATATGTTTTATGTAGTTTAACTCTTTGTTGTAGTTATCGATAGATAGTGGTGTATTCAAAAGTCTGTAAATCATTGAGTTGAAACTAGCTCTTTTTTGTTGAGGTGGATGGTTAGATTCGTTGATAATAAATCTATTTATATGCGTTGGTTTCCTGTAAATGTCAAATTCAAATTTCGATTGGTTTCTAATTACTAAGACATCTAAAAATGGTAAAGTATTGTTTTGCTCAACTTCGTATGTAAATTTAATTGTAGGGTAAAATGAATTTAGGGTCGAGATAAAGTTTTGTAGATTTTCATTCTTATTAAATATTGCGAAGACATCGTCAACATATCTTATCCACTTTCTTGGAAAATATTTCATTTTTGTTTTGGCCGTAGTTTCAAAATAACTCATAAATATATTTGCAATGAAGCATGAAAGAGGATTTCCCATCGCTGTACCATCAATTTGAGTGTAGTATGATTCTTTAAATTGAAAAGTATTATGATTTATACACAGGTTTATTAACATGGAATATTCATCAACTATTTCTTTTTGTAAATTTATGGAAGACAACCAATTCAATATTATTTCCATTGTATCTCTAATTGGAACATTAGGATACAGTGAAACTACGTCAAAGGATATCAGATATTCGTCTTCTTCTATAACAATGTCTTTAATTGATTGTATAAAATCATATCTATTCTTAACTGAAAATGAAGGAAGAGGTTTTAAATTTTGAAGTGTTTTTGATAACCATTGTGATAAGAAATAGGTTGGAGAGTTTATGTTTGACACTATGGGACGCATTCCATTTCCAGGTTTGTGTATTTTTGGAAGACAATATAATTTTGGAATTGTAGGATTGGGAACTGTAAGTTTTCTGTATAATTGGTGGTCGATTAAATTTTTGCAGTTTTTTAAGGTTTCCGAAACAGATTTAGTAAACTTTAGTATAGGGTTTTTTAAACATTTTTTGTATTGTCCATTACTTAAAATTGTTTCTACTCTTTCAAAATATTCGTCTTTGTCCATAATAACAATCGTATCACTTTTGTCGGCTTTCAAATAAAATACATCCTTTTGTTTTAAACTCTTTACAGTGTACCTGTGTTTATTGAGTGTTGTATAGGGAGATTTTGCTTCATTTATACTTTTACAAACAGCAGAATATATATCAGATCTAATTGCTGTTTTCTTACTCTCATCTAAATTTTGAATGTTACTTTCTACATCTATTATCATATTTTCGTTATCATTCTTACTTTTTAGATTAAAATGTAAACCTTTATTCAAAAGATTCATTTCTTCTTTGGAGAGGCTTTTTGATGACAAGTTACATACCAGTTGTTGATCTTTAAAAAGCGATTTGTTTTCTTCATAAAGAAGTGGTTCATTGCCATTCTTAAGTAATTTAAATTTGTTTTCCAATTTTTGTTGTTTCTTTTTATATTTAAACTCAATACTTTCAAGAATATTTAAGTATTTTTCTTGAAAAACCTCATGATAAATAGTTGATAAATGTTTAGTTATTTCCAAGTGTAATTCTAAGGCCTGTAACGATAGGTTTTCTTGCTTAGAGTAAAGATTTTTTATTTCAAGATTCAGCCAATTTAATTTTGAATTATATAAGACTTTATCTGTAGTTTTATTTTTGATTGGTATGTTAACTTTAATAAATTTTGGAAAAACTTTGCTTCTCTTACATTTTCTTAAAAACTGAATGTCTAAATCTAATAACCTTACTTTTTGTTTGTATTTGTGAAGTCTGTTTAGCTCACTGGGCTTGAGTGCCATGTTGAATGTAGAATCTAGGAGCATTGGAAAAAAGGGTTTATCGTACTATCACTAGTATAAACAAATTCAACATTTTCCAATATATAATTTTTATTCTGTGCAAGGCCTTTCTGAATCAAAGATTCCATCATCAGGCACTTCACAAATTATCAAATGTTTACATTTTTAAATAATAATTAATTTTATAATAACATATGGTTAACAATTTGGATGTATGGTTAGCCAGTATAAAATATTTAATCAGAATTACATTTTTAATTTCTTTATAAATTGAGATGAGAGTAAAACTGAATTTTGAATTGGTCCGTCTTCATTGTTGATAAGGTTTTCTTGATTTGTGTTAATGTAAAATGTTTCCCAAGCATTTAAGTGTATTGTGTTAGTAACTTCTTTTAATAATCGTAAATTTTTATTAGAGATGGTGTGTCCAGATTCAATACAGTGATTCGCCACAGCAGATTTTTCATTTCTTCCATATTTTATATGTGCAAAGTGTTCTTTAAATCGTGTCTTGATGTTCCTTTTAGTTTGGCCAATGTACAATTTATCACAGTCGTTGCATTTAATTTCATAAATTCCTGATTTGTTTTCGAATGTGGTTTTGTCCTTGGGATTTCCTAATATTTGTGATAATTTGTTGTTTGTTTTATAAGTGATAGATTTGTTTGTATGCTTTTTAAAAATTTTTTGCAATTGATTTGAAATGTTACTGTATGTTGTACAGATGTATTCTTGTTTCTTATCTTGAAGTGGTAGTAATGTTGTTCTAGATTTTCTTAATTTTCTTTTGATGGATTTGTTAAGTATGTTGTCAATAAGTTGTGTGGTGTAACCGTTAAAAATAGCAATATGTTTTATGTAGTTTAACTCTTTGTTGTAGTTATCGATAGATAGTGGTGTATTCAAAAGTCTGTAAATCATTGAGTTGAAACTAGCTCTTTTTTGTTGAGGTGGATGGTTAGATTCGTTGATAATAAATCTATTTATATGCGTTGGTTTCCTGTAAATGTCAAATTCAAATTTCGATTGGTTTCTAATTACTAAGACATCTAAAAATGGTAAAGTATTGTTTTGCTCAACTTCGTATGTAAATTTAATTGTAGGGTAAAATGAATTTAGGGTCGAGATAAAGTTTTGTAGATTTTCATTCTTATTAAATATTGCGAAGACATCGTCAACATATCTTATCCACTTTCTTGGAAAATATTTCATTTTTGTTTTGGCCGTAGTTTCAAAATAACTCATAAATATATTTGCAATGAAGCATGAAAGAGGATTTCCCATCGCTGTACCATCAATTTGAGTGTAGTATGATTCTTTAAATTGAAAAGTATTATGATTTATACACAGGTTTATTAACATGGAATATTCATCAACTATTTCTTTTTGTAAATTTATGGAAGACAACCAATTCAATATTATTTCCATTGTATCTCTAATTGGAACATTAGGATACAGTGAAACTACGTCAAAGGATATCAGATATTCGTCTTCTTCTATAACAATGTCTTTAATTGATTGTATAAAATCATATCTATTCTTAACTGAAAATGAAGGAAGAGGTTTTAAATTTTGAAGTGTTTTTGATAACCATTGTGATAAGAAATAGGTTGGAGAGTTTATGTTTGACACTATGGGACGCATTCCATTTCCAGGTTTGTGTATTTTTGGAAGACAATATAATTTTGGAATTGTAGGATTGGGAACTGTAAGTTTTCTGTATAATTGGTGGTCGATTAAATTTTTGCAGTTTTTTAAGGTTTCCGAAACAGATTTAGTAAACTTTAGTATAGGGTTTTTTAAACATTTGTTGTATTGTCCATTACTTAAAATTGTTTCTACTCTTTCAAAATATTCGTCTTTGTCCATAATAACAATCGTATCACTTTTGTCAGCTTTCAAATAAAATACATCCTTTTGTTTTAAACTCTTTACAGTGTAACTGTGTTTATTGAGTGTTGTATAGGGAGATTTTGCTTCATTTATACTTTTACAAACAGCAGAATATATATATCAGATCTAATTGCTGTTTTCTTACTCTCATCTAAATTTTGAATGTTACTTTCTACATCTATTATCATATTTTCGTTATCATTCTTACTTTTTAGATTAAAATGTAAACCTTTATTCAAAAGATTCATTTCTTCTTTGGAGAGGCTTTTTGATGACAAGTTACATACCAGTTGTTGATCTTTAAAAAGCGATTTGTTTTCTTCATAAAGAAGTGGTTCATTGCCATTCTTAAGTAATTTAAATTTGTTTTCCAATTTTTGTTGTTTCTTTTTATATTTAAACTCAATACTTTCAAGAATATTTAAGTATTTTTCTTGAAAAACCTCATGATAAATAGTTGATAAATGTTTAGTTATTTCCAATATGCACAGAATAAAAATTATATATTGGAAAATGTTGAATTTGTTTATACTAGTGATAGTACGATAAACCCTTTTTTCCAATGCTCCTAGATTCTACATTGTAGGTCCTGTTTTATATTATGGTTTAATGTTCTTGTCATGGTTCAAGTTGTGAAATTTAATCTCAGTAATTGAATACTTGGCATAAGAAATAGTTCGCAAAGTGACTCTTTGCATCCAACAAAAGTTGTTCTATAAGGAGTTCGGCAACAAATTTAACGAAACTATAGCTTAAGGTGTACTTAGTCCTATGTAATTAGGTAAAACGTATAGTTTCTACAATCTAATGAATGGTAAATAAAAACAGACAGATTTTTATTTTACGCTTTATCTAACTAACTCACATCTACATTTTTGACTAATTACAAAAAATAATTTTAACTATTGTTTTGATTATTTATCACACGGTTATGGCACGTATGGTTCAACGCGTGGTGTGCAATGAATTAATCTAACCGCTGTACGTAAAGCTCTATCATATTATAGTTAGGTACTTTGTAACTTATATTCTGAATAATTTTGTAATATTTAGAATTATGTATAGTACGATAATGTGAATAAGCATGAAATAAAAGCGGTTTGTTCCATTTTCGTAATTTAAATTACTTACTTTAATCCAGGAACTAAACATTATTAAGTAATATGAGTGGTTTAGTATTAAATTTAGACCTATATACTTTTGTCTCTAGGCGGAAATCAATGATTTACAGTAATATACTCCTAAAACTAAAAAAAAAAATTATAAAAGCTTCATCTGCCCTCCGAACGCTAAGCACTGTGGGTCTTGTAGAATTTAAACGTACTTTCGAGAATTTACTCGATTAAAAAGTGCGAAATTCCATTATTCCCAGCACTACTACAATCCTAAACATAACGCAAAACGACAAACATTAATGCTACGGAGGATTGACAACAATAACTACAATCCGTCATTATCGGGTAATTACACTCTAAGCCTGTAAAATAATCTTCTCTTGGCCCATTATCCAAGTATATCACCATGTTGAGTCCTGGCGATTGTGTGTAAGCCCAAATGTAATTGAATTCATTTAGTTTGGCTTTAAAAGATAAACATTATATATATATATATATATATATATATATATATATATATATATATATATAACTTCACATGCCTGACTGTGTTTGCTATTTTGTGTAATGATTACAAAGAAGAAGTTATTAGAATTGTGCTGTTTCCTTACTATTATTACTAAATTTTTGTACAAATGTACAAATTAATTTATTTAGAAATTACGAATAATAGTTTACACCTGGCTCCAAATAGTAAATTTGTGGATTAATAATAAACAAAAAGTTTCATTTTAGTAACAGTACATTAAAATGTAGAAACTTGGAGCATTTGAAAAACGGTTTATTGTAGTATCACTAGATCAAGGAATCCGATTTATATATTGGAAAACGTTGTATTCCTCGATCTAGTGATATATTAAAATATTATTACGGAATTATAAAACCGTTGTTTCATTATGAGTTGTATGAACAAAATATACATTATAGTCACATTGAATTGAAGTAATAATAACGAAGCTATACAATGTGTAACCAAATATATGATTATTTGATATGCTATAGACTCCAGGTTACAACACTAAAAGATAAAAACTGTGTACAGTATTCACTCATTTGATTAAGAAACCCTAAAATGTTGGTCACAAAGTTTTTGTACGGAAACTAAACAGCATAACATCCAATAATAGGACAACCCAAATAGCTCAATGCAATTTATATGAGATTAACTCACTATTCGTTATGATAAATCATCTTTACGTATTTTAAGCAGTTGTTAGCTACAAATATAGCAACATCTGGTGGTTTGTACATACCGGTAGAGCCTACACCGGATGCAGCAAAACCAATGTTTCACTTAAATTTAAAACATGGCTTTTCCTGGCCTCCTTGAGTAGAATAGGCTGGGACAAAGTAAACCTCACATTTTTCCAGAGTGTCAAGACTGAGATTGCGTTTGTTATCGCTCGTCATGAGATATCGACAGAGGGGACACTCACCAACTGAATATCCAGTATTGATATTGGTAATATATACTTGCGGTTGAGCTGGATATAAGCTCGCAAGATTACACGCTAACAACTGGGCTCCTACGCTAAGGACAGAATGAGAAATATTCCATAGCGGTAAATGTACAATTATGTTACCTTATTTTGCCTGTATAAAATGAAGATTCATTTAACGTGTGTAGTTTTCATTCCAGAGATAATCTGCAGGAAGTTAGACTTACCGAAGAGATTTTCACTAACATCAGCAAAGTCCCATGGAGTTTTATGGGCCTTCACCGAACCTTGATATTGCCTACATGGAACTTAAAACCTACAATAACCTCAGCTCAATT